>NW_019641608.1:0-522200 GCF_000599845.2 Trichogramma pretiosum | reverse complement strand
CAAGACCTTTCCGAATCACCGGACAGAATTTGGTTAAAATTTTTTTTCGCCAAGATCTCGTGGCTGACATGAAAACGAAATTTGAAACATATTTGAAACATAACCTCTAAACGGTACTTCACTCAATTATCGATTGACAAGACGAATTTTCCGGGAAATCGGAAATTCTGATAGTGAACTATTGTAGTAGAGCTGTATACCTTTCGAAATCTCGCGTCAGAATTTCGATCGGTTAAGTATTTCCCGAGATCTCGTGGCTGACTCATGTTTGACAAAAAATTTAGAAAAAACGTGATTTGACGGTAAAAAAACTTTGGATGGTCCAATTTTTTGAACCAATGCACCAAATCATCCAAAAATTTGCATGGGTTCATGATTTTGGATCCCCTATCGAATGATACCTATCTTATATCTCTCTGAGTACGGGAAGTACCCCATCTCGAACTAGCTTTTTTTGATTTGGCGTTTTCGGTGTATGTATAGGTGCGCTGCACCCAGCCGACAATTCTCAGCTAATTAAGGCTAATTTCAATGAATTAACACATAAAATAATTTTTTTTGTATAAATAAATAATTTTTTGCGCAAACATTTTTTTTGAAAATTTTTGAAAATTGTTTTTTCAATTTTTTGAAAATTGTTTTTTGAATATCAAAATTTTTTTTTCAAAATTTTTTTTTTCAAAATTTTTCTTTTTTCAAAATTTTTTTCAAAAATGTTTTTTTCAAAAATTTTTTTTTTCTAAATTTTTTTTTGTCAAATTCTAACTAATTTTTTCTTTTTAAATAAATTTTTTTTTAAAAATTATTTTTTTATAATTTTTTTTATACTTTGCCGGCTAGGTGCTACCGCACCCCTTGATAATGTCTAATGGCTATGAAGGTGGCACCCAAACTTCAACGTTCCTGCCAATGAAACGCGTCAATGAAACACAAACACGAATATTAACAAAAAACGTCAAAGTTTATTCAAATTGTCGCTAACGTTTCGCTGAGTTTATCAGCCTCCTCAGAGCGATTGTTAGTAGCGAACGGCTACATGTCAACTGAGTTGAAAAATATGATCTATCTGATCATATATGGATGGAGTGTGATAATTGAAAAAAAAAAATTTTTTACAATATTTATCTGAAAAAATAGCTTCATAGGCACATTTGTATTAGTTTCATGATCACTCCCAAAAAATTTCAAGACCATAGTTTGTATACTTAATGAAAAAAATGGGTACAAAATACGCGCATATAGTTACCTACCGAGTGTGTATAGAGGACCCTTAAAGATGTTAAATGCCAACGAAGTCACGAGTGCGAAGACCTATCGCAGTCTCAGTCTTTGTGGATTCTATATATTCCTATTATATGTTTCTACGATTAACACGCTTGTCGCATTCTCTCGAAGTTTACGAGTTAACTAGCCATACCCAACATGCTTAAAAATGCCTCACCTCAAAAATGGTTTTCAGGGTGTATTTTGTATTTTTTCATAATTGATTCACTTGTACTTACTCGAGGCAGGATTTGTCGGAGTCGATATTTTTGCATTTTTCTTCAGATCGCTTAAATTCTCGAACGCCTCGATAAAGTATTTGAACTCTTAACAAGCATAATAATTAATCAATACATCAATACGCTCGAATTGAATAGCTCACGGATTTGAATTTTTTTTCAATATAATCACCGCAAGACAATTGCCAGTAAGTGTGTGTGTGCCAGAGGGATGAAATATGCGGCGCTGTATATTGCCTCAATGAAACAAATATAGAGCCGCGATTACAATAGCCGCTCATTGCTCCCAATCTTCTTGGCTGCTCGGCGGCAGCAGTAATCTTTTTCTCTCCCTCCTCTCGGCTCGACGGCCGATGAGCGCGATATGGCTGCCTAATTCTCACCCTTTCGATTCATCATCATCTCCTCAACTCGTTCGTGCCATTATATTCTCTTTCTCTCTGACTTTAAATCGAATTGAAACAATGGAAAGACGGCTCGACTGCCATCCGCCTTATGTAGCTCCGTATATAGTATACAGCTTTTTTTTCCTTTCTTTCATTGCTCCTTTTTTCTTTGGCTCTTTGCTCTCTCTCTAGTCTTTCAGCGCGGCGCCGCGTCAGAGATCGCGAGAGTAGTCATCTGCCTGCTTGCCTCGTCGCGTCTGACACATTATAACGAGAGGATTAAGTTTTCTAATTGCTCGCGCGTGGTAGCTACTACGTCTCGTTTTAGTGTATGCGCGAGCTTAATATCGTACACAGCTGCATTGGCGCGCGCGCATTTATCACGCGCTCGCGTATAATAGTCGAGAATCGTCGTCGTGCACCTAAACGCTAATATATGATGCTGATTGCGATCCTCGAATCTCGTGTATGAATGTGGCCATGCATACATGCGCGCGGGTGTGGGTACTTGTATTCGTCGAGTCGCGCAAGTACCAAAGAAGAAGCAGAGGGAGAGAGAGGAAAGGGATGACGACTAAAACTAGTATAATGGCAGGCCTTTTTGTACGTGTCACGCTTACGCCGGATCCGTAAGTGGCGCGGCTTTGAAAGGAGCAATTACAATGGCTTTTCTTTCATCGTATCCGATCGAGCGAGTGTCGAATTTAATTTACTTTAATTGCTCGTATACTACTTGGTACGTATAAGAAACGAGCGCAATCGGCGCGCCATTCAGCGGGCCAACGAAACTCGCTAATCCGTCGAATGCACACGGCGAATCGATCGAAATAACTGGAAAAGCTCGCGCGATGGACAGAGCTAATCGTCGTACGAAAATTTCGCCCATTCGAATCTTTTGCGGATATACGGTAATTTTACATTCGAGCCACGGCTAGCAGTCGCTTTTTACTCGCGTGTACGCTGCGCGGGAAAACAAACTTTTCCACTGGATATAATGCGCCGCGCGAGTGCGAGTTATGTGCCCGGGGCGCAATCAATTCAAAGCGATACGAGCGACACATAAGCATAATAGCTCATCAGGCAGCCGCGCGCGACCAGCGAGAGAGAAAAGTATTTGAAAATTCGGAGCACGCATTTACCGTGCTATGATAATGACGCTGCCGCCGATGGAGAGTAGGAAGAGGAGGGTCGACTCGCGCGCGCGTATAGCACATTATGCAAAATCAGCAAATTGAAATTGATAACACGCGCTCGGCTCGCCATTATGCTTATATACATATCGAGAGAGAGAGAGAGAGAGAGAGAGAGAGTTAACTTTTCCAAGTCAATTTTCGCGATACAGCTCGGCTACACATCTATAGTGGTGTATAGCATAAATAAGGCAGCTTTGACACGTTGTCAGGATGGCCGAGCTTGGCTGATTATTGCTGCCTCTCTCCCTCTATTGGCAATTCGCATCGTCGCTAGTGGTAGTCATCGTCATATACATTAACGAACGAGGCATTGTTATTCAATTGATTCGGAATATCGCTTGGCTGAGCACATATCACGTCGTCGTTGTCGTCGTCGTCATAACGCATGCGGAGAATGATTATATTGGACTTGATAAAGCAGCATTAGGCATTGTAGGAGCTAGGCGCAAAAGGGCCGCTGCAAGCGACACGTGCCTATATTATATGTCGTTCCGTTGCTCATCTCTCGAGCTAATATCCCCGTAGCTACTTTTATTTGATTAGCCAAGTCCCGTGCCCGTGACCGTTTATTATTTAAGACGATGTACGCCACGAGTCGATGATGCATACGCGCATATATACTATATAGTAGCCGAGAAGCTAATTGACACGCGACCAGCATCCAAATTTTTTCTTCTTATTCATTTCCTCCTACACAAATCTATTCCTTGTATAAGCCTACATCGGGAAAGCTAATTGCCGCGAAAATTGACATTTATTGGCATTCATCGGGCTCACATATTGCTATAGCATCAGCCCCCAGCTACTATGCTACACTCCCTGTTTGGACAATAAATATTTGTTTGCTCCGGCGATATTTCTACTTTACACTCTTTCTCGCGCGTCTTTGTGGAATATTATATTATGTACCGACTACGCACACTCGATAGCGGTGTGAAAATTTCCAAACGCATTATCTAACCCATTAATGGATATTGATGGGAAAAATGGTTTTGTTCGGGGTCTGCTTTTGTGGTTCAACGTTGATTTCTCTAGTAGTTATTATTGGCATCCGTCAGCTCGTTAATATACGTATAGCTGGAGATTAGCTGCGCGAGAACACGGAAAAAGACATCGAGTAGATGTGTCGACGCGGGGCTGTAGCTCATATATAAAGGCTCTCCCCCTCCTTCTTCTCTCGTTGGCTCGCTGCATGCATAGTAGTAGCAGCATCAGAGACATTGAAACTCCAGGGCGTCGCGCACTTTGGCAAACAGATTTGAGCTTGCGCGCGCGAGGTATAGCGACGATTCGGGCGCAGGTTACTCGCTGTCGTCGTGCGGCGCGGCGGCGGCGGCGGCGGCGGCGGCCCTGCCATAGTCGAATATATTGAAATAATCTCGGCAAATACGACAAGTTCGGTTATGAAATTTGCCGAAGGGCTTGGGGCGTGTATATACTATATAGGACTGCTACTAGTCTCTTTCTCTAACTCACTCACTCCCACGTGCGCAGGCAAGTGCTGCTGCTACTATACACAAAGCCGCGCTCAGTTCTGCAAGCGGCGGTGGCTTCTCGGCGAGGAGCAGCTCTCCTTCTTCCAGCGGCGATATTTGCTCAAAATCGGTTCAATAGCAACTTGCCAACTCGCTCAGCTCTATACCGTACTACTGTACTAGTATATACTGTGTGCATACAATATTTCGCTATTTAATACGTGATATATGCTCTCGACTATTGCTTCGAGTCGCAGTTGATCGCGCGCTCGAGCACGCCCGAGCCCCGGCTAATAGCCAATATGTAATTGCCATCACTACTCGTCAAAACCTCGAGCCACACCGAACCGACTTTAAATCTCTTTATTACTTACAAGTTGCTTCCCCTCCTCTCGGGCTTTTTGTATTCGGTGCTCATCTCGCTTTTGCTCTCTTTTCACTCGTTGCGCTCGCTTCGATTCGAGTGCGCTCGAGCGATCATTGCGAAAACTCACCCGTTACATTATATAGGGACTTTGGACGCGATCGCAGCTCGACACTCGTTGTTTTAACTCACCCCCTTATGTACAATTGACTCTGTATAGCAGGCCAGTTTTACTACATATACCGTGTAATGCAGTGTGGGCATGCTTAGCCGCTGAATATATATTGCCTTGGGCTGACGTGGAGGTAATCCGCGCGCGACGATAGCTCATCCGGAAAAAGATGAATTCACGCTTTGGCTTTTTCATTTTGACGCTCCATCGCGACTCGAGCTCTCTCTCTCTCTCTCTCTCTCTCTCTCTCTCTCTTTCCTCGATTCGCAGTGTGTATGTGTACGACCATCCCCGAGGATCAAGTTTAGCTTATTCGTTTCGTACGTTATTGCAATTGCGCCGCCTGGACTCACCCAGAGGGCCAGGGACATTTTTCACGAGCTTTTTTTACTGAAGAGTGCCAAATTAGGCAAAACACAGGCCCTAACTCGGTCGCTCGTTGTAGCTAGCTTTACGCCTGATGAAAGTGTAACGTAGCTCAAAGTACGCACCAGCTTGCGAGAAAAATAAACTGCGTCGCTTTCTGCAGTTAAGCTCTAGTTTTATGTTAAATAATACGTTGTTGCGCGCGACCCGACACGAGCTATTTAAAACGAGCCATTTTGTAATGAGCCAAGCAGCACATCCAGCAGTCGACGCTCGCTCTCGGGATGATGCGCGCAGTGTCCTGTACGCAGTGCACTAAGTAGAAAACACTGCAAACTGCACGGGGGTGCTGCGCTGCGGACGCACAGGTAAAAACACGACGCGCTCCTATTACGAGTCTATCCGAATCGAGCTTTGATATAAACGCGAGCCAGGCAAAAACAATTACGAGCGCCTGAACTAGCCCCTCGAGGGGCTGCAGCAAGCCAGACAGCAACGAGCCACGGTCGCCCCCCTTCGTCAACGCACCTCATAATATGCTCTTTATAGCGATTTAATGTACCCTAATATCTTGGGGCGCGCGCTCGGCCAGGCTAGTTCGACGTTGTCCGTATATACTATACTAGCTCTACATTCTGACTCGCAGCTTTGTTTGCCAAAGTCTCTGCGCTACGCAAATTTCGGACATGGGATATCGTAGCCGTTGAAACTCATTCATCGTCGACTTGGCAGCTGCAAAAGAATTTATCTCCCTTGTTCTTCCACTTGTCGCTCCAACTCGTCCTTTCGTCAATTATTACATTTACTTTATGCTAATTTTACTATCAGAGAACTGCGAAATTTTTAATTAAAAATACAGTGTTTAGATTTAATTTTTGTGCTTATTCAGAGGGCAAATCAAAGCAAATACAATTGAAATGTTTTTGGCAAATACAATTATAATTTGGTTCACGGATATTGAGATCTTGAACAATCTAATAAGTAAATGCAAACAATGAATAATACATGGAATATATGAGCGGTTAGGATTACTGACGTTGGTGAGTATGGACAGAGGAATGTCAACTGGCGCTGAAATTACGGACAGTATAATGTCAATTAAACTAGTAACTGTTTGAGAATAAAGATTTGGTCATTTTCGAAAAAGTCGCTACTCGTTGGTTGGAGGGTTGTTCTAAGGAAAGAGAAGTGGAAGGTAACCGATTACACGGATGATGGTCAATAAAAACAGAAAGATTTGCCTCGAACAACATACTATATAGAATGGACATTGGCGATGGGTCGTCGTCCGTCGATAGATCAAATGAGCAATAGTTTGTTTGCAGAGCGATGAGCAAGGGGGTAGCTAGTTTCGGGGGCGCAGCAGCGAATGATCGGTGAGAACGACGCACTATAATGTGTATAATACCAACCGTGTGTGTGTGTGTGTGTGTGTGTATGTCGTGAAACAGGCCATGGGAAAGCTCGCGTCGTGTTCGAATCTGTTGACAATATTCCGTGTATGCTGCGTCAGTTAGCGATCCGTCGTATTCAATCGTCTGTGCCTAATACGTAGCTCTCGCTCTCTCGCATTTGATTTAATTACGGACGATCGTCGCTGCACCGCATAGGCCATATTAACTCCGCGGGCTATTTCTAACTGTCGTGGGAGTTGCACACAGCGCGCGATCAGCGAATATAACGGCGCCAATGCCATTATATTATATCGATCATTGTTATTGCCGATGGTAAGGACGCGTAGATTTCTCTGTATTTGTCCTTGTCAACTTGATATTCACATCTCGGGATGAAAATCTTTCCCTGATTCGGTGAGCTAATCAAATCCGAGTATATATGGAAAAGAAATGCTCCGATTCGACGCTTAATAAACGTCTTCTGCTTTTCTGCCACTTTTTTCGAGGAGGCGGTGTTGGGGCGAAATAAGTGGATCGGGCCAACTGCCTGATAAAGCATATATTTGCACATTTTTTCGCTTCTTTCTATACTTTAAAAGTTCGAGAGGGGATGGGAGCGAAGAATCGCAACAATACGCGATATCGGACCATCGGAAAAGATGTATTCCGCGAAAAGTAACTGTGCGCGTCCACTCGTCGGTTACTTAATGCGTATTTTTCGACGATAACGATCGCACCGTCAACGCCAAACGAGTTTCAATGCAACGCGTGAAAAGCCAATCTGCGCACCCGAGCATAAATCAAGCTGCATAAATCAGTCACCAACCAGCAAAAAAAAGAAAAAAAGATCGATTCTCGCGTAGGCGCGCGCTGCATGTCAGCCGGTAAACTTCAAGCGTCTCAGGGGCCGATAGATACTCTAGGCTGGTTACTAAGCCGCTGACAATACGCGGCAAACGAAGCAAATTTGCACGAAAGCTACGACGTGTGTAGGAGAGGCGTCAGAAGTAACGCCGTAGCTCTGGCGATCCAAGGTGTTATGCATGTGTGCGGAGTAAGTACAGCCCCACTCGAGCGCGCGACAACGGAAAAAAATCCCTACAGCTTCTCTTTCTCTCCTGTACTTCTTCTTCTTCTTGTTGGATTGTACCGTTCGACAAATGTATAATGGCACAAGAGTAGGCGCGGGAGTTTTCGTCATTATTAGCAACAGCAGCAGCAGCATTCGGACTTTGACAATGGCCTCCGTTTTTCGGCACTTGTACATCCGCTTTCTCCATGTATATCTCCATTAAGCTACAGAGCCATCCATATAAAGGCGCGCAGCACATCTTTCGTTTTTCGCGGCTCATTTGTTCACGGGCGATCCTATTCTTCCGCCTAATCCTGTTTCGCGCTTCTTTGCGGTGTCTTCTTCGCACTCGCGCACCACTCGCGCATACGCTAATGCTGCAACCCACCAAAGTGCTATTTTACTTTCTTTCCCTCTTTCCTTCTTCCATTTGCTTGCATTCAGATGGTATCTATTCCATTCCCCTCTAATTATACCGCTCGGTGGACATGCTCTCGAAGCCTTTCTATGTAAGTATTTCAAGAACATTTTCTATACACCATCAAAGAAAATAAAAATTCCTCCGTTCGCTGCAAGGAGAATCGAGTCGAAAATGTAGCAAAATTCCAGCTTAATAAAAATGCAATAGCCGAGTTTCGCACTACTTTATACGAAGCTCGTAATTCGAGAGACGCTGCTGCTCTCGACGTGCTTTTATGATAACAAATTTTCGTAGTTGGTTAACGAGGAAAATTGCTCGTGGATTTGCAGATAACTGTTTTCTCTCTGTAGTGCGAGGGTGTGCCGTTTGCGCGCATTTGTCCATCATCATTGACGGACGTTTATAAAAGCTCCCACGTACAAATGTCACTCTGATGACATTTAAACGCTGATTCGGTCTGCTTGTTTGCTGCTGCGGAACTTTGATCATTTTTGCAGGTGTATACGCGCAAGCAAGCAAGAGCCGAGTCAAAAAGTAAGCGAGATTATATCATCGCCCGCACATATATGCACGCACGCAGAGAGAGAGAGAGAGATGTATGAGCGCGCAAAGTGTCCGCTTGTTTATGAGTTGTGTATCTGCTGATGCTTTTCAATCCGGCATTTAATGAGAGTTTCATAAATAGCGCTAACAAAATTGTTGGGCAAAATACAAGTGAATTATATATACGATCGCGCGCGCAAGCAAGAGGCAGCAGCTGCAAGTGAGCCAAGTACACGCAGCCGGAAAATGTTTTTCCACGCCGGAGTACTCGCTATGATGATGATAACCGCCGCCTGCCTATACATATATATCGCGCGCATGTGTTCATCGTTTTCGAAATTACTCACGTGCTCGTGATAATAGGCTTAAACAGTTGGCGTATCCAAACTATGTTTACGGCTCGTGTATGCCTACCTACTGACGAAATTCACTGAATGGCCGCGCTGAGCATCGTTTGTTCTCTACCTTCCCCTGCCTTGAGCGAGCACAGATCAAATCTACTTTAACTCGTTGGTTCCGAGTGCAGCCCCCGGCTAGTAATGCACGCGCTTACTTTCCAATCTCCAAATTTTGGTCAATTTTTTCATAATCGTGCAACAATGTTTCTGTACTCGAATTTACTTTTTCCAAATCGATTCATTTTACAGTCGAGAGATAATTTGAGTAGAAACAGCGAGGCTACTTTTGCATATCGATTTTAGCTAGCTTGAAAAGTGTTGCCCAACTAGATATCCTCAATAGCAATGTTGGTTTAATAAACGAAAAATTTCGTCACCATTAATTTACTTATTTTGATGCTTTTTCTAATAAAATTATATTAAAAATGTTAATCCCATTTCAAATGACCAAAGAGTGACAATTTATAATTGTTTCAAAAAGTTCAGACCAGTTTTCAATCACTTTAAGGTGATGCCTTGGCCACAATTTTTACCGACCGAGCACAGAAAATATATATTTTCGTAACTTTTTTTCCAGGCTGATTTTTGAAAAACGGCTCTGTGGAGCCCTCCGTATTGATGCTGTGAACAACTTCACCAAATTTCAGCCAATTTCATCGGGTAGTTTTTCCGGAAAACAGGATCGCAATTTTTGATTACTGTTTGCAGGATAAAAAATTTTGATCCTTTTTTCTGGGAAAACTATCCGATGAAATTGGCTGAAATTTCACAGAGCCGTTTTTCGAAAATCGGTCTCGTAAAAAAGTTATTTCAATATACATTTTCTGTGCTCGGTCGGTAAAAATTGTGGCCAAGGCATCACCTTAATACAATAATACTTCATAATCTGCGCCACCACATGTATAATATACATTGTATATGGTAGCGATTTAAACATTCAAACTTACGAACAGTTTAAATGTTAAATAACAAAACTTTTTTTTTATAATGGAAATCGTTAAATTCGTTTAGAAAGATCGTCGATTCCAACGTGTGCTATTGTTGTTATTGCCTATCTATATTATGTTGCTCAAACGAGCTGCTTCTGCTACTTTGGATTGACGATTTCAATTAGATACCAAAGTTAACGACTCATTCTTGTACTGAGCTTGGGTCTACTCGTATCTCTTGTGAATCTCGCCTTCACTTTTCTATATTTTTTCAGGCAAGGTATCATTCGTACACGTGAAACTTGTACACGGGCATTTCTGTACACGAGTAAAATGTGTCCAATATTCGTACACATAATCCAACATTTTTTTTAAATTCAAAAAATTTTAAAAAATAATCGTAATCGTAATTTTTTGAATAAAGAAAAAATTCGATTGTGTATACAAATATTGAACACATTTTACTTGTGTACAGAAATTCCCGTGTACAAGTTTCATGTGTACGAATGATACTTTGCCGCCTATCACAGCCTAGCTTCTTTTATGAGGAAGCAATAGCTGTATCAGTCAAAACATGGTGCACAGTTTCGGCTACCTTTATTCCTTATATCATTCCTTTATTCCTTTATTCCTTCATGCCTAATCTAAAGCAACAAAGTGAAAAAAAACTTCTCATACCAAAAAACCTCTCGATACTAATATGAAAAACAAAAAATTGATGTATAACGTGATTACTCAGAATACAACAAAATTCTCATACCAGCGGCCCGAAAGTGACTACTTCCCTGCCGCTGCGCAAAGCGGGAAGAGCGATTTTCGGGCCACTGTGTATGAAAAATAGTATACAGGCCTATGCCGCGAAAAAAGAAAGGCCCCAGAGCACGTGTTTATCGGCCTCGGCCACTAATTACACGTAGTCTGGGACTTTTCTGTTTTTCGCGGCCTAGGGCAGTAATATACTAATGTTTCATGGAAATCTGCACGAATTTCATAGTCAAAAATAGTAAATTAAAAACTTTACTCTTTTGGTTAATGTACGTTCAATTCCTCTCTCGTGTTCAAACAATTTTTTAATCAGCCAAAAATTAATCGTAAAATGTCGCGCATTTCTCCAAAGGCTTGAAGTAGAAAAAAATCCAAATTATTAAATTAAAAGAACAGATAAATGAAGAGGGAAAATTGTAATAATTGCTAGCCCGCGTAATGTTGCGTGATTTTTCCGGTGCACTCTCACACGTTCGATCTCTCTCTCTCTCTCTCTTTCTGATATGCAAAAAAGTTCGGGTCCGTAAAAATATCGCACGCAGTTGCTGCGTATAAACGAGTTATAGCCGGGCTGCCGTTGCTGCATATACGCGGGTGCCTCCTCCTCGTCCCTGCCCCTCTTGCTGCAGCAGCAGCACAACGACTCGCGCGCGCGGGGCACCCATTAAGTTTATATATAATAATTCCATGAGCGTCAAAAAAGTCCGAATGAAAAATGCAATTTGTCCGCGCGTACCTATACGCGCTGTGCGCGTCGCTTCTGGCGTTTAAAAAACATTCGAACATAGAGAGAATGAAATTTGCATGTAATCGCGCGAAACTCGCTGCGCGCGCGCCCGACTGAAAATAAAAAAAAAGTCGGCCGCTATTTTTGTATACACACGAGAGTCAACAACGGAGCGGAATATATATAAAGCACATCGGCGCGCTCCGACCGAGGGATGACGTATAAAGCCATGCCCCCCCCGAACTTTGGATTCTTCGCCATTCCGAGGTATATATAAAAATCAAGAGCTGGTGGGCAGAAAAAGATGAGGCGAAAGAGGCGAGCTCTAAGTGGAAAATAACACTGCAATAACTGCACGGGTTAAGCAACTGCGAACAATAGCTGCCGCAGTCATCGCAGTCAGAGCTTGGAAGCTGTTATATATGCGACGGTATATGTGTGGCTCGGTGCGGTTTGGTTATATGCGCGGGCTCGAGTTCGATATCGGTAAAGTTAGCGCGCCGCTGCAGTTATATGCTCCGTCTCTTTCGGCGAGCAAACCTCAAGTCGACGGTTGTCTCCTCCCGTCTCGTCCTCGTGCTCTATTGCCTCTTGATTGTTTCACAGTTTTGACTTTCAAATGTCAAATAAGGTAGCGAGCGAATCGACTGCTTGAGTTAAATCAATAAACGCCGCGCTCCCGTCTCTTCTCTTTGACTGTACATTTTCTCGCGCTTGTATACATTGCACTCGACGTATAATATAAAAGCTCTCTTATGCCTATTGATACACTCATTTTAGCGAGCTGTTGTTGCTCGTCTAGAGGTGCAGCCGAAAAAAGCTCTCCGACCGATGCATCAGAACCGATCCGGACTTTCCGCTTTTTCGCTCGCGCCAATTTACATCGATCACGAACATCGTGCTCTAGCATCCACTCTCTTTTTTAATATCGCTGACGGCGTCCCGATAGTTATTCGACGTTTCGGATATACGTCGTGGCGTCGTCGATCGTCGGGGGCGCGAGGTTCGCGTGTCAACAACACGACGCAGCAGCGGACTCGACAGCGGCGCGCGTTCGGCAAAAAAGACAAAAAGCCTAGGAAAACAACGAAACGACGCGGCGCACGGCAAAAAGCATTCGAAATTTCTCTCCGCTTACTTATAATCGAATTCTCGCTGCGCAAAAAATAGTCGGCAGCGCCTAGTGCGTGTTGGAACTTTTTCCAGCTCGCTAAAACGCGCCGAGCTAGACACACACACACACGTGTCAGAATAGAAACGAGTTGCACCTCTATGGCCACGCGCGGATTGATTGAATTTCATCTAGCGCGCCGGGACAGGCCATCGTTTTTGTCTTTTATGTAAATACTCGTTGACGCTCGTTGAACCCGGTACGAGGGAGGAGAGTAGGCCTAGAAGATCGCCAGATTCTACTCTTGAACTCTTAAAGTTTCAGAGTTCGGTCGTGCACGAGAATCGAAAAAGTCCAATAAAAAACGTAGCGTGCGAAACAAATCGGTAAATAGATACAGCGTATTATATGCAGTGGCTACAGGTGTAGGATACGTGTAGGCGTGCGTCGAGAGCGAGAAAGCAGCAGCAGCGAAAGATGAGTCGAGCTTTTAAGTAGGGGGTGACTGCGCGTCGAGTATATGCGCCGTATTACGTGCCTCATAAAAGCCGTAATGATAATATATAAAAGCACCACGCGGACCTTTGATTTTGAATATACATATTATAATACATGATAATAGCGTCGCGCATATGCATAAACAATAGCGAAGCCGAGTGGAGCAAAGAGTGGACGCGATTGGATTATCGTCCGCTCGCGCAGCTCTGCCTTTGGTCTTATATACGCATAGGCAGATAGGTAGATAGGACATACCGTAGAGTCGGCAGTTGTGTTGCCGACGAGCCATTATAAACTTGCCTCGTATCATAAATGAGGGTTCGTTCCGACTTTCAGACCGTATGCACTAACCGACTCTAACTGTATATGCAAATATGCAAATGCCGCATGTGTGTACGTATGTATTCGAATTATGCTGCGCTTTGATTTACTAATTGTATTCGCCATTTAATTTTCTTCTTCTTCTACTTGTTCGGCCCCGCCGTCGTCGCCACTCTATAGTCTAGTGTTCACCCCCCAAACGAATTCGCCGCTTTTGAACATGTAGCTGTTTTTACGCTCAATTTATGATACGTCAATTGTATTACTCGTTTAGGTGTGTCTGTGTGTATGTTTGATCCAGCTGCATACGCGCGCAAACACGCGAATCAGTGATTACTATCCCGATCGCTGATACCGAGTTCCCCAACGCACCAATTAATTTCTTTCTAACGCGATTCGCGAAATTCAGCTCCAACTCCTTCCAATTCCCACGTTTCGCCCGACAAATACGGTGATTCTAATTATTGCTCTATGGGTTACTCATCATAATATCACCTGTCATGCGATGAATTCAAACTCATATACACCAAATACATGCGTGTGAACGAAATATCGATTTTCTTTTCTAAGAATCTACCGAAAAGGTAGCGAACCCGCTTGTGCTGGCCCGATAATGCTCGACAGGGGGACGTTCATTTACCGACTGTGCGTCGGGTAACATCCCCTAGCCGAAGCTTCGAGCGTTCGCGGCTGAGGGGCAGCACCGATTATTTTACCAGCTGCTGAGAATCATTCCACTTCTTTACCTTAAAGTTTATTTGCCTTTTATCATTTTTTCATTTACGTTTTTCCTTTTGTTGATATTTTTATTTCTGCGTCATTTTGATTTCGTTAAAATTTACACTCATTTTTATTTAAAAATGTAAAAATGTCAGTGTATTCATCGATATTGTAGAGCACCTTGAAAGTTGAACTATAATTCCTTGTTTTTTTTTTTTTTTTTTTTTTTTTTTTTTTTTTTTAAGGCCAATGAGTTAAAAATTTAAAAGACATTGAACTGTCGCAAGGTCAATTTGAGATCATTTTATGTCCATTTTGAGACTAAATCGTCTGTAAGGCCAAGCGAATTCGATTTCTTATAGTTTTATTGACTTTTAAGACCAGCGAGCTTTTATCATATTAAATACTTCTGAAAAATAGTGTCAAAAGCGAGGTGACAACATTTCGTTAATCAGTTTTGAGAATCGTCATAATTACTCATCGCGACTTTTGATGGATTTTTAAAGAAAAATGTTTTGTTCGCAACGGAATCCATCGACCGAAAGTAGATAACGCGCGTAAGAAAGCAGGTATTTTTTGGAAAGTCGTAAGTGTCCAAAAGCCATTATTCAATGGCTCGCTTCACTTACGAATATACGAACAAGCGTTGATTGATAAAAATATGTGTCAACGTCGAGGTGTCGAAAGAAGAATGAAGTGAAAGATCCGACTCGGCGCAGCAGGGGACGAGCGAATCCATCTCGTCTTGATTTCCCGTGTCGGCGAGGCTGCAACTACCATTACACAGAGACTGGAGGCGCGCGCGGCACACGACGCACAAGTGCATGACGGCGGCGGCGCGTGCAGCAGTCGAGTGCACTGTGTTATAATCGCTCTCTAGGCAATCAATTAACGGACCAATCGCGCCGTTAATTAAGGGCCTCGATTGGAACGTAATGGGGTACTGATGAATTCGCGCCCTGCACTCTCGACTCTGTGCTTATACATGCGTATAGCTACGCACTCACTCAGTAACGTGGAGCAGTTAGCGTTGCAGCAGCGGCAGTGCTCGCGAATTATGGTACGCGCAACGAATGAAATTCCGTACGTTGCAAATATTCGCAGTGTTGGGCAGAGGAGGGAGCTCGTGAGTGATTTTGACAATTGCCAACTATAGCCAAGCGGTGATCGTTCAAGGCCGTCTATGTATTGTACGAGGCGCGCAGGAAACGAAATATCAAATCGCAACGGTCGAGTCGCTAATGCGCGATAACTGGGCGCAGCAGCTACCTACCGGCCTTTTTGCAGGTGGCCCCCGCGCGGAGATTGACTTGGCCGGCTCCAAGGCATCTCGGCTTAATCGGAGCTCTCCCCCACGAGCTTTATCGCTGCTTCCTCTTTTGGCTGGATCCCTGCAGTCGCTGCGATTAACTTTTCGCCGGGTCACGTCCATTTTCGCGACTGTTGTATCGAGTTATCGCAGGGAACATTTCAATCTATCCTTTTTTTTTATTTTTAGCGAATTTTCATCGGTGTATCTCAATTACTTTGTGTGCGCGGGTCAAAGTTGCCGTTGCCAAAGTCAGCCGCGCATAATCTCGATATTTCCCTCGTCTGCTCGTAGTCATATAGCTGTCATCGATTACAAAAGGCTTTGGATCGCAAACCGCTCATAGCGTAGCAAGGCCGGGATGCACAATTCATATATATTCGATTTTGCCATAGGAAATCGAGCGACGACGAGGCGCTTTGAAGTGCAAATGTCATCAGGACATTGCTGCCGCTCTCCACCGAGCAATCAACTTGGACACCCGATGTCACCGCCGCACGATACATAGGCTATATATTAAGACCGGCTAAAGCCTCGCTCGGCCGGAGCTATATGCACGAGAGCAACGAAAAAAAAAAACATAGGGGGTGCGCGGAGGAGGCAGGCCTAGCAATCAGCAGCAAAAACAATTCGTTCGCTATATTTGCTCGGCACTCATTTCGCGACGTGTAGCATCCCTCCACCGATATAGCTTTTTTGTCCCTCTTGTTGGTTCTATAACGCGTTTGCGGAGCTCGGTAACGATTTCAATTTATCCCCTCTCTTTTGCTTTTTGCTCCGCGCAAATCATCGATAGTCAAAAAGTGCAAAAAAAGCTCGCGCAGAGATAAAAATTTGCGCGACTCGCTAATGAAAACTTTTGACTCGTTTAAGCGGATAATACAGGCTAGTGTCCTCGCGCAAAATATGATCCTCGTGGAAAAAAAAACTTGGCTTACTTGCGTATAATTTTATGTAGTGCGAGTAAATGTGCTCACTGCTGGGAAATCAGGTAACGCTGACGAGTGACTACGACTCCAGCCAGCGGGTCATCATTTCATTTACTTCCCTCTTTAATGTATGTACATTCCACTTAAGGCTACATCACCCCTGCATCATCATCATCATCAGCAGCAGCGGCGGCGGCAGTCCGTCGTGTGTCCAACAGGCCATTTATAAACTCACCATTTTCTCATTAAATTCTCCCTCTTTCTCTTTCTCCTTCGTCAACGTTGACGTCGACGGTCGACGTAGTCGTAGCCACCGCTGCTTGTTGGCTTGCTGCGCGTCCGAAATGCTTCCCTCTTGGCCAACTATACACACACACATAGGTGCATGGACAGAGAGAGAAGAGAGACAACTGCTGCTTCTGGGTCCCGTATTACATTAATTAAACGCGAAACGAGTTTTTCTCGGTAATACGTCCGTTGCTCGCTATTTTCAGTAAAACGGCCCCATACTTTCATTTAAGTTGCCCAGTGCGAACAGTTTTCCTTTTTTGTCTCTTTTTCTTTCTTGAAAAAGTCAAACCTTCCACCTCTCTCTTTCTCTCTCTCTCTGGTATAGTGCACTGCAGCTCTATGTAGGTAGGTACCTTTCTTTTTCACTTCCAACATCCCCGCGGCATAGTGCTTATTTTCCCTAACTTTTTTTTATTTTATTTATGCTTTCAGCCAAGCTAGAACAAAGGACCGCCGCACTATCGCGTGGAAGAGAGAGAAGGTACGGAGAAAAAGGGAATGACACGATTATTTTAATAAAAATTCAGCTTATTTACGACGTAGAGCACAGTGTGCAACCACCGTTTTCTCTTTCTCTCTCTCTTTAATTACGTGAACGAGCTTTACAAATGCGGCTTTGCTTTTGTTACTTTGCGATTGCCTCGTTATTCAACAACGTAGCGAATAAGAGAGTCTAGTGCGCTGCAAGTGTCTAGCAGCAGCAGCAGCAGCAGCAGCGACTCGTCTAATGAACGTTCGAGTAAATATTATTTCTGTTTATGTATTCGTCAACTAAGTATGACTGGAGCCTTAATTAATAACGAGCCCCGACTGTCGCGCGCGAGGCCGCAGGCTGTGTTGAGCTACCGCGCCGATGGAAACTCGGCTATGAGCGCCGCTAACTGGCTACTGGCATTGTTATAGCATTGCATGCCCTCCATCCCTCAACTATCAAAGCAATCTATGCTTGGATTTAACATCCATACGTGCACTATGCTATTCTAGATTCCTACCGCAAGATGGCGAGTACCCAGTATCTGCAAATCTGCAAGTGGCCAAGTCAAAATAACTGTATAAGTCAAGGCAGGAATACCTTCTATCATTTATTCCCTATTAATTTTTTCGTATCATTTTTTATTATTGCTCTTGATTAAAATCAGCTCTCCTCAACCATGTCCTCTTGAGGTAAGCTATTATGGCGAGCCATGCTTGCGTCCCTGCAGCCTCCGTGCGCTTTCGTCCTTGACCATGCTGTTTCCTTGATGGACCAGCGTTGGCATCGGGTGAAGGAGCGCGCGGAGTGGAATAGCACTACCTTCTGTTTCTAATGTTATATTATTTGTACAATTTTTGTTATACTTGTTATACTTGTCTATAATTTGCACATCTGTAAAGATTTTCTGTAATTTTTAAATAATATTAAGATTAAAGTAAGTGCAATGCCCTAACGGGCGCAAGCACTATAAATATAAAAATTTATACAATTTTGAACATTTCTGTTAGGGATATGATTCTTTTATTTTTCGTTAGATAAAACCTGCAATACAGCTAGACGAAACAGGCAATATTGGAATGGCTCGGGTAATTCTGTTTCTCGCTAAAAACTTTGAGCTAAAAAAATTCAAAAATGTTTCAAAAATTATTTCATCCCGAAAACGAAGTAGAAATTAGTCAAAGAATATACGTGTGTAAACAGGAACGAGAGGTAGAGCATACAGATAAACTCACGCGTGTAGGCAAATGAAAATGATCAGTTGGCATTCGTTTATATATGCATACATATTCGTCTCTCTCTCTCTCTCTCTCTCTCTCTCTCAAGCCATACGAATCCTCTCTCTGTCTATGCTCGAACAAATTTAATAAATCCCCGATTTCCTCGGCGTAGGTAGCTATGTATGCTAGCTCTGCGCCATCATGCCTGAAAGGCAAAGGATATGGATTGTATGCGAAGCTCTCTGGGAAGATCCTCCTTTTCCCCCTTGTACATACTCTGGCAAAACTGCCGCTGCAAACTCTGCTGCTGCTGCGCGTAGTGAGTGAGCGAGAGAGAGAGAAACGGGCGTTTAATCGACCCCCGGCTAATAAACAAGCGCACGCGCTGCCAACGCGGCAAGCTTTGTCGCTTTAATGGACAATGCTTCAACGACTGTGTCGAGTAAATTTTCCGAGCATCGCACATCGATAAAGCAGTAGCTGTTGTATACCCCCACGCACGCACACGTACACACACATTTCGCGTCGAGAAAGAGGGAGTAAACCTCGAGTTTTGCCCAAGTAAAGCACGCAGACGATGCTCGCTACTAATACTCACTTGTCATTTGCAGAATTAGTTCAATGGCAACACAGTCTGCACTCCGACAAACTTTATATAATAACAGCTACGGCAAATTAATAAATTTTTCTCTTCAAAGCACGTAATTGAGGTGGTAGAGAAATTTTTTAGAATTAATAACGGCATGAAACCCTGTATATAGAGCTCGCGAAAGCAAACTTGATAGGATTTTATTAAATTAATCAGAAAAATTTTTCTCATAAATTTTAACGAGTTGCAAGTTCATCACGGCCGCTTTGAGTGCAGCTAAAGCTCAAGGCGCTGCCTGACTGCCTGCTTGGACGAAAGTCATTATAACTCTTTTTCGCGGGGCGCGTCGAGAGATCGACTTCCGCAAGAGAAACTTTTTAAAACTAGACTCGCGCGCCGCTTGATGAAATAAAAGGTAAGAGGTCGAAATTTAAAAAGCGGAAGTTAATTCTTGAGATTCGCTCTCTGTCTACTTGGGCGTTTTCTCGCTTGGCCTCCTCTCCTCCTTCGTCCTTCCTTCGTCTTTGCAGCTTTCCACGACCATCAAAAGAGCTAATATTCTTCGCTTATTTTGGCTGTTTCCTGGGGCTTTTAATTAAGTCGAAAGAAAACCGAATAATCGTACTGTTATGCCACCCTCGCCTGCAGAGCTCCTGTGCCCTCCATCTCTCTCACTTATACTCCTCCTTTCTAAAGCCCACTCTTACTCATTCTCTCTCTCTCTCTCTGTCTCTATCTTCTCTTCGTGTTTCACGAAATTAATTAAAGCTTAATTGAAGCTCTTCTTTGAAATGCTAATACGTCAACAAACACGCCAGCAGTCGCTTACTCGCGCGTCATTGCTATCAGCGAAAGAATTTCGAAATCCGGTTGGAAAACTTGGTCGGCTCGACGTCTATTATGATGGCCCTCGACTGCTTGATAACGAGTTTAGCCGACTTTGCTGCTGCCTCGAATAAAAAGAGAGATTCATTCGCATTGAAGGTAATCGCCCAAAGTAAAACAATCCCATTTTATTACTACTATAAATGAATACTTTTATAATGAAAATAAAAACTAAAAAGAAAGAATTGGACATTGGACCATAGGAATATCATATGAAGGCAATTCGATTTAAATATGTACATCAAATTTATTCCATCACGAGTTGCTATATACAAATGAATTTCTAGTGTGTGTGTCGCTATAATATTTTTTGTTTACGTAGTCGCTCGAGTTGCGCATAGAAACGAATCACTTACATACAGTTTTTTACTCGACCATGTGGCAATTTGTTCGATTTAGTACCTGTACTCGCTCTCTAGGTGTATACTCGATACGGATCGAGTGCACTGCTCAGCGAGAAAATGCTCAACAATCGACTCGATACAAAGAATACAAAAAACACCGTCCGTGTACCCCGAAGCAAGTATCGTTTTATCAGTATTATTTTTCTTTTTTGACTATTTTTTGTTTTGTTTCATGCTCAACACTCATTTCTTATTACGGCTATACATTGTAGCTAGGCTAACGAATTATTAGGTGACCTCCGACTCGCCCGGTCGATCGCTCGGGCTCGAATCGAATTATAACGTCTATATAGTACACTGTTCACGCCTCCGACGAAACTCGGCTGCGTCGTCGCAGCGATCACCAACTCTTCTCTCTCTTCGCGAAATAATGGCTATTATATAGTATCACTTTTAAACGCTATAGGTCTAGTTTAATTTATTTTAATTAATAGGTTTTTTTTGTTATAATACGCCAGTAATGGTATACAGTTTTTGTTTTGTCCTTAATGCAGGTTTTGGTCGCGCAAGTTCCGACGACGACGCTTGTCTACACAATCAATGCATTCACCCTTAAAAGTATAGGTGTCTTGAGGATAGGTGCACGAGTAGCACCTTTACAGACACAAGAGTCACACACATTCTATTTACATGGTGATTGTCTCAGCCATTCCAACAACAACAACAAAAATATATTCACACGAAATTAGATTCGACAAGGAGATCAATACGAGTTTTAAATGTTACATTCAAGGGTTTTTGTCGAGCCCTCCAAGAGACCATATAATTGCAAATTGCTTTACAGTCAAGTTTCTTCTCTCTGTAGCAGAGTTATTACAATCTCGCGGTAAATTTTCATTTGCATACTCGACGCAACGAAAGCACAATAATATTTTGTTTTTTATTCGGTACATTGAAAAAGCTGCCCTTTCTTGAATCGGCGACATAGTACATGAAGCGTTTATGGCATTCAACGATCAGATTTACAATTG
Source organism: Trichogramma pretiosum (assembly GCF_000599845.2). Classification (NCBI taxonomy): domain Eukaryota; kingdom Metazoa; phylum Arthropoda; class Insecta; order Hymenoptera; family Trichogrammatidae; genus Trichogramma; species Trichogramma pretiosum. The sequence goes on along the minus strand of NW_019641608.1, from coordinate 500,773 downwards.
CGCGCGACGGAACATTGCACCGAATCATACAAGTACATAAGAGCAAAAGTAGTCTGTGGCGTGCAATATTTGACAAGATGCAGATAATTTCGAGTCAGCTTTGCGAAGACAACTGACTATTGTACACACATCTTAGGTAATCGCACACGTAATTCATTTATTGAAAAAGCTGCTTGTAGTCGAACGATCCAAATTGGATCGCTGAGATGGCGTCCGAAGGTCCTCCTCGCAAGCACAATCACAGGCGCGCGTCGAGCTTTCGATTCGCCGCAAACAACGGTGAAACAACGATCCGTCGTCGCGTCGCGTCGCTGCGCCGATCGATAATAGTCTCTCGGCCTGCGAAGGAGCCGCATTATTTCATGGCACAAGACGTCGTGCCGCTCAAAAGTCCTAAGCGTCTTGGAGCTGGTGGTGGCGCTCGGTCTTTCACGAGACGGGCACGTAGGAGGTCGGGGCGTCGTCGCGGCCCGTCGGGCTGCAGGACCGCCTCTGCAGGTGCTGCTGCATGTTTTTGGTGAGATGCTCGACGTGCTCCTTGGCGCGCAGACGTAGCGCCTGGATGCTCGACGATCGCGGGTCGTGGGCTGCGGAGATGGACACCGATGCAGCGGAGCCGCCACCCGGCGGACTGCCCGGGGGCTGGACCGAGGCGCTCACCAGACTGGCCATGCCGCCGCTGAGCACTCCTGTACAGACACAAAGCAAGCGGAGCAGAGAGTTAGATTGGAAAGCACAAGAAATACGAGACTCGACTCTCGACGAGGGGGAGTTTGTATATAAGATGTCAGAATCAGAGATGCGTGTGTTGTAAGGAAGGTAAATTACGCACGAGGTACGGAGGCCTCTTACCAGCTAGGGCCGCGTTGCCGCCGGGCGCTACGGGGGGAGGCGACGGCAGCCGCCTCGGGGACGTGAGGTAGCTGGCGTATCCGGCGTGCGGACCCGCCAAGAAGCCCGGCAAGGCGTTCAGCAGACCGCCAGGGTGCAGCCAGGGGTCGGCCGTCAGACCGATGCTCGTGCCGCCGACGTTTCTGCAAGAGACAACAAAGACAAAAGTTGGTATAATTATGCCATGGTATAGCGGGGATCGATCGAATCTCGAGTCGATTGGTCGAGCGAGAGGATGTATGCGTATGCTGAGTAATAATATGTTATTACATTTTGTACCTTATGGTTGCCGCGTGGTGGTACTCGCTGAGTCCGAGTCGGGCAGCTTCCATTTTCTCCTGGCGACGCCATTTGGCTCGGCGATTTTGAAACCAGACCTGCGGCACAAAGAAAATAGAGACAAATGAATCAGAATTGCTTTTGTTTTCTCTTGTACATTTTGTCAACAAGGATAAATGATGATCAAAAGTGCATTAAATTATGAGCTAGCCCCGGACATTCCAGCCGCATGACGATGATCGCGCAATAAGAGAAGCAACTAGGTATAGAAGAGGAGTATACGATATCGCGAAAATAACAAACCATCGGAGGAGCTGCTCATATTAATAAGGTGAAAAAAATTCCGCTTATAAGCGAGTCGGGCGCGCGTCGTCATTATGCGCATTAATAAAATGAGAAAAATCGCCCTATCATCGTAAAACACTCTCGTGCTCTCTCGGGCCGGCCTAATGCGTTGCTCATAATTTTTGTACTCATTATCTCGCGCGCTGATCGAATGTGTTCTGGCTACCGGTTACAAAAACATCTTTTTTCTCTCTTTCTCTCCTCTCTTTCTCTTGTCGCGATGTTGTATACGTATATATATAGCCACCACCGCAGCAGCAGCAGCATTGCTTTCTATTCTGCGCGTGTGCTGCGCTGCGTGCGTATGTAATTACGCGGTGGCAGCAGCTGCCGACGGACTCCGCAGCGAGGCATATAATATAATGTACCAAAACTAGAGCGAGCGAGCTTGGCACAAAGTGAACCGATCTCGGCGCGTGAGCGAGCTTATTAGCCATGTAAAATAAGCCGAGGCTACTGTACTCTTTTTTTTTTTTTTTTTTACAATATTCGCTGCGCAAGACAATTTGCTAATGGCTAATTCGTGAAAGTGCCGCTAAATGAATTTGTATTAACCTCGAGCGAGCTATTATGTTGTTTTCTGTGCGGGGCCCCTTACCTCTCGTATTATATACCAGTAGCACTTTTACCTTCTTGTCGCTCTGTATTAATGGATTCGCTCGATTCTTATCTTTCATTACAGTTATAATGTATCGCTTATATATATATATGCTATAGGTATGTGTGTGTGGAGAAAATTCGATTCGGCCGCACGCACGAGCCAAAAGCATCTTTATTTAACGTCGCAGAGCATTTTTTTGTAATAATTCGGTAGCTATAATGGTAATTTAAATAGTCTTTGGATGAATAATTCATCATGAGCGCTGTTATTCATGCAGCCCGAGCTCAATCTCGACTGGTTTAATATATCGACATCTATGAATTAACGAGCTCTGTAGAGCCGTTTCATAATGGCCTTTTCGTAATTTTTAATAACATTTTTGCCTCTTGCTTCTTCTGTCACTCGGCTTAATAGATGTGTCTGACGTGGATAAGCGAGCATCAAGGGCGTTTGTCACTGTCGAATTAATGGATTCTCTCTCTCTCTCTCGTCGCTTAAATTGGCCACTCTGACAAACGTAATTAAAAAATGGCTTTATCATCCGTGAAATTCAATTAAAATACGTATTTTTCGACGTAAAAATTGCTACTGTGCTACGACACGGACAGTAGCGGCTACTGTGCGCCGCATTCCGACGCACGACGACGCGTGATCGACCGACCGACCAAATAAACTCTCTTTAAAAAAAAAAAAAAAAACATAAATAAGCTCTCGCGCCGCAATGGCGCTACGATCGAGCTTATTCGCCACCACTTCGTATACGTGTGCGCGTACGAAAAAGAACGAAAGTTCACCCTTAGCGTTGGGTGAGAATGGTAAATAATTCATGAAGCGCCTGCCAGAAACAGGCCGAAGCCGAAGAATGGCTGCCGTCGCTTACTACACTACGCTCACTTTCGATTTCCAGCGGGGTAAGACTGCACAGAGCAGCAGCCCCTCGAGCTTCGGCTTTCTTCTCGCCAGCTTTCCAAGTTTCTCTCCTTCTCTCTGAGTCTCTTGGACCGCCCTCCGTTAACGCCCTGCTTTCGCGCGCGACCAGCCAATTTTCTCTCTCCCGAGGTTTGATTTTTTCCACCGGCGCCTTACTTACAAAGTTTTGTTGTCGATGAAATGCTTTTTTGCTTTGGCTCAACTTTGGCTGTATCTCTCTCCCTTCCCGGCTCGTTGGCAGCCCTCACGTATGTAGCCCCCCTTAATGCATCCTTGTTTGCGCATCAGAGTGATTTCAATGGCGTAAATTTACTTTGCGACGAGGCAGAGGCAGGACTTTGGAATATTAGATCAACTCGCTTTCAAAATCGCGCTAACTTTTTTAAAGTGCAATTATGTTTTTTTCTCTCTTTGCATGCGCGACTCGACTGAACTACGAGAAGAGCAGCGAGAGAGAATTGAAGGCAGCAACAACAGTTTATAGCGAAATTCGACGTCGTTTTTCTCGGGGCTCCGACGAGCTGCGCTGTATAGGTAAGAGGAAAAATTACGAGATCGCTTTACTCGCTCGCTCGGCTCATCAGGACGATATTCATCTTATAAGTGAGTAAAAAAGGCAATTTGTCGGGGCGTCGAGAGAGGGCGTGTATTTTTCCTCGCTCTCTATACAGCAACAATGAGATAAGTCTGCGCAAAACAAGATGCCTGGAGAGATGTAATGAGAGGCGCTTGCTCTCGGCTCGCTCGAGCTCGTTCGCTCGCGATGCCAAGATAAGCGAATTTCCTTTAAGCGAGCGGAGCTTTTTCAATTTTCCCGACGCGCTGCTCGCTTCTTCTTGTATATATTTACGCGCCGAGTGCAGAAAAAAAGCTCGACAAAGTGTATTTATCTAGCTGACAAATTTGTCCAAAGATCCACGTGATCTTTCTTTTATTGAAGGCTAGTTTACTGCGCACAAATCATGATACTGCAACCCGAGTACATTATTTCATTCGAGACGCGTGCGTTTGGGGGAGGTTCTCGCTTACGATCGCAATAAGAGCTAAAAAAAGAGAAGCGTAAGAAAAGTACGTGATCCGTTACGATCTCATCCACGAAGCAACATCAGTATAGCAGCACGTGCAGACGAGGAGCTAGCAAGTATACAGAGAGGCGCGTCGAGAAGGAGGAAATATAAAAGAAGAAAAGCCTTAACTCCGGCTTAACGTCCTTAGGGTGTAAATATATTAGGCGCTAGCTTTGAGAGCGAGAGAGAGCAAACGATATCGTCGCTTACTCGCGCGCGAGCGAGCGGATAAATTCGTTCTCTCTCTCGCGCGCGACGGCAGTAGCGACGGCGGTGGCTGCGAATCGCACAAAATGGAAGCCCGAGTAGTGTATGTTTCCATTAGAGGCAGGCGCGTACACCCGAAACAATTACTCGCGGAAATGAGACGGAGGCGAATTTCCAGTTATTGCTCGAGTTTCGCATTACTCCGTACACGAATATATATATTCGAGGCTGCAGCGTAATTTCGGTCGATCGTCCTAGTCGTCGTAGTCGGCGAATCGAATTAAACGCGACGGCAGCGGCAGAGCCCCTTTCACGCTCGGCAAAGCGAATATAGAGAGATACGAGAAATTAATGCGGCGATACGTACTCGTCGCGTAAACGATCGCGTCGGGACTACTGCACAATGGATCGCTAGATTTGTCGCCTAATGTATCAGTGCGATCGGAAGTGGAGATTATAATGCATAGCGAGAGAAGTGGAAGGAGCCCGCGAGACACAATGAGCCAGGACAAAAGCTGCCATGTGTGTGCTTGTTTAAGTGTGCTATTGTCCCACTCTCTCGAACATACAGGCAGCGATCTTCGATAGCGAGATTAGCTTCTGCATGACTTGAAGTTATATTATATAGCGCCAAAAAGGTTCGTTTCGTTCGACGCGAGTGAGATTTTATTGCATAGCGCGGCACGACTCAACGCACCACGACGATTAAATTAGCCCCAGCGATTATTATTGCTCGCGCAAAGAATCCAACTCGAACGAGCTTAAACAACCTAAATACAGTCGACGAATTAATTAACGTTTGATTTCGATCGAATAATACCATAATTTGCGAGCGAGTTTGTGTGTGTACGCTAAGCTGCGCTCGTTTGGCTATATGCGCACGCCTGCACACATCATATCTCCCTCGCTGTATAATGTAGATAGATATATAGCGAGATGGCGGAATTTCTATTATGCCAATTTTGCGCAATAATTGCATATGCTCGTTGATTAATATTCCGCAATAGCGACAATAATTAACTGCGCAGTTCTCTCTCCCTCTCCCTCTGCGGCAGTGCATATGTCACGAGCTCTCGAGTCTGCTCTGGCCTGCCTATCTACCTACGATCGACGTAATCGTTTGGCCGAGTCGCGATGATTTATTTCGGAAAACGCAGATCGATAACATTTACCAATGAAAATTGCGCTACCGACGCTGCACTCCTGCTGTAGCTGCTGCTGACGCTTTGGACGAAATAGCACTCATGGCTCGTTTTTTAAGTAGATTTTCACGTGGATCGCTTGTTATGATGCGATAGCCATCGGTGTCGCAAGACGGATCTCACGCTTCCCTTGCCCTTAATCGATTCTTTTCTCTCTGCTCTCGTCCTCTTGCGAATCAGCTGTTTGGCGATTCGTTTGTCAATGGCTCAGCATCGATGCCAGCATAATAATACGTCTCTATTAATTGAGACGATGTCTTTCTCTGTTTTTTGCTCGCTCCCTTACTTACATATATTATTATACTTCCGGTATGCTGCCTGGACTGTTCTGGACTGCTCCAAAATAAAATGTTTTGGCGAAGAATTAAAAGCCTCAATAATATCTTAGGCTTTCTTTTTTTATAATTTTTAAATTTGTATTTCGTATTGCATACAAGAAATTTGCGATATTTTACTTTGATAATCGTTGCTCTATCAGTACAAAAAATGAAAACTCACTTTTTTAATTTATTTTATAAAAAACTATATTTATTTCATTTGAAATCTGAATATGAATCTGAATTTTGCATAATTATAACAGATATCGAGACATTTTCAAGTTACATTCTCGTTTTTATTTATTTCGTTACTATTCATGCTAACAACACATGCATCTAAGCTCAAAACTTTTGAAGTCATATACTCGTAAACTTTTTAAAATCTATGCGCCCAAGGTATCTTTTTGGTACCGTCGCAATCTGTTCTTCGTCCGTAATAGTGGCCGAGCTTTGGTTGGTAATCTTCAAGTACGTATTCAAACAAACCTGGGCCGTTGGATCCTTCCCGATCGATTCGCGGGCCGAAGAAGGAAATACCGACGACCAGCCACGAAGATATTTTCTCATCAGTATCTTGCACAATTTGGCGTCGCAGACGGCGCGAGGGACCGGCGACAACAGGCCGAACATACGACGCGCGAACGCGTACTGCAAATACGTGAGCTTTTCCTCCGCATCTTCTTGTGACATGTGAAGCAGATCGAAGAGCGACACACCCGGACCCATCATTATGCTCTTCATATTTCTTTTCTCGCAGCTATCTTGCAGCGAATATTTGTCAACGTTCTCCGGCATGTCGAACAAGTTGTGCTTGATGAAGATATCCATGACGGTTCGGACGCTGTCAAAGTCGAATCGGAATTTGAGTCTCTCTAGACGATCGATGATGCTCAGAATTCGGAAGGCAAAATTGATTCTGAAGTTAAGCTGGGTGACGTCCGGATGCGCTTCGAATCGCTTGGCGAAGTAATCCGGAGCGGGAAAAACGAAGTCGGACAGCTTCGCGCCATGATTCTTGAGTGCACTAAACGCTTTGGGCAAAAGATTCGCCACGGCCAATTGCAGCGGGGTCCGATTCGATTCGTCTCGGGCGTCGACCTGCAGCTTCAGATTTAATTCCTTGCAGATCTTGAGGAAAGTGTCCAGCAAGCCGTCGTCGTCTCTCTGGCAGATGAGGTGCAGAGGAGTCGATCCCTGGCCGTTGGCCTTGTTCGGGTCAGCTCCGTGTCTCAGCAAGAACTGGACGATCTGGTTTTTAGCGACGTCACACCGGTTGGACAGAGCATAATGTAGCGGCGTCTGATTCGACTTGTCCGGGACGTCGATCAGTTCTTTTTCATTTCGTCCCTCGAGGATCTGCAACAGTAGCTGCGTCAGATTGATCGAGGCAGCGTAATCGTCGTCTCTCTTGCAGATGATGTGCAGGGCTGTCAATCCTTCCTCCGTCGGCATCTGTGGATTCGCGCCTCGTCTCAGCAGCTCCAGGGGTAACTCCACATTATGGCAATTGGCCAGAGCCTCGTGCAGCGGGCTCCGACCCGACTTGTTCAGGACGTCGATGTTCACGCCTTTCGACTTCTCGTCGATGTTCACGTCTTTCAACTTCTGCATCTCGTCGCAGACTCTGAAGAACAGAGAGAGTAATTCATCGTTGCTTTTTCGGCAAATGACGTGCAGAGGAGTCAATCCCTCCTTGTTGATCGCGTTCGGTTCGGCGCCATTCCTCAGCAGCAGTTCCAACACTTCTGTGCGGCCATTTTTCAGTGCCAAGTGCAGCGGCGAATCGCCAGTTTTTTCAACGGGCAGATTGGACAGCGTCGAGTTTTCTCCGCTTTCACGCTTGAGGAATTTCTCGACGACGTTGCGACACTCCGGCGACTGGCAGGCCGCGTGGAAGTGACTGAGGCCGGATTCTGCGTCGACGTAATTCGAGGTCGGGTCGTCGTATATTTCGAAAAGCTCGGCGACCAAAAATTCGGTGTACGGGTGTCCAGTGGCGCGATGCACCGGTGTGGTGCGAATCAGCGAGCGTGGCTCGCTGTCGCTTACGACGGCCACGGGCTTGTCCTTGTAGCCGGCCTTGATCAAGAACTGGACGAATCGCGGGTTTGCATCGTGATACTGGGAATTTTGCCAGTGGTGTATGGAATCGAAGAGAAGACGATCGATCTCTTCGGGCCGAAAAATGCTTGAAATATCTGGAAGTTGGCTCGACCAATTGTCGATTATGAACTCAAGACCACGGAGAAGTTCGACTCGCTTTTCCTTGGTCGTCCCATCGATCTTGCTCTGTAGTTCCTTCAACCTATTCAAATCTTTGTCGACGCTATCGAAACCCGTAGGTTCGTAATCACTGACTTCTGAATTATCATTCACGTAGGATATTGGCAAGGACGATTGGTCCGATTCGTCCAATAGAGAAGATTCGAGATGGGACGTGGAAAATTTTTCCGAATGGTCCGAATGGAGTCTTTTGTCCGATTGAAAAGCCACGCGTTGGAAAAAGGGTGATGATTCTAAATTATTTTTGTCAATATGCGAGGCCGCAAATTTCGGCTTCAAATATTCGTTCAAATTGTTGTTGTCAATTTTGCTAAAGTCCGCCATTATTCTACACACTTGGAGACAAATACACTCGCTTATGTTTCTATAATTGAAAATACCTGCTCGACACGAGAATACTTGGAGCTGTGTTCTGAACGAGGCGAAAACCGTTACTGATCGCTGCTTTCAAATTCTTACTCTCTATACTAGTCGAGCAGAGTCAAGCGTACGTCAGCAATAGCGAAAATATTAGCTCGAACGTGTAGATACGTGTGCGCTCGATTGTAAACATACAGCCGTACATTGGACTTCTCGATTATGGTACGATTACGAGAAATTAGAAAAATAATTTTGTTTTCGAAAGTGAAGATTGAAAAATTAACGATATAATTTTTTCCTCGTCGAAGAAACTATAAAAGTCACTGGCTAAAATGCATAACAAAAAATTAAACATTATGATTTATCATTTCTCGATTCTCACAAGGAAGATTGTGCATAATGATTATCTTACGACCGCGTCGACTTTTTAATCGATTATTAATATTCGAGCTCTGCGTCGCGATTGGTTTAAAATGTTTGAGAAAATATCACTGATTCGTCGTGAAACATAATAGCTAAAATGACTATCGAATTTGCGTTTATCGGTCGAAAAGTCAAAATCAAGCGGCAGAATTACGTACGCAACTGCCTCGTTGCTAGTAAACAAGTCGAATATCCGTAAGCTGGCTATTTAAATGATACGTAATGTAGAGTCGAAAGACGTTCGAGTCTCGGCTCTCTAAATTGTCAGCGATACCGAGGCAGCTCGTTGCTCGGCTGGTAATACAAAGTGAGCCAAGTTTGACGTCTCTCGAGTCGTCGTCTCCTCCCATCTCGGTCTGCATTACTTATCGAGTAGCATATCAAAAGTAGCATAGCAAAATGAGAGCGGATTTATCGGACTGCAGATCTCGGAGAGCTGCTCCAGCACGAGAGAGTCAGCTCTCGCTGCATTTCCGTATATATAGCTCGCTGTGTACGGCGCACAGCACACGTACTACAACGTACGAACGAAAGAGTGAAAAAGAAGTAGGAAGGGATCGACGAATCCGGACGCGCGAGCTTTGTTGGCTCGCTCTTGTGTGTGTATACCTACTGTACGCATGCAGCGAGCCCCCCCCACTCGCGTCGCGTCGCTTATGGCTCAATATGCTTCGTGCATGCTGTGTCGTAGTACTCGTATACGATCGGCCTGTCATCTCCCCGCCTTCGTCGTGCTCTCGATGCTTTGGGAGCTGCTTTTTGCACCCCTCGCGCCTCTCTCTCTCTTTCTATTATATACATCTACGGACCAACCCTATATTTATAATACCTATAAACAAGAGTTTGGACGAGCTGCTTATACTCGGCTGACGAGCGATTTTCACGCAACACTTTTGTCTCTGGGGAGATTATGCGCTCAGCTAACCTCGAGCCTTATAATTGAATCTTCGCTCGCCGGAGCATAACACGGCAGAGTCGAGAGACAGAGGGCGGATCATAGCTCGAGCTCTCCCGGCTTGATGAAATTCTAATTTTTCTTCCTGCTATGTAGTTGCATTTACCGACTGCATAAGAGCGTTAGTTGACACTTGGATGACACACAATCGGAGTGTATATCCAACTAGTTCAACTAGTATAGATATGAAGCGAAATACGAAGGACAAGATTGGAGCGCAGTAATTCCAACGACGGGACTCGAAAGCCCGCTGCGTATCGCAGTTGCAAAAGTCAAAACGAGTATGAGTATAATTGCTTCGCGCAGTACATTAAAAGTCTCGCTTTAATGGATCGCAAATGAATTCGCCGAAAACGTGCACATTTAAACGAAAACGTTTAAGCCTCGGCAATAATAATATTATCATCTTTGGCATCCGATCATTTTTTTATGGATAAACGCGCGTTGCCCTTGAGTATAGCTTGAGAAGATTGCCATTGAGAACCACTGCTGGTCGTGGCTGCGACGGTCGCATTTATAAATTTGCATGTGTGCATTATGACCGCGACAAGCTTAATAGTTACGCTTACAATTCTATATATCTGTTTTGTAGGACTTTGATGACGGTCGGCCCGAGCTCGAAGAAAAAATCCAGAGGGCGAAGACTCGTAATTTTACTCTCGAGTTTACGTACTTTACTGCAGCGTCGAAGGCAGTACAATACTAGGATATACTTGGAGCTCGGCCGCGCACACTCGGAGGAAAAAGCCGATCCATTATTGGCCTTACTTAGTGCTCGTCGCTCTTCAAGGCTTTTGTCGCGCATACCTATATTAGCCGCGTACATATATATTTCACGGAGTTTGAGTTTTTTTCTTCGCGCCCGCAGCCGCAGCGCAGCCTTTGTTCTGGCTATTGTCGTCGACACGTCTGCGCGTAATATGCGAATTACCGCGCGTCGAGAGAAAGAGCAGAGAGAGAGAGAGAGCTGCATCGCGGCGCGTGCACACGCCAACTGCAAACAAGGAACAACGAGTAGGCTGTTTTGGGCGAGTAGCGTGTCTATTAGCAGGACCTTTTTTACGCGGTATATACGCGTATATGTTCGAGTCGAGTGACGAGTCGCATTTTATAAATAAGCACCGAGGGAAGAGACGACGACTGCCTCTCGATGTTTCAATGCTCGCGTCGACGTGCAGCTACTTCAATGCTCCCATTATAATGTAATAATCGGTTTCGGAGCACCGTACTTAAATAGTCTGTGTTGCTGTGTTTACGTCCCATTCGACCAAAACATGTTATTTCGCAGCTGCTAGCTTACCAATGGAGTTGCGTAGCGAGCCTCTACATACACACATATATATATATAGCACCGATTTCATTCGAGTAAATCAAACTTTTTGATAGTTGGCTTCCTGCGCGCCGAGAGAACTGTGAAATTTAACTGGCGAGCTAGCGTAATACACGAGTCAGTGCAGCCGACTCGAATCCTGTATATAATATGCTATATTGGACTGCACACGTGACTCGATCCACACGCACACACACACACATGCTTTGGGTAAACAGTGGCCATAATATTTAATATCGGCCAACACCGATGACAAGTCCCCGCGATGATAATTACATATCATGTGTCCCTGCTATGGGCACACAATAATAAATAGAGTGGGTGTGCGGACAAACACACGAGTCCCCCCCTGCTGCAGTCTCTGCGTTGCAGGCGGCCGGCACATGGCCGTATACACACAGCAGAGTCCGGCGCGTGCAGAGCTCCTAATAACTTGTTAATAAAGCGACGAGAACGAAGCGGCGTATTAGCGTCAAGAGCACGCGACCGCCTCTACTCTCTCTTTCTCTCTCTCTCTTCTCCTATCGCACGCGTATCAACGCGCCAAACACTCCGAGCAAACAGACTGACTTTTCATGATTATTAAGTCGGCCGCCGACGGATACATGTACTGTACTTGTATAGCCACATGCCCGCCGGCTATCTTATATATACTGTCGACTAGGCTCCTTTTTTCTAGAGCTCGAATCTCGGATAAGCTGCTACAGTTCAGGGCGTGAGAATTATCAACCTGCTTTCTAATACAAACTGTCATCGAAATAATTTCAATCGTTAATTTTTACAACTTTATATTGATTTTGCAAAATGTCAATATAGTAAAAGATGACGAGATATCGATCAAAGTTGGAAGACGATTCTATGTAGAGAGAGCTGATATATTACAAGAAAGGGAGTTTGGTAATGGAAAAGTGTTTGCAGAGAACCAGCCATTCGATAATCGTTTGATCCTCGACAATGATTAGCCACGCTTCTAAAGAAAACAGTAGCAGCAAAAGTACATCAAGCACAAGCCTACAGCGATTCTCTTTTCATTTGCTTTTGTCGAAGTGAGCGCGAGCAGCGAGCCGAGTTACGAGATATTACAATCGAGCGTGCTGCCGGCTGCGTAAGACGAGCAAATAATCCCAGCTATGTCGTCCAAGTAGCCACAAAAATATATCAACTGCATGGAAAAGCACGTCTTATTGAAAGCGGCCAAGCTTTATACTTATATAAGCCGAAAGGAGGGCGCAAATAAACAAATGAGTCGAAAGGCCAGTGGAATCAAATGTCAGCCGTGTACTTGCAATTGGCCTCTCTCTCTCTATTTGGAGTGCGTTGAAATAGGGAGCGAGGGTCACTCGCTCGATTAGCTACTTCAAAAGGTAGCGTCCGAAAAATGAGCATCGCTGGACAAGACGAGCTGAGAAAATGTGCCCTCGTGAGAGAGCTTCGCGCCTCGCTCGCTTGCCTATATAACAATAACGCTGGTGATGTAACACATACGATGTGCATTAGTCGTCCTCGCGAGCGTAGCATAAAATATTTTGCTTTACCTATATCGCTCGAGAGAATCAGGACGAAGAGGTCCGCGCGGAGGAGATGTATATAATGGCGCGCGACTCGTTCTCAGCCCATAGTGCGCGTTGACGTTTAGTATTACTAATCCTCGCGCGAGCCACGACGCAGCTCACGCAGAATTGCAGCCATTACCCATAGATAGATATGGGTCAAAATAATACTTTTTTACAAAACCGTGCGCACGCATATCACCGATCTTGACGCGCTTTTGGTATGTTATAGTACATGGTAAAAAGGTCCCAAAAAAAAATTTTTAGACCCCCTCCCCCCTCCTACCCCCCACTTCCGGTATAAACGTCCATTTTCGATCTATATTTTTTCTGAGGACATGAAGCAAGTAAAAAATCTGAAAAAATTCATAAAAATACTTTTCCACAATCCAAACAACCTTGAATTTTTTCAGATTTTTTGAGTGCTTCAGGCCTTCAGATAAAATCATTGAAAATTTCAAAAATCGAGATACGGCGGTATGAGCCGATGTAGTACTCGGAAATTTTTTCAGTTATTTTTCGCATTAAAAAACATAACCTCAATTTTTTTCAGATTTTTTCAGATTACCTAACGCACCTTTTGAAGCCAAAAACCGATTTTTTTGACGAAAATAATTTTTTTAGGACAGTACGGAGCCTCGAAAAATCTGAAAAAAATTTTTTCTTGTTTTTTTCATCAAAATACGTAATCTCAAATTTTTTCAGATTTTTTAATTGAAGGCGATAGCTTCTAGGGCCGAAAAATGCTATTTTTAACAAAAAATGGTTCCTAGAACCCGATGGTTCCGGTGAAAAAATTTGAAAATATTTTTTTTGAATTCCTTGTCAAATTTTAATAAATTTTGACCGTTTCAAAAGTTCGATTGAAGCTTCCTAGCTCATTTTAGAGCAGGACAAAGATTAGTGCAAAATATCTGAAGACGTTTCTGAAGACATTAAGGAATGATAAAACTCGTTTGATGCTCTAAAATGAGCTAGGAAGCTTCAATCGAACTTTTGAAACGGTCAAAATTTATTAAAATTTGACAAGGAATTCAAAAAAAATATTTTCAAATTTTTTCACCGGAACCATCGGGTTCTAGGAACCATTTTTTGTTAAAAATAGCATTTTTCGGCCCTAGAAGCTATCGCCTTCAATTAAAAAATCTGAAAAAATTTGAGATTACGTATTTTGATGAAAAAAACAAGAAAAAATTTTTTTCAGATTTTTCGAGGCTCCGTACTGTCCTAAAAAAATTATTTTCGTCAAAAAAATCGGTTTTTGGCTTCAAAAGGTGCGTTAGGTAATCTGAAAAAATCTGAAAAAAATTGAGGTTATGTTTTTTAATGCGAAAAATAACTGAAAAAATTTCCGAGTACTACATCGGCTCATACCGCCGTATCTCGATTTTTGAAATTTTCAATGATTTTATCTGAAGGCCTGAAGCACTCAAAAAATCTGAAAAAATTCAAGGTTGTTTGGATTGTGGAAAAGTATTTTTATGAATTTTTTCAGATTTTTTACTTGCTTCATGTCCTCAGAAAAAATATAGATCGAAAATGGACGTTTATACCGGAAGTGGGGGGTAGGAGGGGGGAGGGGGTCTAAAAATTTTTTTTTGGGACCTTTTTACCATGTACTATAACATACCAAAAGCGCGTCAAGATCGGTGATATGCGTGCGCACGGTTTTGTAAAAAAGTATTATTTTGACCCATATATATTACGTGCGAGCAACTCGAGATCACGACTGTAATAATGCAGCTGTATATCTTGGCATAAACATGTCTCTTGCCGCTCGCACGCAGCCTGTAATAGCGTATTAGCCAAGATCGCGAGCCATTATACGACGAGCCCATTTCGGATTACGGGATGGACTTGCACACAACTTATAGTCAAAATTTTATATTATACTGCCGCTTCTCGATCGGAGTCGCGTAGCTTATGTATTATTCCAAAAGTTGGGAAAAAGATGCGCGCGAGATTGTGCAAGAAAAAAATGGGAGGCAATACTACGTGATCCGTATCGATTAGCCAGATCTTCTTGTGTATCGAATGTGTATATTACACAACAAGGATCCAATGGTAGAAAAATCCGATTTTTGTCCCCGTATATGTACCTGCAGAAGACGAGTCACAGGCAGCACACAGTATATTATACTTTTCACGAGCAGTCGAAAGAACAGCGCGCGCGAGCCCGTGAGTGGGTATTACTGTTTAGTTGCGCGCAGGATATACGTGTTTGTATAAGGACACGCGTGTGCAGTCTGCGATCCGCCGGCCTAATATACTACACAACGTCGTCGTCGTCGTCGTCGTCGTCGTCGCGTACACATGATACTATGCTACTAGTGCAGCTCTACTCGCTCTCAAAGGCGGCTCGAATCTCGAACTTTGAAACGGATATATTTTCACGCACTGTGACATTCGTTCCCCGGCTACGAGCAGCCCCCGTCCTTCTTCTCTTCTTCTTTTTTTTTGTCAAACGAATATAAGTATATTAAAGAGCCCGCGAGGCCTTTTTACCTTTGTAAAGGATCTCGCTGCGAGCAGAGCAGAGAGTAAAAAAGTAAGAGTAGAGGGAGGCCGGGCCTGAAATTAGATCCTGGCGGAAAGGAGGATGGCAGGCAGAGGGGGCGCCTTGGAACCGAATACTCCTGTATACTTCTACTGCCATGTCATATATATTATGCGCGTATATATTATGAATCGCGAGCGAGAATATTATACACGCTCGTAAATATACAACGAGAGAGAGCACAGTGGAGTAATTCGATTACAAGGACCGCCGGGCTAATTGTTAATTGATGCTTGGGAGGGCCTTAATACATATCTGCAGCTACTAATGCGCCGACAAAGCTACGCGGCCCTGACCTCGCGCGCGCGCTCGCTCCAATAAATACGCCTCCTATGCCTATTTACGTAAATAGCTCAATTGAATATTACGACTCACAATGCGAACATTTATTAATTGTTCGAGCTAATTAGACGTCGAAGTAACCCGACGTCTATAGACTCCTCGCGGCATCGCGTACATATTCAAATAGCACAAAAGCACATGCCGCTCGCGTTAAGCCGCGCTCAATAAACCGTCCCACACACACGCACACTTGGTCTATTGCGTCTGCTATTAGCTGCGTATTTCGTTACTTGGCCGCTCGTACGTCTCGTGGGAATCGGTATAGGGACAAGGACGAGTCGCGATCCAATTTTCTTCCAGCTCGAGACTCAATTTTTCCACGTCTCGAGGCGAGCTGCCATGTCAGCTAATTACAGCTGATCTCTAATTTTTGTTACCCAGGCATTATGGTTTTCAAAAATTACTTGCTACTACGTAGTGAACTAGAAAATAAAGAGAAACGTAAATGCGTAATTGTTTCATTCATTAGTTGCCGTGGGTAGTATACAGAGCTAGTATGATAACAATAGCTCGCGGGGGCTAATTTCTTTGAGCTACTTTTAATGCGCGGCTAGACGAAAAATTTCCGTGTTTTCTAAAAAAACTAGGCAACAACCCTCGCGAGCACACGTTGCATTGTGTGGCGCTTTGTGTGCGCCCCGAAGCCGAAATTCAATTTATGCTCCGTCTCTCCCTTTTCTGCTTTTTTTTCGCTCCAGTCGAGTTGAAAAAAGCAGCGGCTGTTATACTAGGCTATATAGTAGGCGCGTTGGAGTAAAAGGTCTCTCTAGGCGTTGATCGCGTCACTTTACGCTAAACGCTAATAAATAGCCCGGCTAATCTCGCGCGGCTCATTCAAGTCTATACCGTATATAAACAGCAGACGAGGACAGCAGACGGGCAGACATAGAGAGACTCGCAATTGTTATAGTTTTCGAGCTGTTGCCAAGTGCGCCGCGTAGAAAAAAAACTGCCAAGTCGAGTGATTGATGCACGAGTTGTGCGGTCGGGGCTATATACGACAATTACTGCGCCGCAACCCTTTTTCATCGCACGATATACTTGTGTATGTATCTCGAGCCAAAAGTGCGCGTGCGGAATCTTGCTGCCTAATCCGTGTGTGTGTATGTGCGGGGGTGTCATCGCGCGCACGAGAGCTGTATTGAAGAAACTCGCCCAGCCGAATTTCTGGCAGCCTCGAGAGCCGAGGGTTACACACACACACACACATTGTAATGAGCTATATCGAGCCAGCCGAGCATGTAGCAGCTTTTTCATCCGCAGTCGAGGGCTTGCTATATAA
This sequence comes from Trichogramma pretiosum, assembly GCF_000599845.2. Taxonomy (NCBI): domain Eukaryota; kingdom Metazoa; phylum Arthropoda; class Insecta; order Hymenoptera; family Trichogrammatidae; genus Trichogramma; species Trichogramma pretiosum. Next base: position 483,852 of record NW_019641608.1, on the reverse strand, counting down.
TAGTCGAGCTGTACCATACGTCGTTGGCTTTGATGTGGTTTGTTTTCATTGCGCTGTTCTCGAGAGGCTCGGCCCACAAATTAAGAGAGCAGTCATTTATTAAGTCCACTTGAATTTTCAATTGCGATGATATATTATATGAGAGCGTTCAGCACTCTTTTGCTCCCTCCAGCCTCGCTCCACGGTAATACGCTCAGCTCTTGATTATCGAATTTACGAAACTCGATAAAATCTGGCCCGCTTGATCAGTAGAAAATTATCTTCCTGCCAGCGAAAGATACGTCTTCCTTCGAGAGGAAGGACTCTGACTTTTCTCTAAATCCGGAAACAAATTTCTTTTTATCGCGAGATCGTGGAAACGTCTAGGAAAAGCTCCTCTCGAGTTTTTTCCTCGCTGCAGTATAAGAGGGTAAAAAAGTGTCTGTCACGTACGAGAGAGGCAACTAATCGAATTTCCCTACTCTCGCATTGCAAGTAATTGCATCGATGCCGAACTCGAGGTAAATCGCTTATAAATGCTGGAGTTTATAATAGTATATCGTCGATGCTGTATGCGGTAGCCGAATATAAGGGAATAAGCGGAGTAAGCAGCAGCGGGGGTGCCGCTGAAAAGGCAGCACAAGAATCAACGAGACAAAACGAGCGGGGGAGAGAGATAAAGCTCGGTAATAGGTACGAAGCTGAGGCGTGCGCGCGGCCAAGAGGTCGCTAGTGTCGCGCCGAGAGTGTAATGGAGTTTCCAAATATTCCCTCCCTCCCTCCCTCGTCCAAGTACGGAGAGAGACTAGTACGCCGTTAGCTATATGCGCGCGCTAAATTTTGAACAATTTGCATCGCTCGTCGCTGAGTGAGAGGGATTGGGTTATATGCGGAGCTTTGGGCTTGTAGTACACAGCTATGTGTCGCGCGCCTGCACACACGCGTGCGGTTATAATAGCTGTTGGTTTATGTGTACAGCCCGAGCGGCGTTATAGGAAGTTGCCGGTGCTGCGGCGGTGCGCGCAGGGTGCGGCCGACTCTCTGCCTCTGCAGAGCAGGGAGTAGAGCTATTCCGACGCGGTTTGCTTCGATTCACGGGAAATTTCTCATTATATACGTACTATAGGATGCACGAGCTATACACGATGATACGCGTTAAGACGACAGACGACTATGTGCACGGCTCCTCCAGCGGCGAATGTGCTCCCGACGCTGCTGCAATTACTGCGCCAAGCCACAGGCGAGCTTCGCCTTAACGTATACAGACTTTTTCGCCGATCGACTAGCTAGACCAGCCGCAGCTCTGCATACACACACACACACACACACATAGCTACTTGCTTCTGCAGTTCGCTGTGCACGTGCGCAGCTCCTTGCATAGCTCGCTACAGGCCGTACATCGCAAGCTCGCAGCTTGTAATTCGCCTTTCGACACACGATACGTATTCCGTATACAGAGAGTGGAAGCGAGTGTTTAGTGAATTTCTACGAGTTGACGGTAGTACACGTGTACATCCGACCGCCGCCCGCGCCGAGCACTGCCCCAAAAGATTAGCTTTTATTGATCAAATAACGTCTTGAATAAGTCTGCGTCCAATTTGCGCCCTCCCACACTTACCTATACCTACATCCACACACACGCGCGGACTCGCAGATAGATTTTCAGCCCATCCAAAAGAGGATAATTCTCTTTCTCTTACTTTTTATTTTATTTTATTCTTTTTTTCTTTAGCTTCTTTTTCGACTCGCGAGTAATGCCTCGAGACACGAGCGTGAATAGTAGAACACAGCTCGCAATTGATAATAACCTTTTTCGCCGAGATGCTATTATTTTCAAATAATGTAGAGAGCTCCAGTCGCTAAGACATTTTTGCTGTAATAAGACGCATCTTTTATCGGATTATAATTGATATGTCAATTGATAGATTTTGGATAAAATCTAATTTAAAACTGACGAGTACTTAATCGTTTGCTACATCAAAAGGTAACGCGAGTTTTGGGTGAGTCGCAGATTAGCCATCGAATTTCGTCAGCGGACGAAATTTCTGTCAGTCTATAGCTCGACCTATATATAGTCGACGACTCGACGGAGATGAGAAAACGCAAGTGCGAACTTATCTCACCTTATCATATCATACCAATATCTTATCACACTCTCCGAACTATTTCTCCATCTGTTTTGTTGCTTTCTTTGTATGCAGGTGCTCTTTTGTCTCTTTTCCATGGAGCGGCGCGAGCCGACATTATCTCGTTTTACACCTCGAATCCCCGTGATCCCAATTTTTTATCCGTTGTCTCGGGCATATAGATAAACGATCATGGATTTGTTTGTCAGGTCGTGCGCGCACGATTATCGCGAGCTGCTGCTGTTGCTGTTACTATACGTGACAAATCGCGTGCGCTCGCGTAACTATATAATAATAATAGCTGCGCAGCCTGCAACATCGCGTCGGATTATTCCAGCGACGTAGCGTAATCGAGAGCATTCCTTTTTTTCTCTCTTTGCCTCTATTCTCCTTTGCATATTCGAATTCGACGATGGAACCGAGCGTGGACGGAGATGGGCTCGCGATCGCTGTCAAATACGCTCATTTTTTTTTCATGCAAATCGTTCAGCTTGGCTTTCTCGCGCGCGCGCGCCTGCATAATTGAATTTCCGATAATGTGTTATTTTCTTTCCGTGCCCGCGCTATATCCTATTAAAGTACGCTCGGGCCCAGTCTTATGCACCGATCGAATTTACTTTAGCCTCGTTTTTTTTCGTTCGTTCGTTCGTTGGTTGGCGTTCGGGGGAGCTGGGCGTATTCGTGATCGAATATCGCATTATACGTAACGTATAGCACGACTAATGTCTCGCGCTCGTCGCGCAGCTCCTGCAGTGCACGTGAACAAAAAAATGGGCTAATTTCGCTGGAACGCGATCCAGGATAAATAATTGCGCGTCCATTGGTCTCGTATCCATTTGTCATGGTAATCCGCGTACTCTATACGTACGATGCGCGTTATACAACGGTGTGTGTGCAGTACATTAATCGAATGATGGCTGGCGGCGAAAGATGAAATATTAATCTGCTTTATAGAGCGTAAAAGAGCTCACGCGTCGAGCGGACAGCTCCGACGTATTATCGCTTATTACGGTGCTCTGGTGCGGGGGCCTGCGCCCTCCCTCTCTCTCAATAACAACGGAACGAACGCGTTTATACGAACGCGCCGGTGCATATATTCTTCTGTGTGTAGTATACGCTCGGCTGCACTCGGCTGCCGACGCGCCGTCGACGACCGGAACTTGTCTCCGGGTAAAAGGGGAGATCGAGCCTAATCCGGCCGCGCCTTTACGCGTATACGCGCACAAAACTCACAGAGAACGAGAGAAAGGCAACACTTGACTAGGCTATTTTCTCCGGCGCGCACTTGTTCGCTCGGCTCGCTCGGATCAAGTGGATTTTTCTCGCCTTTGTCCGCTCTCTCTGTTATGATTCATGGCTTTTTTCGTCCCTTTTTGCCTCGGCTGCGCTCACAGCTTATATAGCAAATTGTGCTCGTCGTATAGCACAGAGGTGTGAAATTGATAAAACAAAGCTAGAGTTTCGTCAATTGCGAATTAATTCGAGCTCGAGCAAACGTATGCTGCTGCTTTTCGCAAATGACGTGTGACATGCAGATCGTTGTATCGTTGCACCCCCTTCGTGCAGTGCAGTGCAGTACGGGGCGTCGCACACATGTACACATGTAGGCACTTTGTGGAGCACGTGCGTGAGCCTCTATATAGCATGCACATGCGCCGCCGACGCCGCCGCTCACAGGTATATACACAACTGCTGCAGGCATCGGTCACCAGGGCAACCAACTACGGCGCCCGGCAAAGCCTCGGCCTGCAAATAATACACGCAGACATGCAAAAATCCAACGCCACGAGCTTTTTCGTGCCGCTATATGTATGTGTAGTCGACGCCCGTGTAGCTTCTCGCGCTTTTATTTTATTACCTCACGCTCTCTTGCTTTCCATCATTTTTATATGCGCAGTGCCATTCTCTTCTTCCCGCTTATATCCGCTTATAAGCGACGAGCGTCACGTGCTGCTTACCGCTATCTGATATTCTTTACGTAGCTTTGCAGCTCCTTCAATTTCTTCGCAGTCAATTGGATATCGCGAGCATCGTGGTTGGATCGTTATACCTGCCAGCACCCGTCGATCGATCCGCGCCGCGCACGACGAGCTTTTGGCTTTATCTCCGCTACTATAGAAAAGCAGATTCCTTTCAACGCTGTATAATGTAGCAGTTTTACAAATAATACAATAAATTAGAGCCCGACTCTCTCTCTCTCTGTCTGTGAGACGAGGTTCGAGACGAGTCACGAGACAGCTCTCCAAGCGAGACTTTCGAATTACGCGAGCCTCGAGTAATCTGTTTTTGCTCGTTTTCCTTCTACTTATACCCACAGAGCGGCATCTATACATACAGCCTCGTGTCGAATCTATAATGAAATAAATATATTACGACGTTCGGACACGCTCGAGGATCTAATGTTCGGCTTATACACACATACACTTGCAACGCCGGCAAACTTTAATTATATCGATCGCATAGTGTCATACTCTCTCGAGTCTCGGCTTGGTTCTTTTTTTTTCCTACCTCCGCTATCCGCTTCTCTCTCTCTCCTCTCTGTTTGTACATCCTTTGCGGCGTGGCAATTGCCAGAGCTACATAGCAAAAAATCTAATTGAAGCGCAAGTCATCGCAGCTTAAAAGCAGCTCTCTCTCTCGCGCGCGATACCCGGCCAGCTATACGAAAAAAAGCCCACGTCGTCTGCACAACTATACGGCGGCGAAAGCGAAAAAAAGCAACGAAAAAAAATACGTCCCTTTAGCGCGCTCCTCTCTACGCAATATCCGCTACGGTGTAGGATATTTACGGTAGCGCTTCAATTTCGCCTCTACAAAATGCGATTTCAAGCCTAAACTCGGCACTAATACTACTACTACTATTACTGGACAGTGAAGCGCTCTGCAGGCCAAGTTCGAATTATAGGCACGCTGTACTGACGCGAAAAATCAATCTAGTCTAAAAACAGCTAGCAGTACATATGAAGTAGATGGTTTTCATTCTGCGCGCGGACTGCGGCTGGAGCAGCTCGTGCCACCACACGAACTGCTGCCAGCCTCGCAGCAGGTAGATGGAAACTTTTAATCGTTTTCTAAATTAAACATTTCCTGCGCAGATTCGCAAATAACGTAGGCACGATGAAAATACACCGCACAGCAGCCGCACTCCATTCCATCTCGCGTATCTTGGTACGAGACGAAACGAGGGTTTTATCCGACGTCGGAATACGTTGTTGTATACGCTTGGGCTGGGGCTCTTCTCTTCTCTCTCTCGTTTGGTCAGTTATCGCAGTTTTAAATGTCAATTTCGTGGCACAGGGACAAATGACCGTTCGTTAACCGGATCCTATAGGCAAGTGCAGCCTATGGCAATTGTTTTTATTTCAATTCCTACCTCAATTTAGCTCGCTCTCTCTCTCTCAACTATAGCCATATACGTACAATATATTCATTTTCCAGCTAGCCGAGTTGATTTACTTTTTTGCCTTTCTCGCGAAGCGGCGGCGGATTTTTTCATTCAAACTCGATTCAAATGATTGGCTACAATCGCTCGAGGTAGAAAAATAAACAACCGAGAGACTATACCATAGTAGCTAGTATTGCAGCTCATCGAGTGTGGCATTTAATAAAAGCGCATCGCGTCAAGTCGATACTTTTTTTCGTTGCGTTGTATAGTACAACAGAGCTCCAATAAATCGGCATCGATCGTATCCCGCTCTCTCTCTTTCTCTCTCTCGTCTCGAAAGCTAATTAACGCGAAATTGTAAAAATGTGCTGCGGCAAAAAGTTGCGCAGCGCTCTCGACTCGATGCAGAGCAAATACTGAACATCATCTCGAAGTGCGGAACGATTATACGCAGCTGTATCCAAAAGAAAGGAGTACGAGGTAGCTGATGGCCGCAATTCTAAGCTGAATTGGTAGTCTCTCTTTTTTCGGCCTTTTTCGTCCCTGCGATCGATCGATTATATAGCACTTGTCTTGGGGCTCGAGTTAGCCGGCATTACGCGCGGGGCTTCCGCTTTCGCCTATTACAACGTATTAAGCGCCTATATTGCGCACGCACGGGCTGCGCGTATAATGGCTTATAACTGCGCGCGCCCATACGTGTTTATACGCGCGTATAATCGTGGGACTCACTCGGGGCTTATTTATGCCTCTTTTTTTTCGTGCTCCGCGCTCCTGCCTCGACTTCAGAGGTATGCACCCGAGTGCGTTGCAGGTCATTTGTCCCCTCTTTTTTACGCGCGTCGGCACAAGGGGCCCAACAATCGTGTACATTCGCGCAGTTTGACTCCATCGGCTCGAATTTTTAAAAGAATTCGAAATTTAGGAAAAGAAGTAGCGAATCGCGCGATCGAACGTGGAAACGTTTGAAGCACTGTAAACCTTTCGATCGCGAGCAAGAGGCGGGGGCTATTTGTCAAATCCCAACTGCACGGCGATCTGATTCTCCGCCGTATTCCATTTTATTGGGCCATTATGATCAGTCAATTGATGAGCTAAGTATGCGCTAGGCCATTACGCGAAACTGATAGCAAATTGGTTGTATCATGCGGAATCAATTGATCGCGGGCTTTCGAGTCGGCTGCAAATCGACCTCAAGCACGACATCCGCAGACCAGATAAGGCCTGGATAATATTATATAGGTTTTTGTGAAATTATCGAGCATCATCGGCTCAAGGTAGTTGGAAATTCGAGTTACCGCTCATCGATCGGTATCCTCGTTTTTTCCCCTTTTTTTCTTTGCCTGGAACTCGAGCTAAAGCATATTCGATGCAGTTAGAAATGGCATCTACATCTTTTTAATGTGCAACTGACAGCTTACATACGTGCATACGAGCGAGTAAGTATAAATGAGCCGAACGAGATTTGTCAGAGCCGTCCGATAATTCGCCGAGCGGATTAGCGATACGATTTTACGTACACAGTAAATAATACATAAACATGGAAGTCGCTACTAGTGCGGTGCCAGTGTAGCAGTACTAGTAGTAGTACTAGTGTACGCCACGCGACTCGTAATTGGATTTCGAAATGTTTAATTTGTTCGACGGCTAATTTGCCTGATTTACCGATCTGTCTGTGCATGCGCGAGAGTCTAGTTAGTTTCTCTCTTTATGTATGCCCAACTTGATTCGGCTAATTTTTGCTGATAAACGTACTGTGCTTGGCGTGTTTGCCACCAACGAGACTCGATTGCAGCTGTATACCAACTTGCTATCAATTTATCAAACTTGTCTTGTCAGCTATACTACTGCACTCTCGCGTGTTGGTGCACCTCACTCGGCTCTAGCATTGTGTTTCGATTCGGAGTAATGATTTTTTCACTTTTACCGGAAAGTCGATCGTCGTGCTCGTCCTACTCGTGCGGGGATAGCTAAAGCTCGACTTTTGGCGAGCACGTTGTTACTCTAGAGCCGCCAGAGTGAGCGACAAATAAGATTAATTAGGAATGCCGCGTGTTTCGATAATTCGATCAATTAAGAGGCCGCAAACAAGCGATCGCGTGGGGTGCGCCACTGCTGCTCTCTCGAGCCAAATAAATAAATGATCTCGCCACGCGCTCTCGACTCGACTCGATTCCCCGATGGCGCGACGATCCAACGACCGAGACGGAGCCAACAGCTCTACTCGTGGATTTTTATTCTTCCTCCATCTGAGCTCGTGCTTCGCAATCCGCAGCGTAGCAGTGCACTAATAAGCTTAAGGGATCAGAGCTGTTGGCGAGCGCAGCGAACAACCTCGTCCCGAGGGATTGCCAATCCGCTGCCGGCTTGACAACAACAACAACAACAACGACGACGACGACTACAACCCACCGAGGCAAATTAACAGTCAAGAAACCCGAGACTTTTTCGCGCAAAGCCGACTAGCTGCTATATATAATACTAAACATTTTAATTGAGATTTTCGCGCCGCAGTCGATTGGCCGCGTCCAGCCGCGCACTCGAGTGGCTGTAGATGTGTAGTACATTGTGCTGCTCTCGGTACGCGCGACGCAGTTGCTGTAGTGGGCGTATATCAAACGGCTTTGGCTTTTTCAGCAGTTGGCTCTCCCGCGACGCTTTCGCCTATGTACGTAGAAAATATATCTATATTTAGAAGGTCTGCGCCGCACTGGAGACTGAGTGTAGAGTCGGCCCCGAATATATACTATATAGGTGCGTGTGTGTTTGCGCACGAGCACGCGTAGGTATACACGACGACTCGCAGGCTCGCGTGGCAGCGTTTATTGATTTCCCTCCCGCCTACGCGCGCCTCTCGACGTTCCCAAGCCCCCAGCAGCAGCAGCAGCCGCCCCAGCCGCCGCCAAGCTCGACGAGAGAGAGAGAGAGAGAGCTCGGAAAATTGCGTAGCAGCTCTACGATCGCAAGCAATAAATGCATTTTCGTTTGATGTAAAGCCTCGCTGATTAAAAATCCCTTTTTCGATCGGTCGACCGACGACGACCTTCGACAGTTTTTAATCAATGTATTTTTTTGTTTACCACAGCGGCGTGGCGGGGCCCGGCCTCGACGTACCTGTAATATACGCTACTATCTGCCAAGCGGTGACAACCGAGCGCGCTGCGCAAAATTTTTTTAATCAACCGGGTTAAAGTTCGTTAAAAATGCCAAGTCAAACGGCGGAATAAAATTAATTAGCGCCCATGGAGCTCTGCAGCGCGTATAAATATTACATCCACTCGTCTGACCCGAATCAACTGCACGATCCTTGACATTTGCGATTTTATCGCCATAATAGCAGCGCAAACTTTTTTCGCGCGGCTAACTGCAATAAATTGCATATGCGACTTTATGACCTTGAACTCAAAGTTCGAATCATTCATTGGGGATAACTCGTGACTGTTGATAACGCCTTTGATTCGATCAGTTCAGATGATATTTAGTCAATGTTTAGTCGAAAGTTTAGCCGAACTGATTTGGACCGTGTCGAAACGATAAGAGAATGATCAGAAATGAGAGAAGTGACGCAAGAATCGAATAATTCAGTTAGCTCGAGCGTAATACGAGGCTTCGGTCATAGCGTTGTCGAAGTTTATGGAGCCTCAAAGCTCCGAACGACTACATAAACAGCTGCAGTGTACTACCGCGTATACGAGTGGTATAACGCAGCAGCTAATTCGACCGATCGGGCAGATACACCGTGTGCATTGGGAGTCGAGCGTGTACACCAAAGCACAAAGCTTTGAGCCTAATCGATGCTCGGCACATGCTATGCCTCCTACTGCTAGGTGCGTATAATATGCAGAGAGAGAGAGAGAGAGAAGTTGCGCACGTTTTATCGCCGTCACGAACATAATTAATTTAATTTAGTTTAATACATCTGCGTGGAGTGTCGGTGTCGGGCACGATTGGCCGCGCTCGATTGTTTGCACGGAAACGGCGGCGGCGGCGGCAAGCCGTTAGCTCGACTTTGTGTACGTGTGCGTGCGCGCACCTGTACACAGATACAGCAGCAACTCTGTACGCGCGTAGTTCGCCATGCCAAATCGGAGTTTGCAATTTCCACACAAGTTTGTTGGAGATTTGCATCCATGGACTCGGTGGAACGTTGCGTTATACCTATAAGGTAAACAGCACCTAGCACGGCCCTTTTCGTGCGCGCCTTTCGCCTTTATAGTCGGCGCTCGCAGTGTATACATACTGCATTGAATTACGAGCTGCTGCTGCAGCTAATTAACAAACTTAAGCCTTATCAAACGCTCGTTGCGGATTAATACTTTATACTTGCTAGGTCCAAATGTAATTGCTGTTGGCCGACTTTTGTAACTCGAGCGTAATAATAGTTAGTCGAGTCTGCGTAAGCCGTCTGTCTACTGGCGGCCAGCTCTCCAACTGCCTCTATCTCCGATTTTAAAGATAACTGTGTTGTGCTTTATATGGTCTAACGTCACATCCTTTTCTAAAAAAGAAAGTTAGGCGCCTAAAATGCCAACGGTATTGCGATGACTCATTCATCAAACGACTTTTTCTATCTATTTGCCTTCGAACGTATGTGTTTTTGACTCTCTAAATATAGACATCCTCGTCTATATATAAAGCAGTACACGTTAGGACACCGTACAGAGAACATCGAGCAAGCTCCCATCGATTACAGTTAGTGATTCACGTGAATAGAGAATTTAACAAAAATAAAGTACCGTAAAATTACAAACGATTGTGTGTGCGTTCTGTGCTACGAGTGTCTACAAAAATGTGCATCCCCTTCGATCGAAATTGCAATGACCGAGACATGGATACGGATGTCTCGAAAGAGCTATGTGCTTTTCTTGACAAACGTTATGCCTTGATCGAGGATCGCGAGGCTCAACTTCCAAAACTCCAGGACGTTTTTACGAAGGAATATGAAGTCGAGTGTGTCCTCTCGCTCGTTATAAAATACTGGAGTAAAGATTATAAAAATGCCGAAAAAATGAGTCGAATCGTCAAGTTCGTAACTAGCAGCGGCTACAAGAGCAACCAACCGTTGAATTGCACCACCCCGCTGCACCTCGCGTCCGAACACTTGAATATTGCACACCGACAAATCGTCCGTGAGCTTTTCAAAATATACAACAGTAACGTGAATTGTCGCGACGTCGATGGCTACACGCACTTGCATGTGGCCTGCGAGTACGGCTTGCAAGACGAGGTCGAAAAGTTTCTCGAGTCGGGTCAGAGTGTCAACTGTGTCGCGACAGAAACAGGCGACGCGCCACTACACTTGGCCGCGAGGAACGAACACAAGAAATTGACGGAGTTTCTTCTGCGAAAAGGAGCCCAGGTGAATCTGGCAAACAAGGCCGGATTCACACCTCTGCACGTTATCTGTATGAGATACAAAGACGACGGCATGATGAAGCTATTCTTCGAGGTCTGCAACGACATCGAGCAGACGGTGCAGGTGGATGCTCGGGACTCGTCTGGTCGCACGGCGCTGCAAATAGCCGTGGTTAATCTCAAGCCGAGGGAGGTCGATATACTCGTGCAAAACGGCGCAGATCTGGCCGGCTTCGCTTTACCCAGTGCGGATCAGTTTGTCGAGGCATTGGAACCGGTAGAAGATCCAGAGGTCGAAGATTCGATTTATCATAAATTGAAGCTAACGTGCTACATACTGTTCGTCGTCGATTACCTCGAGAAAGGAGGATACGAAATGACGCGAGACGACGCCCAGACGATCATGCAATTGTTCATCGAGCTCGGCTTGAACGAGGAAAATTCGGCGGACAAAAGTTGGTACGACGACGAGGACTTTGTGGCGGACGCCAAAGAGATCAAAGTATTCGATAACAGAGTTGTGAGTGATTCCAGCGACGCTAGTGATTCTAGCGAGGAGGAGGAAGAGCAAGAGCCATTGGAAAGTTCGAGTCTGACGCTCTATGAGCTAACTCGGCTGGATGCCGAAGAGGCGGCGAAACGCGTCACGTTGCGCGACTACTTCCTTTTCGCGCACTTTGACGAATTGTGGGAGCTGCCCGAGAGCAATCAAAAGGCTTGCGCCGCGCATCTCTGCGAGAAAGTATCGAGAGGATTTTTCCGGCAATGGGCATTGGCTCCTTTCATGGAGCTCATACACAACAGACTTACATCGATCGAGTGCTGCGACATGATCCTCCGAGGACTCGCCAACAAAGATTTATATCACATTGTCGTGGCGGCGTCAATGAAATGAATTTCAAAAATGTGTCTTGATTTTTTCCACGATGAAAACGCGAGAGCTTCGAAGGCGATAAGCGATAGCGATAGCGGTAGAGTAAGCGATGATTGAAATGTCGGGTGTTTTTTTTAATTTTGTACAGTTATTATATCAATCGAATAAAGAAAATTTTCAAAAATGTGTCTTGATTTTTTTCATTCGAAATCAAAGTTAACCAAACGCATATGAAAAATATAATAATTATACTAGAGCGCAATTGAGAAGGATCAAAAGAAAAGTCGGGTAGCCGATAAAACAAGGTGAGTAGTCAAAACCGAGCCGAATGTTTACGCAGGTGGCGAATGTCAGGTAAAAATCAGCTGCTCGCCCACACCCATTGATCAGGTAAATAATACGGAAAGAAGAGAGAGAGAGAGACTCACCTGTACTCGGACCTCCGGCAGATTGACCTTCATGGCGAGCTCCTCCCGCGAGTAGACGTCGGGATAGTGTGACTTTTCGAAGGCTCGCTCGAGCTCGTGCAGCTGGTACGTGGTGAAGGTCGTCCTGTTGCGCCGGTGCTTCTTCTTGCCGGAGTTGCAGTCGTCCTGCATGCCGTGGCAGAGCTCGTCGTCGCTCCCCCCGCCCGTCGAGTTGTTGCTGCTCTCGCCTGTAACGACAACGGATCGACATCATTACGGGGGCAAAGATCGAACTGCAGTGATATACGGGTAGGTGTATCGCGAGAAAGCAAAGTCGTTCGCTAATGTAGTTGCAGGCTTCGATCGGAAGCCCGTTGGGTGTGTGTATATTACGTCGAGCCCTCATTAGCTAGATAATTAAGCCTCTCTCGGTAGAGACTAGCTCACTCGGGGCTGAATTAGGATCGATTTGCGGCGAGCTAATCGCTCTTTGGCTCCGTGTCAATTTCGCCTTGCATCTCGAGATAACGTACAGCTTCGCATGTAATGGGATGAATTGATTGACGCTTACCGAGTATATGCGCCGTGCTAATAGTCCGCAACGACAATCGATAATACACACATCCTTGCTTAAACGTGCATAATATTGTATTATATTATAGGTAGGGGTATTTGAGCATCGGGGCGCGCTGCGATTTCTGTATACTGCGGGACTCTCGAAAAGGATCGACTTTGTCGAGAGCGAGCATACGAGGGCCATTAAAGAGCCCCGAGGCTCGATAATAAAACCGAAGGTAAATAAAAAAAAAGCCGCTGCTGCTTATACACGGGCAGAGGATTAGACGTTGTTTAGTTTTGTTTGTAGCTCGTGTAAGACGAGACGCGCTTTGGCGCAGTAGTGGTAGTAGTAGTAGTGGTAGTAGTACTCTGCGAGAGCCAATTGAGTGCAGCACATGCGATACCGACTGCTGCTGCTATATACGTACACAACGTAACGTTTTGATGGGCTCGCGGACGAATAACAGAATAATGAGAGAGAGAGATATATAATACCGTTATGTAGTCCACGATGCTTTATATGCACGTAGAGCTGGATCGGGTTTCTTTTCTCTTTCTTGCCGACGCAACGCTGCGGCGAGTGAGCGCGATATCTACACACGATGATGTCTACCGTATTAAGCAAAACTTGTAACATTACTACTTTAATACATTTACTACTTATGCTATGTAGCAGTAGTAGGCCTCTCTATACCACTGCAAGGATTAGTCAAACATTCGGCAATTAGGCGTACACACAGCAAGAAAACGATGCATAAATAGCACGAGCGCATGTTTATGCGCTGTACAATGCACGTGTGCGAGAGCTATTGTGATATTACAAACGGATGAGCAACACACGAGTCTTGTCTTGTGTACCTACATTGAGAACTCGTTGCGTGCGCGAGGACGACAAAAGTTCGCCTCGGCGACTCGACGATCTTACCTTCACGTGACAGCTTATTTATTCAATTTTACAAAAAGGTAATACGTACAAATACGCAGACGTGTAAGGTCGCGGCGTATACTATTGCTACTCGAGCCGGCTCCGTTATGTACCTTATATTAGGAACCCTCCCCCCGCGATCGTCTTTATTATTTTGATAGATAATCCAAGACACCGAGTAACTCGACGAGATCGAGTTATATCATGTACGAGTTTGTATCCAATCCTGGTAGAAATGCTCAACATTAATAATGGCCTCCTGACCAAAACGACAATTTGAAATGTTTTAAAAAATGTGGCCATTGATTCGCCTGTTTTTGGAAATTTTCTTATTTGGCGCATTTTATAGAGCTGTTTCAAAAAATCTTGATTAGATTTCAACCACGGCGAATACAATGATTCTACTTCAATTGTCCGCCACTAGATGGCGAACACCCTCAACTGGGAATCTACAAGTGGTAAAGGACAAATAATTGTCTAACAGCAAATACAATAGTATAAGTAATAAAATTACTTATTTTCAGAGTCTATGCCGAGAATTTTCAAATTTTTCATAACGTGACATAATTATTTGGGCTCTTACTCGATGCGATGAATCTCGCGCGTATAATAAGCATCGAATCGAGCGGCAGATCGGACCCCGAGTTCGACGACACTCGATCCCAGGCCAAAAAAAGCGCACCAAGGTGAAACTTTAATATGGATAATATGGTAGTTGCAGGCTGCTGCCGCTGCTATATGTATAGTACATCGCCGGCCGATTAATGTAAAAGTTGGTTTAAAAAAAGTATATTATATTAAAACGTGTAATTTGGCGACGCGTGAGAGATATTCCATTGGCTTGATATGACGTTGAAAAGTTCGTTAATAAAAGCTTTAGCGCTGGCTATATAGCACGCACGCGCGCGCGACGTAAAGAACGGACGTTTAATTAAATTTTGCTACACACGTATGAGTGTGTGTGTGTGTGTGTGTGTGTGTGTGTGTGTGTGTGTGTGTATATGGATGTGTGCATACCACATCGTTGTGATATTGAAAGTTAATTAACATCGCGCAGTTTGACGCAGCTCGAGTGGCTTTTTCTCTCTCTCTTTTTTTATTCCTTCATTTTATAAAATTATTAATTGCCCCGCTCACGAGTACCCAATATTACTCGCGCGCGTGGCCGATCGCGGCGATTTTTCCTCGGCAACGAGGAGCGCAGCCAACGACGCCCCGTCAACGCACGATCGACTTTTCACTCGTCTTCTTTGCTCGTTTTAGCTGGGGCTTTTTTGCTTGGACTTGGCGAGGCATCGAGCTGAACAGCAGGAAGAAAGGAAGAGAGGAAGAAAGGAAGATGAATCGTCGGGAGGATTGAAATTGGTGCGAGCGACGAGATTGATTTGGTCGGACTAATGGTAATACACCGCTGCATTAGACCCTATCGATAGCTGACTGCTGCACGAGCTGGCCGAGTCAGGTGAGTTTAGTGGCCCCTTGGCTGTATCCTATAGTTTGCTCTATATATGTGTGTGTGTGTGTGTGCGTGTGCAGTGCATGTGTTTGCACAGCGACCAGCGGCAGCGGTACGGGGCTCGAGTTATTATCGTCGTGAGTAACGAGCTTATGCTCGCACTGCCATTAATTAGTTTGCACCCCCCTGCGCGCCGTACATACTCGCGCCTCTGCGCGCGCAACCCACTGTACACTACAACACAGACCCACACGCACACACACCTGTGCACGGATTCAGCCGATTAATTCTCACTTTGTAGGTAGGTACTGCTTATGCAGCCACACGACTTTGCCCAGTCCGCGGCGCAGTTGTTGTTTTTTTCGTCGTCGTACCCAACGAGCTCTCGAGCTGCCACGCCAAGTATTATTGAGTTAGTTCGCGCTGGTCGACGTTACGTCGCGTGTTGGAAAATTTATGAGGAGGAAAATTTTAGTGGCTAAGCATGGCTAGCTAGGCTAGCTCGCGTGCGCCAAATTGAATTTTTATGTTTTTTTTTCCGGCGACTCGACGTGTCGCGTGGCAGCTACTTGCTCGCTTGACTCACTGAATTTTTATAATTCAATCTACGCAGCTCGTGGTTTTACGCGCCAGCTCGAGTGTAGCTACGTTATAACATAATACGTGGCCAATCCTACATCGATAATTCGATATATAATAGCAGCGACCCATACCATTGCTCGACGCAGCGAAGCGTCATTAAACGAAATTCATGTGCTCCGTCCACGATCGACACACGTATATAGTCGGCAGATCTCCATCGGCCGATCGGCCTGCAATCGACTGACTCTGCACAAATCGAAAGCCAGCCTAATGCATCTATTATTGTAAGCGACGATAATTGACTGTACGACTGTCGATACGCACTTGCCGCCGCGGTGCAGGGGATGCACTTTGCCAACTGAAACGTCCCGATCTCCTGGCCATTCTCAGCGATTATCGATCTTAGTCCTTTTGTCGGCTCTCGCATAAGTAGCTCTGCGCTTGCCATCTCATTCAATTACAATGAGGCTCGAGGTCTGAATGAGGAATTCGATGGACGTATGCATCTTGCATCATCATCGGCCACCCTCTCTACGTATATCGCGCTACTCGTTCTAAAACTAGCCGCCAACGAAAGAAATAGCCGCTCCTTTGTCCACCCTGACACGCGCCCACTGCACTCACTATATGAGTCTTGTCACCTATGATATAGAGTACATATTCGATGCATACGAATGATAAATACATTCTTTCCTTGAATCACACGAGACGCCAAGCTAAGATTTTTCTAAATCAATAAGCCAGATTATAGGAAAAACACCAGTCTCTAAAAAAGAGCCATCACAGATAGTTGAAAAAATTTGAATAAAATTTCTAATAAAATTTGGGGACACGTTCGATATGAAAAGCACGGAGAATATTTCTGGGCCATTAGATTTCGCGGAGAATCGGCCATATACATACGCGAGGACGTAGAAGCTACTTAGGAGATTGACACGACGAGATAGGATAATGGAGTCCTCTCTCGACTGCGAGGCTGAAATTATACAGGCCCGTACGTATAGCAGTTGTTGGCAGCGATCCGTGAGCGCGCAGAGTGCTTAATAGCCCCGGAACATAACTCCTTGTGTGCAGCTCGTGTAGAAAAAGAAGACGAGGAGAAAATGCGAGAGACACAGAGAACGAGACGTGCCGTGTCGCGTGTGCATTTTAGCAAATCGTCGCCCTAAGACTTTTACCAACTGCTGTTCTATTTAATCGACGACTTTTTAATTTTCCAATTGTTTTGCCTAAACACCTACGTTGTCTTTTTAATTTATGAAATAGAAAAGCATTAATTAAAAGATGTAAAAATTGTAATTTAATTTTCATATGAAATGTCTATTTTATTAAGCACGATGAACCGAGGGGCAAGAGAGAAATACATAAATACGTTTGATGAATTTGCTCGCGAACGCACCATCGACAGATGTAAAGTTGTAATGCTCGTCGATCGAATCGCAGGTACAACTGCTGCAGGTGGCTACAAAGTTCGAGGCGGGTGGGGTCGCACGCTTATCGACTGGCAGCTTTGCCGGGTATGCATTTATGCATACGAGTCACGAAAATCGAGCGTAACCATAGCGCTGCTTTATGGCTCATTAATGCTCGAATAACCCACAAAGGATAGAAAACAAAACGAGTTTCGGGCTCTCTCTCTCTCTCTCTCTCTCTTTCGGGTTGGCTGCAGGTTTGCACCTACTCACTACCTCGCGGTCCCTTGTATAGCATATTCCAAGCTGCCGATGAATTAAGATAACAGCTCGAAAGAGTTGTGTGTGTGTGTGTGTGTGTCGGTAAGTACGCGAGAAAAAGAGATCACGTCAAGTAGATTATCGTCTTGGCAAATCTAGCGCGCCTTTATTCGATTAAGTTTCTTTCGCGCCTCTCTCGCACGTATATACTCTTGTAATCGGGTTTACACGGCTATAGGCGAACGAGCGTCTCTCTCTCTTTCTCTCTCTCTCTCTCTCTCTCTTTCCAGAGTTGCCGAGCTAAATATATAATATAATATTAAGAGGCTCACCGTGAGACGCACATGTGCTGCTGCTGCTGCTGCTGCTGCGTCGCGAAAAATATTTCTGCCGCCGCATCGACTTACGCGTATTACCTTTCGACGAGCTCCGGCGATCGGACGATTTACAATAAGCTCGTTGACGACGATGCAATGCCTGCCACGGATTAAGCGTGCGGCGTATTTTCTATTCGACGCCGCGACTTAATTGACCACATCCTCGCATCGGCTGTGATTACAAACTCGCTCGAGAGAAAAATCAGCATAAACGTTATTTCCCATCGTCATAGATATAGAGAATTAAATAAACGTATTAATTCAAGCGACACGTGTTGTTAGGTTTGTGCATTAGTTGTATTCGAGATATATCGGCTTTTTACGAGAGCTAAATTGACTCATCGTTTTGACTGATCAACCGACTATAGTACAAGGGCTCTTTCGTAGTAGGAAGCGTAGGAGGCGGTTCAACAAAGCTGCCACTTGCGATGGACATGGCAAAGTTCGCGATAATAACGGATCGGCCCTAACTCACATTAATGCACTCTCTAAGCGCTAACTCGAGCACTTCAACAACGCGAGCAATAATTCATTTCTAAGGATGCAATATTTTAACCTGGTCGAGAGACGATCGATAAAATAGAAAAGAGTAACAATATTAATTCATATTCAATTAATTTTCTAAAGCCCCTGAATCATTGACAACCACGCTAACGTCGTATAGAGAGTAAGATTTTGTCGAATTCCAGGCCTAAAATGTAAAAAGGAAAGAAATTATTCTTATTCAGCGAAGGATCGAGCAACAGCAGCAGCAGCGGAGGGGAGGTAAGCGACGTGGTAGTGGAGAAGGGGAAACGCGAAACAAGGACGCTGCGAGCTAATTTAATTTTATCAATTAATTTTCCTTCAACGGCGAGAATAAGACGCTTAATTTTTTTGTTGTGTTGCCTTTACACAGCGCCGCTTGTGCACGACTCTTGCTCTTTTTCTCTCTCTCTCTCTCTCTAACTTTTATAGTTATATACTCGTTCTCTTTCTGGATAATATGCAATTATATGCAAATGGCAGCGAGATCTAATCGGTTTTTTGCACGCTTACACTCATTTCTTCGATGTTGAGCACACACACACACACACACACACACAGCAGCACAAGTATATTACGTACGCTGTACTTGGGTGTATGTGTGTGTGTATATAGGTAGAGAGAGTTGCTGCAGCTGTATGGTAGCATTACGTCGAAGCACATGTCTATCTTGCTCGCTTTGATACATTCATTACGAAATCTTCATCCGTTCATAATGCGGGTTGTACTCGGCATTACTGCGCCATTATACACGTATATGCACACATAGCAAAAAGGTAATTGAACAAGATAACAGAAGGATAAAATTTAATTAAGTCCGAGCGATACAGGCGCGCGCTCGTGTATATATCGTGTGTGTATAATGTTTATCGTCGCGCGCGTCTCACTTTTTCCATTTTGCTGCGTATATATGTACACGGCGAACATAATCCCAATGGAAAAAGAAGCTGAATAAAAAAATGACAAAACCGAGAGGAGGGTACGATTACACGCGCGCATACTCGAAGAAGCGGCTCAAAGGAGAATCGCTCGCCCCTACGTATATGTGCAAGTAGAGCTGGAGAATAAGAATCTACGCTCGCATTATGATCCGTACGCGCACAATACGTCGCAATTCACGTTCGGAGCACGAGCTATACTATATACACGCACAAGTGCGCGCACGTGTGTGTGTGTGTGTGTTTTTATGGTAAAAATATTGTGCCCCGCTCCGCCGAACCAAAGAGGATTACGACTTTCACGCCTCGTTTTTCTTTCTCTCCTCGTCGCGGCTTCTTTTTTACGATGCATCTACATTACAGGCGTACGCGCCAGCCCGTGTGATTATTAACGCGATCTTGTATAAATATAAATACGGAGTTTGCTCACGGGGGCAGGTCATTTTCGTCTCTCTCTCTCACTATTTTGCCTCGCACTTTTCTCGCGCCTCGATATAATCCCCCCGAGTGCGGCATCGGTGAAATATATAAAAGAGGCTACAAGTATCGGCACTGGATGCTGGGATTATTAAAAAATTTGAAGAAAACGTGTGTATTCGTCAGCGCGGTCGAGCTAATGCGCACCAAGGGATCTCTCGATTCCGTCTCGATGTATAAAATGCGACGCGGTGTGACGCGTCAAGTGCGACACTGCAACTCGATATTATAGTACAGCATAATTGTCAGCTGTGCCGCGCGCAACGTCGTCGAGGTCGCTGCACTCTTGGTTCGTGCTGCAGCTCGCTGCTCAGCCATGCAGGTCGCCAACCAGCCGTAACCCTCGAAAACTGTCCTGTTTGCCACTACTAGCTGACTGTACACCGCAGTAGTAGCTGTTGTTTCGAGCTGCCTTTTGTTGGCCTCGCTCGGCGCGAGAAACTTTATTAATTAGCCGAGCTTTATCAGTAGGGGAAAAAAAGCTCACAGCTTTCAGTCGGCTAGGCGAAAGTAATCGCGTTGTCGCGCAATTTAAATGTCTCGTTTGAATCGTCGCACGAGAGATTGCCTCAACGGAGGTCTTGTGCTGCGCAGTAGTGGAGATTGGCCGATTCGCTTCGAGGCGAGCTAATCCGGTAATGAGTCGACAAGTCCTTCGCCCAATAATGGCATTATATGCACAGCAGCTTTCTAAAGCGATACGCGCGTTAAGACAGCTAAGAAACAGCTCAATCATCATCGGCGGCGGCGGCCAGCGCAATTAGCGCAAATTCTCACGCGGCAAAAAGGAGCTACGAAGCAACGCGTCGCAAACTGCCGTCGAAACGTACAAATCGATGGACGCGCGAGTATCGTTGCCTGCTGCTTTTTTTGGACGCGAAGCGAGCTATTTTTGCCTCGAGTGCGCACAATAGCTCGTAGCGTAGCTGGCGATGGTAATTACGCGACACGCGTTTATCCACTCGTCGGGATGGGAAAGTATATTTTACACAGTGTGCAGTACTGCAACAACTTTTACAATGCAGCGGAAACGAATGGAGGGGAACATAATATATAATATAGTTCGGTAGCTGCACTCGGCCGCGTAGCTGAACACGACGGTAGCAGCGAGTCGAGCAATTTGCCGAGCTCGACTCAGCTCTCCGGGTACGGCAGCAAAATTAGTCGGCGATTAATATATATTGGCATATATAGCCGTGCGCTGAGAGAGAGAGAGAGAGAGAGCGAATACTGTGTAGCGAGGTGCTAATGACGAGCTACTGTAGCTACGCACCACCAGCACTGCTCTCTCTCTCTCTCAGATTTATATCGACTACATTATAATGTTTTGCGTGTATACGCGCGCACGAATATGTATGCGAAGAACACGAATGCTCGAGTAGTCGGATCATCCGAATGAATCGTCGCGAATCGAATGAATATACATCAGCGCGCGGTAGCTGCTAAGGTATGTGTCAGCTATCGAGGAGCAAAACCGGATTCCGGGCCCGGAACGAAAAGGAGACGTTGGGACTTTTAACGACGTTATAAATGCGCGCCTGTGTTGTCGAGGCTTTTTTGGCCCCCACGCATCAACGCAAACACCAGCACGAGCGGGCTCGTAATAATTTTGGACGCGCATCGGGATGAATGTCGAAGAGCAGCTACTAATGCATCGAGCAGCAGGCAGTGATTGGTGGATTTTTAAGTGCTTTTGGCATAGCTGCCGATCGTATCGCGATCTCGTCCACGATGAATAATATTTTACAAGCTTCGAAGAGCTCTGAGCTCTCTCTCTCTCTCTCTGAGTTTTGCTCGAGTGACGAGTCCCAATAGAGCTCTATAATATTCGTCTCGTCCCTGCAGGTTAAACGTCAAAACTAGTTTCGCGCTCCCCTCTCTTTTACTCGTTCTCTCTCTCTCTCTATCTTTCGTCTGGCGGTAATTCGAAAGCGTGTGTTGCTGCTGCGCCGACGCGGCGACGGCTATATACCAAGTGCGGCGCTGCTGATGATCGAGCTACCTGATGCACCTCTTATGCTGCTGTTGCTTTTGCGCCCACTTATAATGAAGTCGAATTACGCGATCGAGTTATAATGAAATTACAGGCTATACAATGTTATGATATATAAGCTCGAGAGAGAGAGAGAGAGAGAGGGCGAGCTGCACTCAACGCGCTGCATCGCGCAGAGGGACGCGCGCCGATCGATTACGTGTGCTATAGAAGCTGCTGCAGAAGCAATATCAAAATCCAATTTATTTAATGAAAAAATTCCTCGGTAATTTTAGCAAACAAATTTATTGGAAAAAAATTAGCCGCCGCTGCTGCTGCAATGCGCGGGGCGAGAGAGATCGTAATATAATGCGCGACCCGAGATCTCGACTTTACTTGGAGTGCACGTGCAGAAGGGATCTACGCTCGCTGCACTTTTATCCGTCGTTCACATCGTGCACGTCGCGAGCCAAGTACGAGCTGAAAATAGAAAGTGCGACGCGCGACTAATTCATCGCACGCAGGCCTTGTAGCGCTCAAGACTCGAGACTCGGGCGAGATCGTATTAAAGATTTTGCACCCTCACGAAGGTAGCGCGCGCGAGGAGGGTAATTGCGATATATCGCCCAGCTAGAGCTACGGCAAAAAAAGAAAGAGCTGCAAAAAAAGTTGACGACGACGATACAGCTCATGACGCGCCAGCCGAGGCCAATAACAAAGTCGCACAACCAACCAATTAAATTATTAAGCGATAACGAGGCGTACGCGTTATAATATGAATACACAGACTAACACCTACGTACACGCGTTGAGTATTTATACAGTGGAGCAGAGGCGACAACGACGAGTATAGGCAAAAGAATCTAGCCGGTCTCTTATGAGTTTGGCGAAAGAACCGGCAGCGCAGCTCAACCAGCGAAATAAGCGCCAGGCCGACCGTTTAATTGAATTGATAAGAGGGATAAGCCTGGACGAAGCTAGCCTCCTCCTCCTCCTCCTCCTCCTCCTCGGCCCGTCTAACCCCCGATGGCTAGCGGATCTCTCTGGACTGCAAGACTTATACTCGCAAGCGCCCCATATATAGCTTGGAGCAGTAATGCAAATTAACCTGGCGTGGTATACGTGTGTGTGTGTGTGTGTGTGTATAGCACTGCTCTACCTCTTCCTATCGACGATCGCTCGCCAAGCTTGTGTAAACTAATTAATGGCTCGTTTATTCCGACCTTAACGTCGCGCCTCGACTCGAGCCTCTTGTACGCCTGCGCGAGCAACTCGATTTGCACTACTTATGTATTATACTCGTCGCTCCGGACGACTGCGTCTACGATAGCTCTGCTGTTTTTCATTGTTGGCTGGCGAGCTTTATTCCAGCTACTCGTCTTGGATTATTTCGTTGACCGCGCGTATAATACAGCGTTACGAACGAGTATTCGCAGCTCGTTTCGCTCTTCAATAACAATCGTTCTCGATATAGCTCGTCGCCGTCACAAAAATTTTAATAACTTCGTTCGGATACTCGTTTTTCTTTTCTTCTTTTGAAAATTCACTTCATTTCTATTTTCTTGTACATATAAGTTATATTGCTTTTACATTTAATATTACATTTCTTTGTTGTAATTTTGTATAGGTGCCCATGTTTCCACTAGCCTTCTATGTTTTGATTTTCTCTCAGCTTGTTTGCTGGCTGCTTTTAGAGTCATTTTAATATTAGTTTGTACATTGAAGTTTTTGATGATGGAAAAATATGTCTTAGTATTAAAAAATTTTCTAATTCGAATTATTCAGATCCACGTCACAAGTCTTATACAGTTATTTTCACTTTACCACTTGCGGATTGACAGATTAAGATATCTCGCCATCTAGTGGCGGAGGCTGCAATTAATTATCGTTGAATTTTCATAC
The DNA here is from genome assembly GCF_000599845.2 of Trichogramma pretiosum. Classification (NCBI taxonomy): domain Eukaryota; kingdom Metazoa; phylum Arthropoda; class Insecta; order Hymenoptera; family Trichogrammatidae; genus Trichogramma; species Trichogramma pretiosum. Next base: position 460,341 of record NW_019641608.1, on the reverse strand, counting down.
ACTTTTTCGAGCAAATAACCCAAAAAATAAATTAATTTTAAAGCAATCGTTTTTAATCACAGTTTACACGTAGGAACTGTCACGAAGTAGAGATTAATATTTGAAGGTTGCTGCCAGTTGCGAGACTCGAACTTTGACGTACGAATCACAAGCGCCGCGACGACGCATATTATATACGTACGAATGGCTGTAATAATGGCTAGCTGGCACACAGGCGCAGGCACAAATGAGCCGGCTAATTTGTCGAAATAATTGAAAATTGTTTTGTGTACACGGAAATGATGGTGTTCCATCTCTCTTGGATCGTAGTAGTTACTCGCTCGCTGGCGCTGAAAGGGACTCGCGCACCCTTTTCTGCTCCGAATGTAGTGTATGTATGTTTGTTGGCAGATCGCGTTGGTATTCAATATAATAATGCGGCTGTAATAAAGTACATAGACTGCACACATAGGTATAAGCGAACCCCTTTTCATTGTCGCAGCGTGTCGTGTTTTCCGGTCTATGTGCGGCTCCGGCTCGCACCCTCGCCTCTATACTCGCAGGCAGTCGCGCCGCCGGTAAAAGCAGCCAACAGCCTCAATAGACCATCGAGTCTCTTTATCAGCAAATGTGTATATGCTGCGAGCGAGTAGTACATGCGCAACTTGGGGCTTTTAGACGTTTGAAGTGTCGGGGCTGCTCGTCGGCCGAGCGACGACGACGACGATCGCAATAAATGCCGCGCATTACCTTCTTCTAAATACGCGCGTTGTGTTTGCCGACAACAACGAGGGGCTGCGAATTACCATTTTATTCAGGCACTTTTTCACGCGTCGAATTCGCAGCTTCCTATTGCTTCTAGAAGAGGGAAAAGCTTTGCGAGTGCGAATCATTTTGTGCGGCTCTCGTCGTCGTCTGCGTTGCGGCGAGCTTGACTGACTTCGGCATCGACAGCGGATCAATTAGCAGCAGCTCGTCGTCGAAAACGACTAGGTGCGCGTTAAGAATCGATAGCGCGACATTTGATCATTGCCACGCGTGCCGAGCTATGATCGAGCCTCGCACCGGAAAATCGCTCGCGACTGGTATTCGTTTCTGTGCATAAGCCATAATACCCTCTATATCTGTATACGTACATACGAGAAGGATTCACTGAGATAAGTGAAAATCGAGTTCGGAGCTATACACGCTGCCAGAAATGCACGCAGCAGCAGCCGCGGCGGCTCAATCTTGAGTCGAGTGCTCTCTCGGCTCAATGATTTATTGTCACCGACAAGATTCTCTCTCTCCCTTTATGCTGCGCATATTGTATCTCGCGCAGCGCGTATATTTATAAAATGAGCGACTATACGGCATATTAATTCGAATACAGCGGGCAAAAGTAATACGCAGAAAAGCGAGAAAGAGTCGGAGTTTTTGCATTCTTCGATAATGAATCGGGCCGAAGGAGACGCTTGCGCCTCGATACTCGGAAATCCAAAGTGCACGACTGCGCGCGGTAAGCAGTATCGCGGATAAAAGCAGCCAACTTAACCAGAGTCAACGCGCAACGTCCGACGCAACAATAAAAGCGACGATAACATAATGCACGGCAATCATTTTGATAGCAATCACAGACTCTTTAGTCTCTCCCTCCCTTAGGCATATTAATACGGCATAAAGCTACGAGGCAAAGAAAATCGAATCATTTGTATGTGAAGCGCATTATGCCGACTCGTAACTTTTCAATCATAATCGAACAGATGTGTGCCAAAAGTCGAGGCTCTCCGCGTGGGCTCTACAGACAACTCAATAATATTTCCATTCTGATAATAATGCGAGAGAGCAGGGCCAGCCCCGGAGCAGAGAACAGCGAGATGGAAAGATGCACCCACTATATAATATGAACTCGGTGATATTGAATACTTGTGCGTGTGTGTGTATAGCAACAATTAGGCGCGCTGCATGCTCTGTAATAGTGGATAAACGGCTCTCCGCTCGTTGAAAATTTGTTTCTTAATCGAATCCAATGACTTTTAGTCCAGTATATAAACGTAGGGCGCTTACGCACCCCCCCCCACGGAGGGGCATGGACGTATAAGTGAGCTGCATCGAGTCGGGTAGAGCACAAGACGTCGTCCAGATGTCAATGACGATGACGAAGTTGTTGATGGAAGCTCGAGCTCGTGCATGTAATAATAACAATCGTCTCGAAAGCGTGAGCTTAATTAAATGCCCGAGTAACAAAATCGTCGACGCACATAGACACGTCGAACTGCGAGTGTATACATGTATAGGATATATAAGCCGGAGCAATTAAGTCGCGCACGAAAAATCCTACGCGAGAGAGTGCAGAAAACAGTGAGAAAAGGGGGGCGCAAATTACCAGAAGGCCAATTGGTCTTGCCGTCCCTTGACACGCGATTTTGATCGTATATATACTGTGCACGAGTTGGTTCGAGCCCTCAAACTTTGGCCTCTTAATGAGTCCTTGCCTGCTGCATATATATAGACACACACACACGATTCATAGGGACTTTTATCGCTGTAACGCTTACTTTGCAGAATAAGCCCTCGTACGTACGGCCGCTTATTTGACTTTGGCAGCGTCGACCAGAGAGACTTTTATTACGCCAGAGTACACCGCTTCTGTTGTGTTCCATATATTATGCCGCTGGAGGAGGAGTAGCAGCCCGGCGTTGGCGTGCAGCAACGACTTAGCGCGCTCAAAAGCTCGAGCTTTGTTTTCTAACGAAGAAAATTGAATAATTCGGCCTGCGCTTGGCTAACTCGCGCTCGGCTCGGGGGATTGGCGTGACCGATAAGACTTTTCTTCTCTCTTGTGCTTGTTGCGTGTGTGTGTGTGTGTGTGTGTGTGTGTGTGTGTGTGTGTGTGTGTGGATGCGGAGGGGAAGGCTGCTGCCGGTGACAGAGAACTCGACGTACCTACGTTCTTAGCCGTTGTTGTTGCTGCTGCGAGGGTAATTGCTCAGCGTCGCGTTCATTAGAGAAAGCGAGCCGCTCGTTAATTTCCAATGGCGTTTTTTTCGCCGATCCATAATCGTGTACACATATAATGTGTAGCGTCGAAGCTCGTTGCTCTTGTGTGTGCATAGCTACGTGTATAACGAGGCTAACTGCAGGCAAATGAGAAATGATTTCATTTGCGATAGGAGCGCGTATATATGTGCGGCTTTAATAATCCTCGCTGACACGAGCGCCATAGCTGCTGCTGCATCGAGATTATGCAATTTACAATATTATATAGCACCTATGTGTGTGTGTCCATGTGACTATACTAGGCTCAACTGGCGCGCCTATATAAATGCAATTAATGCTGGAAATTTGTAGTTTGCAGACTCGTCGGCGAGTTGCAGCGAGTTGCACTACTACTACTACTACTACATAACTTTGCGCGCACCGCTGCTGCTGGGTTAAAGAGCTTGCATATATACCGTACTTAATACACAGCGGCGCGCGTAATTCCAAACGCTCGAGTCTCGAGCTATATACGTATATTCGCACGAGAGTCGCCTCTTTGACAACAAACAGCAGCAACTAAATCTCATATCCCGCACAAGAGACACATTAGAATTAATTAAGCTAAAGCTCGCTCGGCGCCGAAGCTCCGAAACGTCGACGGAGCAGCTAGTTTAGAAATTATTTTGCCGACTTTGTTCGTGTACCTCGAGTTGTCTACAGTGTTGTGATCTCTGCGCAGCCACCCCCGCGTTCAGACACAGCTCCCTCCTCCTCCTCCTCTCGAGCAACGTCTCACGCGGCCCACCACCACCGCCATCATCCCCACTCGATATCGAGCTGATCCGACCGGCAATGACATGCATAGCCGGAATAACTGCACACGGCCAATTCGGATTCCTTCGCGTACGCGACGTCTAATTCGTAAACTCGATCTCGAATAAAAACTCAACTAGCCAATCGACACCGTAAGGGATTATTGTTATCGTCGACTACATTGGCCGAACGGAGTCGACGTAGTTGCGGCCAAAAGTGCGCAGCTGCGGCGGTGCGCTTTTTTCCCTGTTCCTCCTCTGCTGCTCGATCCTTCGAAAGCTCCTAGGCGCTCGGGCTGAGTAGCAGCGCGCGCACTCGCAGCAGCAGCAGCGCAGAGTCACGCGCGAATCGATAAAAATTTATGACGTCAGACCTGTGAGATGTTAATAGTTACTTTAGGCGTTATATGGGAGTCGAGCGAGTCCAGCGACCGACAACGACGAAGATGAACGAAGAAGAATAAGTACAGAAGGAGAAGAAGAGGATCGGTATGCGCGCGATCCCGAGTGGCGATTCTTTAGCTGGCTGCTGTTTCCGGATCAAATTGATCGAAATGAAATGTGTCGAATCCAAGTCCGCGCGTAATCCCTCCAAATCCAACCGGTATATGTAGAAAATTTTGACGTACGCGCGCCAAGACGAGAGTTGCGACCGAATCCGAGCAATTATAAGCCCGCGTGCAGTGACACAACATAAAAAATATATCGAGGCATGACGCGTTCGTTCAAAAATATTACGGCAAAATATTCATCTCGAAGAGGCATAATTCCATTAGCTTGCCAAGCTCGTTGTACAATTGTTGCGTTTTTCCGATCGGCTGCGAGTTAACGTCAATAATATACACGCATAAGAGTAGAGGATGAATAAACGTTCGTTAATTGATTTGGCGTGGATAATGGCGTAATTATCATCGTAGTGTAATTGGAGAAAATTACTGGAGAGCCAATAAGACATCGGAGTTGGGCGCGATTATGATTAATGCTCGTGTAGCTTATATAATATGCAACTCGGAATTCCGTCTCTGTATCGTGCTATAAATTTGTGTACACTTATTTGGTATTTTTCCTCGCAATGATCGGAATTCGGAGCAGTAAACGACACATTTGGGCGATCGATCGGTATTTTTTTTTTGTCGCGCAGCAGCTATATACACGCGTACATCATAATGAGCAATCTTTGTATATAGGATAGCCTCGAGCTGGTCGCGCGCTAATACCGAGGCGTAAGTACTTGCGCGCGCTAATTGATCCATTAAATCATTAAACTGGCCGCACGCGTGTGTGTATATTATGTGTGTTTATGTATTCGCGTACGGCATTGACCACAGAACTGCTGCTGCTTTTCATTTCGCTCCTCGATCATAAATATTCACTCGCGGATATTGGCACAGTAGCCGCTTAGCTGGCTTATTTTCGAAATTCATCATCGAAAAGGAAAAAATAAGAAAAAAATGTAAGAATAAAAACGCTCGGACCGGCTCGTAAACAAGCTCTCGCGTAAATCGTACATAATGTGCTTTCACCGTGCCTATACCTGTATTGTACATATACCGAGGCAGGTATACACGTGCCCGAGCGTTGACGTCTGTATACATGTGTGTATTCACATGTGTGTGCAGGTATATATATATATATATATATATATATATACGAGCGAAGCAATTGAATATGTATTTAATCGCCGGCCAACTATCCGTCGGCGATCTTAATTGATCCGACGTTTATTGCGTCCGGGGAGCAAATGTATAGGTGTAGGCAGTCGACGAGCTTGATTCGCGCGGCCAAAGCCGTATGTGTGCAGTGTTGCTGTGCACTGTGCAAGTCGGCGGCGACGATCGGCTAGGCTAAACGCCTGAGTAGACTATGGCGTGCGTACAACTGCATGTGTGTACCCACCCACACACACACACACACACCTACACACACATACAGAGCACAGAGAGATCAGCTGGCGATAGCAACGATTTTCCAATTACACGCCGAGCGTATATGTACGCGCACAGTTCAACGCAACGCAATGCACACCAGTGCACACGCATAGGCAGGCACGTGTACTCGTGCTTATTTTTCAACGAGCCGTTGCAACAACAGTAACAACAACAACAAAAAAGAAGTTGATACGAAACAAAGAGAGCGAAGAGAGAGCACAAAAGTGCGTAATGCGTATACGGTAGAAGGAGGCAATCGATAAAACGGAAATGAAAGGAGCGTCGATGATTGGATCGACGCACAAAGTGCATATACAGGCGACGAAAATATGCAGAGGTAGAAGGCAGAAAGGTCGCTGTATAAAATCTCTCTCGTTCTCTCTCTCGACGAATCTCGGGGGGCGATCAATTAAATTATTATTTATACGAGCCCGTGCGTATATTATAATCGATTGAAACATTAAAACGTTAAAAGCCAGAGGCTTTTTCTGTGTGCTGCTGCTGACTTGTGGTCGTCGTCGTCGTCGCTGTGGCCTGACAACAAACACATACACACACACACGCATACACGGACCCGCTTGAGTGAAAAGATAAGTCACACTGGACGAGAGAGAGAGAGAGAGAGAGAGAGAGAAACCCGAATGCCTCTGCATGCATACATATAGCTGCGTGGCGCGTGCGTATATCAATGTTGTTTCTCATTTTCGCTTTTATTTGGCCGTTTTTTGCCCGAGCGCTGCATCAGAAGCCCGCGACGACGCATGCGGCGGCGGCCCATTAGCTTACAAGACTGCGGATTAAATCAATGTACATATATATATACGTGTATGTGTTTGTTCGTGTGTAGGCGCGCGCGCGCGCGCGAGCCAAGCAAAGTATACAAGCAGGCGTGTGGCTGCTGCATATATATGCAACGCACTTCTTCTCTCTCTCTTTCTCTCGGCGCGATAATTCGTCGCGCGTCTCCTATCCGCGCGTATATGAGTATATGACTATAACGTACAGCAGCAACAGCGGCGTATATAATATGCGCGGAGCCGTATAGTGGCGATGGCACGTCGTCAAGGTGAGCAAGAGAGAAGGTAATTTCGTCCGTCGGCTACGCGTATACAATATAATATGCTATATCGCTCGCTCATTTCTTTACTTTACCATACAGGAGAGTCTAAAACTACGATTGCGCTGTACTTCCTATGATCTATCTATTATATATTGTGCATTGCCGTCAATAATAACAGCTATAAATAGAAAAGACTTTGCATTTCGGAGCAGTTTGAGAAATTCAGCAGCTGCCTCCGCTGCGAGGAAAGAGAGAAGAGCGAGAGAACGAAACAAGCTTCGACACAAATTGGCCAAAATGTATAGAGAGGAATGTCGGAGCCGCGGCCGATAAGATATTTGGCGCTGCCAACTTTTTTCTCTCTTTCTTTCTCTCTCGCGTCGTGGCGTTTGATTAAGCCGCCTCGACAGCTATCTTACGCTCGTAATAAACCAATTCCAAGTAGTACAATAATTGTTCGAAGGTGTCTCTCTATGAACTGCATTTACTCTCGAGTATACACACACGGCAAAATGTTTAACGGCATCGTTCCATTGCCGGGAGGATAAGTGCACGCACACGCAGACATCGGTGCACTCCCCCTTCGCGAGCAGCAGCGCAAAAACAACACGAGTGTCCGAGTCCGCCCGAGTCCGCGACGATAACTAATGTCAAAAGTCCCTGGCGCGACTCGCACCGGAGAGAGAGAGAGAGAGAGCCGCGTCGATAAGGACGAAAAAGCCGATTCTCGCTCGCTTCCCTTTTACCATACACACACACACACACACACCCAGAGAATTTGCCGAGCTACTACTTGAGCGAGCTTGATAACTGCATTATGCACGACACGACACTTTTCACTTATAGCCGCCTGCATAATGTGCGCTTTAACCTTTTACTCGCGACGATGGTCGTGCAACGCGCATAACGCACAGCTTAGTAGTAGTAGTACATAAACATGCTGCACATCGTGGCTTATCTAAATAGCTCCTCTATACAGCTCGCGTAATAATAGCGGAAAGCCCGTCTCTCCCTCTATGTTTGTATTGCGTTGTTTTTTCCGTCAGCGCACGTGCTTGTATGTGCGCACTGCAGTAATGACCGCACTCGTAATAACTATCGTATCGCATATAGCTACTTACCGGTATTATCCTGCGACTCTTTGCAGCTCTGCTGACTTTGTTCGTCCATGTCGGGATAACTCTTTCGCTTTCTGCTCTCGGAAACTTGACTGTGTTGCTGCTGTTGGTGCTGTTGTTGCTGTTGCTGTTGTTGCTGCTGCTGCTGCTGCTGCTGTTGATGCAACTGCTGCTGTTGCTGCTGGTGATGATGGGCCGCAGCAGCCGCCGCTGCATCGGCCGCCAGTCCCAGAATCGCGTCGATACTGTGTCGCGGTGTGCTGTTGTACGACTGCGAGCCTAAGACAAGCGAAATCGAGGGATGACGATCGATCGAGGAATCATCGAAGGGATTCGCGGGGAGATATAAATCGCGATGGTGCTAACCTCTTAGGGACTTGAGGCCCTGGGGCTTGACGTCGGTGGTCTTGCTGCAGGGCCTGTCGCTGGCCGTGCTGCTGCAGTCGATCAACTGCGTAGTCGAGTCCATGCTCTGCGGAGGCGGTGGCGGCGGCGGTGGAGGTGGTGGCGGCGGTTCCTGCGACTGTGGTTGAGGCTGCTGCTGCTGCAGGCTCGTCGTCGTGGCCACCGATATCATGCCTCTCTCCTTTCGATTATCACACTTGCCGAGCTCTTTCTTTTTTACGCGAATATTCTTGCTTAATTTTTAATTATTACTCGGCACACTGCTCGGCACGACTCGCGCACTCGTTACGACAAATATCTTCGGTACAATTTGCGTGGCACTCGACGAGCTCCAACAATGTTTTAAGGGCCGAGCTGGGACTCGCGCAACGAAACTCTCTGCATGACGACGATGCAAGCGATTACTTGCGATCAACGACACTTTTGGCTGCAATTGTGCGCGTGGCAACTATAAAATTACTCACTGCTGCGCGAGTCGCATTTGCAAATTTATTTTTCTGCAAAGGTCGGAAAACACTGAAAGTATAAACACGCGCGATACGTAAACACTGCTGGTCAGACGTCGCAAAATATAAATACACAAAAGTACAGATAGGTATAGAGAAAGAAGAGAGAAGAGAGAGGAGAGAAAATTACGGCACACTTTGTCTCTGGAACAAGCAAGTACTATATGTAAGCCGCTCGCTGCAAAGTGCACAAGGGAGAGCTAATAGCAGCGGTGGAGCACACAACCACCCCCGCGGCTGGATAAGCGAGCAATAGCGCCCGGCAGTCTGCACCGAGCCAACTTTTGCCAAGCGCTCGCTCGCTGTCCTGTGTTGCAGGTAAAATGTGTACGTTTGCGCGGCGGCGGCCCGTGAGCGACTAGCGAGCCCAACGAGCCAGACAGAGACGGAGCGTCTCGTGGAGGGGCCGTCCCCCGAGCTGCCGAGCCGAGCTCGCCGCGGGGAGGCGTGGCCCGCCAATGCCCGTGGACGAGCTTACAGGAGGCAGCCCGAGGCGGCCAATCCCCGGCCCAACATGGCGCGCCCAGTGGTGCTCACTCGCCTCGACGTCTACTCTCTCTATACATGGACCGAGCTTCACCTACATATACACGTTTTACTAGTTATAGTACTATATCGTACAGAGAGAGAGAGAGACATATGCGCCACAGCAGCAGCCGCAGGATCCCTATGAGTGGCTGGATGCCTCGGACCAGGACTCGAATTATCCTCGACTGCCGCCGCGCACGCGATAATTCGCATGGCACGTACAGCAGCAGCGCTCGATCTTCGCTGCTCCCGATGCAGCGAGATCGGCCCTCGAAATTGTCTAAGCTGCAGTCGAGTTGAGTAGCACACAGGCTGATAAATAATAACGATCCTTGTATATCCTTGTTTACGTGTATGCGGCCAAGTGTCGATGGATTATGTCGGAGAGCTGATCAACTCGCCGCGCGACGAGCTTCAACTTCGTTACACCAACGTCCCATGCAAATGAGTAGATATCGTTTTACACACCCGCTTGGCAGCCCATTAGCCCTTAATAATGTCCCTCGGCTTACTCATAGCTCACAATGAGAGCCATATTAAGTCGAAGTAATATTACGTATAAATTTGTTCATGTATTATACGTGGCAAAGGCCAATAAATCCCATAACCGTTCGGTCGTGGCTCGTTAAAACTATATACACGACGATGCTGCAAAAATATTGCGACAGATCAAGTCAAGCGAGCAAAATATATAACATAAATTCGACGTCTTTCGTTGTAAAACTCATAGGCTTGGGCCAATTATACTTAAGTACTTATTAAAATTATTAAAACGCATTTTTCTCCAGCAGATCGATCAATTACTCTCGCGCGCCTCTGCTATATAAATTCGATCGTTCGCGCAATTTCATCGAAGCTCTCGAGTCGCGATGGCAGGAAGAAAATTTTAAAATATTACGCAGCTGCACTGCATCCATGTCGGAAGTAATAAAGGACGCGAGGATAAGAATTGCCCCGGCAAGAAAACGGAAATAATAAGCGGACAGAAATGGGAGTCGTGAGTTTTCAGCCCTGCGCCGAGCCAGAGAGACAAAAGATCAACGTGCCTGGGCGCTTATTCTATCTCCCTGTGCAGTATACATATAGCTACACATACCGTCGGGCTTTCGCTCGCTAAGCAAAGAATTTCACGCGTCACTTGATACACCCGATCATCATATAATTCACGTACACACAGAATCGTTGCCAAGTTCACCGAGCCTTGCATATTATACCTATGCGCATTCCTTAATTTTTGTCAGCGCCCGCAACGATCTCAACTGCTTTTATTAACTTCATAATGCCAATTTCATTTTTAACTTTTGATCCGACGGATCCGTACATTACATACTAGAGCTTGAAACAGTCAGTCTCGGTTGTATAATCTCTTCTTCTTTACACTACAGAATAATACATATTAATGCTATTTAAATAGACTGTTCCTGTGTAGTCATTATATATATTTTCTAATTCAATCCATCCAGTAGATGTAGCATTAGTTTTTAAACTTTTTTTTTTATAAATTGACTTACAAAATTGATTAAATTCTTCTATTTTACCAAATTTAATGCCAACTTTGTTGCGAATCATACCCAAGCTGTCGACCAAAATTTTTTTCCACCATTCAAAAAATGTTTTATTATGATTAATTATGAAAAGTAAGCATTAACGCAAAATTTTCATAAAACTTGGACACGAGTTTATAATTTATGTTCAATCTGCGATTTGACTGAACATGACAGTTTTGGTGAAAACAAAATGAAACCATCAATAATAAGGTGTTGAAAAAGTATCGATGAAATTTACATAAAACCTATATTATAAAATATTCAATTAATGCATAATTTTAACCCAGTTAATACGGAATTTGCGAGAGCCACAAATTTGGTAAACAATCTGATTGAAGTTTAATTAAAGAAGATCACATTATAACCGTCGCTATAACTCTAAGTAATAATAATTTTTGAATTGCGGTTAAATTCTGTTGTCACGTAAATACGATATTAACGCTCCACTATTTCTCTTTGAAAAATTGAACTTGGAAAAGATCTTCAATGAAATTCAGCTGAATGATAAGAAAAGTTCAACTAGAGTAAAATTTATTTTTGCATTTCATTGATTGCTGTTGTTGCGTTAAAATTGAATCAAATACTGCGTAGAATAAGGAAAAGAAATCTCGATTAATGAATTCATATATAAAGTAACTATCGAGATTCTTCAACGGTAAGTAGCTTCTTCGATGGATCAACTTTCGAAATGATTGCAAGAGCGAGGCCCGTTTTTGTTGACGGATAAAAAGCGGCTAAAATCGGTCAATCGCGCGTAAATTTCTGCTTGCCACGCGTATAACCGCGTAACTGCAACTGTGTAACAATAGCGAGTTTCTCGGCTCGCGATGCACAAAAGCTCGAGAAACGAAATCAGCGGATAAAGTGTATAATAAACGCGTTATTATCCGCTCGGCTACAAAGGTTACTGCTCAGCTGCTGCGGGTGCAGTCGATAACGATCTCGTGAAGGAAGTAAGACACAATTTGTATAGCTTTATAGAAGAAAAGAAGCTGCAGCCGCGATAGCCATCGATACACATGTAAACAGCTTATAATCGTCGTCGATGTGCGGCGCGTACAACTCGTATTGTTGCAAGCATATATAAGAAGACTCGCGTGCCTGCGTGAAAAAAGAAGTACAGGCGCGCGCTCGCCTCTCGTTTTACCTTACTTTGCGGCTGCGGCTTTGAAATTACCCATCTACCTATACATATATTTTGCCGCCGTTATACTTTCGATTCTCTCTCTCTCTCTTATAAAAGGTTTATGATTTTAAAATGTATCGCTTTATTTACATCCATTGAACGAGAGAGACTCGATGCGTCTTTTTATACTCGCTCTGCTGTTTCGTCAATCTTATGTATCTTATACCGAAAGAGAAATATGAGATTGCTCGGACAAAATTCATTTAATCGAAATTTTAAGTGGATCAGATATGCATACGGGATGATTGATAAAAATCCACGAGAAAAGTAGTTTCGCCTTTAATCAATCATGTCACCGGTAGCACTTAGCTGATTTATCAAATGCATTATGCATTATACACTCTTTTAAAAACTTATGATAATACAAACTGCATTTGCATTTTTATTGCAAATGTATAACGGTACTTTATTATATAACGATTAATCAACAAATCGGTGACTAGTTCGAACGCGCGTGCTATAGTTGCCAAAAAAAATGCTCGAAAATTTTTGAATAAAATAGAATAAGGGAATTTTCAAGCTGTTCGTGGCTGTCTTGGAACCATTTGCGGAAACTCGTGCGTCACGACTAATTCGATCGAGCCGCGGCTGTAACTCGATACATAAGAGATGCCACAAACGCACATGTAAGATCATTGATTTGATATATTTAATTTACGGACTCGGAGCCGAACGAAAGGTCGAGAGCTATATAGAAGTAAAATAAGAGAGAAAGAGAGAGACGGCAGCTTACGAGAAAGCAAATTACATACGTCGATGCCGGCGATGCTTCGGACAAACCGCGAGAGTGTCTACAACGAGCTGTCATGTACAGTCCTGAAACGAAGCGGTACAACAAAAGAGGTCAGAAGCGCAATGGACTCACGCACTGCTCGGCCACCGACAATCGCTTCCTTCCGTGGCCTATTGCAGGCCTTTTCCCATAAGAAAGCGTGCTAAAAACTATGGCAGCGCCAAATCTCGTGCACCGGGCGTATACATCGACGAGAGATAGTGAGAGAAGGAGAAAAACGAGATGCATGGCTACGAGGGAACATTTTTAATTGAAGATTTTATTGCAGAAGCTGCAGCAGAAGCAGTCATATACCAAATGGAACATTGCAACGGCAGCGAATTCTCGAGATAGGAATCATTTTTACTCCAATTGATAATATGGGGCACTGAAATTATTTTTTTTTAAATTTTATTTACGATAATTCAGGCCCGTTTACACAAAACTATTTTTTTCATACAGGATAATATTACAAAATATTTAATTAAAAAAATAATTACATTTATTAAAGATATAATCATAGATTCTCTTCGTCTGTTCGCTCACATAGACGATATAGATCTTCGTAACTCGTATATTCTGCAATAATTCGGCATGCGGTGTACGGCAGGTTCAATTTACAATAGTTAGTCATAAAAAGATCAGCTGCGAACAATTCCAAATGTTGTCTTATTAAAATATTTGCGACGTGTCTTTTTACCAATAGATTCATAGAACTATGATTTAGGCTTTGAAATGGCGTTAAGTGCCAACTCTTCGTTTTTTTCAAAATTGAGTAAGCCTTGTCGTAACTCATTTGGCAAATTTTATAAAGCGAAATATCGTTATTTAGCTTTATTTTATCTAACTTTTCAATGTCTTCCTCCCATATATCGATCAGCCATGACGAAGGTTCATAGTCGATCTTATCTAGAGGAACTCTTGATTTCGATGTTATCTTTTGTTCTCGTAAATAATCGATACCTTCTTGATTAAAAAAGAAACCAAATCTTTCATGTATATAGATATGATCCACAATTATGCTGTATTCTTCAAAATCGGTTGAGCTGTCTAAGGGAATTATATGTTCAGTATCGGTCCCGCGTACTCTCATCCAGCATTTGAGCATCTTGAGTCTAGTATTGAATTCCAGTTTGTAGCCAGCTGACTGCAATAACTGTATTACTTCGATACAGTTTAATGTCAAAGGATAGTTTTTCAATTCAATCAACTCAAAATTTGGGCTAAATAATTTTTCCTCCTTCAAACTGTCCAGACTCGCCCTGTGTTCCAAGAGTGACTGAACCAGCTGGGAATGAAAACAGGAAACCGCTAGCTGAAGGGGGGTGTCTCCGTACTCGTTCCGTGCCTCGATGTTTGCTTTTTTCTTAATCAGCATGTCAACGATATCATCAACTGGTTTTCTACAGTCACAAAAGCATATTTGGTTGGAGTATTCGCATAGACACATCCACGGAGGGCGTGCAGGGGAGTCGACTTTAAGTGGTCCTCTTGATTTGGATTAGCTCCATTCTCGAGTAAAAGTTGTACAATATTTTTATGCTTGTATTGGGCAGCAATGTGCAACGCTGAGCATTTCCACGTGTCAAGATTGACGTCTATTCCTTCAGTTATGAATAGGCGGACTGCTTCGACGTCGCCAGCCATGCAGGCCCCGTGAAAGTACGAGTAGCCGTGCTCGTCGATGTAATTTTTATCTGAATCCTTTACGAAAAATTTAATAAGTTCCATGGTCCCTCCAATAGACATTAAATTTCTCTCACTGGACTCCTCTAATTCGGCTAAATAATGAAGCACAGAATTTCCGTCTTCGAAAATGACCTCGTGGATGTTTAGATTATTCTCTCGGAGCAGCATTATGATTCTGAAGCTGTGATGTTTCAATGCGTATTTTAAGATATAAGTAGTATCTTTGAAACTGGGAAATAAACTCCTACAATTCAATACCTCTAATAATATAACCTTTTTCCCAAGATTTGTTTCTTCCCATGAGTTCATATGAACGCAGAATTCTTTGCGTCTGGCGTCAACATTTTTAATACTTTGAAGTTTATCTTTTAATTCATATTCATAACAATCGTTTTCTGGTGACATTTTGAGGAAGAAATATTGATGAATTAACCTTTGAATCGAACATCAAACACGTGGACGACACACAATAGGTTTCATATTAGAAAATACATGCGCTGTGATGACATCTAATGCGCTCGCTACATCAGGGAGGGAATTTTAAAAGTCTCTTTCCAGGTGACAAGGCACGTTAGACTGACAATTTTTTTTTTTTTTTTTTAAATCGACGGGACGCCCCCTCAAAAGTTTCAAACCCCCAAAAAAATGACCTCTACCAAGTTTCAGCTCAAACGGTGAAAAAAAACCCGTGCCACAAGATGGGTGTAGATTTAACCCATTAAGTCCCAAGAGGACGTTTTTTCAACACTTTATTCGGCCACTGTATTTTTGGTGTAAATGGGGTCAAAAAAATATGCGAGTAACTAATTCTAATGTCAAATTTAATGCCCTTTCAGAATCTGATCTCAGATTTTTGAAAAAGTGATCAGGTCAAAAGTTACACTTGATTATACTCAAAAAACATGATTTTAAAAAAATTTTTTTTATTGTTCGAATTTTCAAATGAAAACTATTAGAAATCTTAGGGGTTTCGTGAAAATATCGCGTCCTCAATACCTAAACTAAAAGTTAGTGGGGTTTAGATTGAAGAAAATAAAGTTAAAAAATACACTTTTTTCTCAAGTCCTTCGTTTTTGAGTAAAAATTCTATAAGTTTCCATTCAATTTTGCGAGTTTCAACCGCCATTTTTTGTGCTTAAACATTAATTTTTTCAATCGGTACCCCGCTAACTTTCAGTTTAGATATTGAGGACGCGATATTTTCACGAAACCCCTAAGATTTCTAATGGTTTTCATTTGGAAATTCGAAAAATAAAAAAAATTTTTTTTTCAAAATCACGTTTTTTTTTATAAAATCAAGTTTAACTTTTGACCTGATCATTTTTTCAAAAATCTGAGATCAGATTCTGAATGGGTTTTAAATTTTACATTAGAATTAGTTACTCGCATATTTTTTTGACCCCATTTTTACCAAAAATACAGTGGACGAATAAAGGG
The DNA here is from genome assembly GCF_000599845.2 of Trichogramma pretiosum. Lineage (NCBI taxonomy): Eukaryota > Metazoa > Arthropoda > Insecta > Hymenoptera > Trichogrammatidae > Trichogramma > Trichogramma pretiosum. Next base: position 444,413 of record NW_019641608.1, on the reverse strand, counting down.
TTGAAAAAACGTCCTCTTGGGACTTGATGGGTTAAAATAATTAACTAAAAAAGTCGTTTTTTCGTATTATACGAATGTCTGAGCCAACCCCAAAAAATTTGACAACTATGAGTGATATGTATTTCGATGCAAAATTTTATCACCTTTCAGAATCTGGCGGAAAAATTGAGATTGGTGCATTATTTCAGATGTTATGAGCGATTTCGTGCCGAAAAACGTGGTTTTTGTGTGAATCGAGAAAAAAGCATTTGTTTCTTCAAAAAAACGGCAGTCAGCACGATCACCTATTGAAAAAATGTGAATGCATTGTTTGATAGGTTTTTGTATTCAGATTTTAAAACGGCCTTAATTTCCTCGAGATACAGCTGTTTTTGTGGGATACGTTTTTGTAGCTGAAAATTCAGTAATTCGGTTTCGGGTCCTCGAAAAATCACGTTTTTCCTCACACTTTACAACTTTCTGAGAAATCTATAGGAGCTACCAAAACGAAATTTAAACCAAAATTTTGCAAAAATTATACCAAAAAAATTAGAGTAAATTTCTTTTCGTTAGCTCCTATAGATTTCTCAGAACGTTGTAAAGTGTGAGGATAAACGTGATTTTTCGAGGAGCCGAAGCCGAATTACTGAATTTTCAGGTACAAAAAAGCATCCCACAAAAACAGCTGTATCTCGAGGAAATTAAAGCCGTTTTAAAATCTGAATAGGGCGTTGGAAAGGTGAGACAAAACCTATCAAACAATGCATTCACATTTTTTCAATAGGTGATCTTGCTGAGCCGTTTTTTGAAGAAAAAAATGCACTTTTCTCGATTTTTAGTTAATATTATGTAAATCCACACCCGTTTTGTGGCACGGGTTTTTTTCACCATATGAGCTGAAACTTGGTAGAGGTCATTTTTTGGGGGTTTGAAACTTTTGAGGGGGCGTCCCGTCGATTAAAAAAAAAAAAAAAATATTGTCAGTCTAATGTACGTATTATATACAAATTGTATATAATTTACGCATAATAGTTATTTATAATTTGTTTATAATTTTCTGCAAACCTAACCTTTCTTTAAATTTATAAGAAGTTTTCTTCTTTATTTTAAAATATGTCGTTTCTTTCTACCAATAACACGGCTCAAAATAGTTTTTAATAAAAAAATAACTAACACAACCCACGTAAAGATTTTTTTCTATCGGTCAAACTTAAGATAAATTTTAGTTTATAATTTTGTTTCTCCTAAATTTCAGCCGCGAGAATCAAATAGTATATTACGGACCCAGACCGACAAAAAAGTTTGGCGTCTTAGGCCTGTATGCTATTTTTCGTACCCGGCGGCCTGAAAATCGCTCTTTCCACTTTTTTAAAGTTTTGATTGACATGATTTTTAATTTTCTAATCCAGGTAAATTAAAAGGTTATAGCATATTATCCTGGAAAATGACTTGTTGACTTTACTTTACCTCACTATTGTCCCGCTCGATTTTTACCCACTAGATCTCTCTTACCAAAAGTCCCATAAGAAATTTCACAGTTGCAAAAAGAGCTGTCGGGAATCGATTCATTAGGCCTCGCGAGTCGCGGGTAATTTTGCGCCTGCATTGCTTGGGAATTTTTCCAATTAATTTCTCGTTGCGTCGACGACGACGTGCAAACAAGCTGCCGCCGAGTTGCAAAAAAGCTCGCGAGCTCGACTTTTAGCAGATCCCCAACTGTACTGGCCTCTGGCCGCAAACGACGTGCGCGTATTAGAGATATATTTTTGTAGTCTCGTCTCGCAGCAAATAATAATTAACTACGTACAGAACGTGTATAGTCGATTTTGTCGCTTTGGTCCAGTACACGGCTTGCTTGTTTGTCACCACAAAATCGAATTGCCATTTTTCCATTTTCGTTCTCATCTACAAAACTGAAAAGCTCGCGGCTCTCTCGCCTCTCGTCTCTTGCCTCGTGCACTGCACTGGCGGCATTTGGCGCACTTGAGCCCGCAGGCTGGCCTCTGCTATATATAGCTGTGCTTCGTGTTTATGTGTGTGTGTGTGTGTGTGTGTGTGTGTGTGTGTGTGTGTGTGTGTGTGTGTGTGTGTTTATTCGATCGTCCCTTCAACTATATAGTACTTACGCCACGTAACGCGTAAGTCCACCGCAAATGTGGAGTCCTGTGTAGAGCCAAGCCGCAAAATATATCCGCCGCTCTTTCTCTCTTTCTCTCTCTCTGTATCTGTCTCTCTGTCTAGCTGCGGCCTCGTCGCACGAGCTCGTGAACGCGTGCGCGACTATGTAATATCCATACTGTTTGCTCGATGCAATAATTTGTTTTCGGACGAAAAAATCCCAACCTCGCCATAATATGGTTGTGTATATAAATCTTTTCCCTGACGACGAGCGCTGATGAACTTTTTCATGCATATTATACGCCCATGTTTTTTAAATTTTAAATTATTCAACCTAAGGCTCGCTATCGGTATACTTATACGCGAGCCGGCTTTTGGTGCAGAATAAATGTTCAACGACTGTATGCTGTATTTAATTAGTGACAAATAGTTTCAATTTTTCATAATTATTCAAACTTTGCATTTTCAAGATTAATAATTAATTCGTTTTAAAATAGTACATTAAGGTACAAGGGGCGAAAGTTGAAGTTCCGCCATTGCGTGAAGTTAGCCCGAAGCGAAAGAAATTTTAAAAATAATGTAACTTTGATGAATGTCTTCAGAATTTCGCTCGAATCTTTGTTATGCTCTAGAATGAACTAGGAAGATCCAATCGAAATTTTGCGACGATCAAAATTTATTAAAATTTAGCAAGGAATTCGAAAAAAATTTTTGCAAATTTTTTTACCAGAACCTCTGGGTTCCAGGAACCGTTTTTCATAAAGAAAGCGTTTTTCAGCCATAGATGCTATCGCCTTCAATTAAAAAATTTGAAAAAATTCAAGGTAATGTAATTCGATGAAGAAAACGAGAAAAAATTTTTTCCAGATTTTTCAAGGCTTCGCATCGTTCTTAAAAAATTATTTTCGTTAAAAAATGGGGTTTTTCGACTCTAGACGTCAGAGTTCTCTCTGAAAAAATCTGAAAAAATTTGAGGTTGTGTATTTTGATGCCAAAAAATGAGTGTAAAAAAAAGATCGGGCTTTGTATTGCATCGTAGCGCCGTATATGAATTTTCAAAATTTTCAATCATTTTTTCTGAAGGCCTGAAGCACTCAAAAAATCTGAAAAAATTCAAGGTTGTTCAGTTTATTAAAAAGTATTTTTGTGAATTTTTTCAGATTTTTTAATTGCTTCAGGCCTTCAGAAAAAATATAAATAGAAAATATACGTTTATAGGGGTGGAGGGGGGTAGGAGGGGGGAGGGGGTCTAAAATTTTGGTTTTGGGACCTTTTTACCATGTACTATAACATACCAAAAGCGCGTCAAGATCGGTGACATACGAGCGCAGGTTTATTTAAAAAATTCTGAGCCTTACCCATATATATTATATATGTTCATTTACTATTAAATTGATTTTTTAATATTAATTATAATTATGATTCTTCATTGGATTGGATTGAATTAATAAATATAAAATTAACAAACGTACAATTGACAAAAGTACAATCTTTAAAAGTATTAGGAGTATTTGTCGTAGAAATTATAATTGAATTTACCTCCAATGATTGTATTATATTTGAACAAGCATTGACCGGCTATAGCCTAATCAAATCAGCTTCTTCGAATTTTCGACAAATTTCGTTTTTATCGGAGTCTTTGGTCGCTGAAAATGCATTTTCAATAACACGTTTGCTCATTTCGCTACGTATTATAAACAAGATTGATTATCCGAACTAAATCCTCGAATAACAATATACGGTTGCATCACTTTGAACCTTCACCGCTAGGTGGCGAGTATAACTTTATCTATAAATCTGCAAGTGGTAAAGTCAAAATAATTGTATAACTTAGAGCCCCTTTTTTCAGTGACTCTTGCATATTTTGGCAACTGGCTTTTTTTTAAATTTACTCATTCGCTCTAAAGATAATTTCAATGTTTTATCAATTTTTAGGAATGCGTCTCCAGAAATTCGCCGTACTATATCTATGTTGATGTTTTCACGTTCTTCATTATTACCAGAGCAAGATTCCTCAGGATGAATTTTTAGTATTAATTTGGTTGCTTATGGTTACTACAGAAGATCATATTCGTAATTTTAACCCATTAAATCGTGACAATAAATCATTGAACCGAGAGAGCATAATAAGCGCACTCGAGGACTTTGGAGTCGTACGTGATATACTTTTATATGGATTATCTCGTTGTTATTTTTATTTAAATTATAGATAATTAGGATCAATAAAATATATAAAATCAACTAGAAATTGTTATTAAAAATAATTAATTAGATATTTATCTCACATTCTCATTGATTGATTTCACATTTTCCATACTTAATCAATTATCATTAACGTATACGTTCTTGTAGTTTACGAATCATTCTTTCGTCATAAATTTCATAAGATCTACTTGTCACGTTAGAGGGTGACATCTGCCGTAGAGTGATTCGTGAGGTAGCAACCCGTCCCCTTAGATTAACGTGTCTCACATTAACGTGTTGAGATTCGCAAATGTTCATATGAAAATGAAAAATAACAGAATTGAAATTATTTAAACTAATCGTTTTAACTAAGTTTTCAATTCAACTCACATTCATCTCAATAGAGTTTACAACGTGGCTCTCATTAAAAGGCCAAGTCTCCATCGTGCCTCGGTGTCTATTTTCTTCTCGACATCGGGTGAGGTGATCAGGGAAATCATCCCTGTGAATGCGGTGGGCTAAATTATACGGGCACGACAATAGGTTATCCATTCTGAAAAAATTAGAGTACATAATTATACTTTGATGAATAAATTGAGACGATTGAACAATTATAGCGTAAACATATAAGTAAGTCTGTAAAAGCGTAGAAACGACCCGGTTCTTAACAAATAGACAATATTTCTATTATTTTTGGCTCTAGTACACATATTTTATAAAATGTTATGACAGTGATTTGTGAGATACTTACTTTTTTTTTTAAGTAGTAACGGCTAATAAAATGCGCAGCTAACTTGGTTGAATATACTATATTATTAGATGTTATTGCTTAAGCTGTCTACGCGCAAGTAAGGATCCCGAAGTTACAATGTTTATACATTTAATTTTGCTAGAGAAAATTAATGAAGAAGGGACACAGAGAATGGAAATTGTACGTATTTTGATTTTATTTTGGTATTTTGGTTTTAAGGGGAAGTCAGCGTAAATTTTTTTCCTTTCTTCGGAGACTATATATCGAAAAATTCGTTTGTCTTATTGTATACATGCATAACTTTTACTGTACACTCGAGATCTTTGTCGACGCAAACCTATTTATATCAATAATAATGATATATGAATTATAAGTGACGATCAGCAGCACGATAATTAGCCTTGCAAAATATAAAGTTGTCGATCAGCTAAAATATAAAGTAGCTAGAAAAGCGAATAACGATGTATGCTGGATGAATATATGTATAATTGGCTAGTTTGAGAGCTGTCAATCGCGACGTATACGCGTCTAATGAGGAAAAAGCTCGCGTCGGCTGTGTAGTATGTGATTTAGGCGTTCGGTTGCAACGAGTGGCCCCGATCAATTTATCCCCGCAATCGAACGATCGAAAAAGCCCAAAAGCCACAACGAGATCTCTCGTCGAGAGAAAAGAGAGCCCCGTTTTACGACGACGTCTGTGTATAGCTGCGGAGGAGCTCGTGGAACGAGGGGGCGTGTGTAACGCGCGCCGCTGCGAATAGTAAATGCAAAATCATTGGGCGCCGACGAGCAGCTCATCAAGCGGCCAGTTTTATGCGCATTTTAATGCCGGCATTTATGCGTCGTCGACTCTGCCCTCCGCACTTTGTGTGTGATTCGTTTTGCCGCACGCCAGATTGATCCTGCACACAGCTTTTTGATTGCTTTTAAATTTTTGCCATTCTGCATGTACCGCGTGACTCGCGCAAAGTCGTGCTGAGCTGATTCCCTATACGTTTTGACGCGCTTATAATGAGCTCTCGCATTGCCGCGTAATAACCATATCGAATTGTCGAACGATTGTGGACTCGTCGGCGCCTGTGGATAATATCGAGCGAGCGACACATTTTACTTTTTATTCGCAGCTGCCAATATATGATAAACAGCCTTGTATGTGTAGAGAAAGAGAATAGAGCTTAGAATTCTACTTGCAAATTTTATCGAATGAAAACGAAGCTTCCGACAAGTAGTCTCTATCATTTTTTGGGAAACTTCTCTTCATATTCCATACTCAGCCTGGTAACGGGGTCTCTCAGAAACATAATTCACGCGACAAAACCAGAATACATCAATATATACTCGCAAAGTCCAACGCAATAATAAAAGCGACGATAACACAATGCACAGCAATCATTTTAATTGTCGCAATCCCAGACTCTTTAGTCTCTCCCTTACCTAATTATCGTGCTGCTGATCATCACTTATAATTCAAGTAGTATCATTTATTCGGTTAAAGGATAATCAGAGCGGATTACGCACCAAGTACTACTCTCTTATATTATATAGGCGTCGAGAGCTCGCGAGGGCACTTATGACATTAGAAAACGGCCTCGACAATGAGAGCTGCGCGTTCGGCACAAATCTCTGTATAAATACACTCAGTACGCGTGTAAGAAATTGAAATATGCGCGGAAGCTCGAAAACACGGCATTGTGGCCGTGTTTATCTTCTTGGCTTCATTGTGCACAATAATACACTCTCGAGGAAGTTTTTCGCACTCTCGAGCTCTCTCGACGAGAGCCTGTGCGATGACAATAGGCGCGCGACGGCGGCAAGACATGAAAGCCTCCCAAAGCGAGCTAAAGTATTATATATAAATCGTGCCTCTCTTTCGCTCGCATTTACAAGCATATAATGTAATGCACGTACGAGTACACGCCGACTACTGGTTCTTACGGATTAACGCGTGAAAAATAATGACGCTGCACGCGCTGAAACGTACATGTACAGCACAAGCCAAAAGAACTTCTCGCTATACAGCCCCCGAAGAAAGAAGCTTTGCGCTGCGATGGGATTTCGACGGAATAATATTTACTTGTTGTGATGGCGTGCGCGCGACCCACTACCTCTTGTACTATACCTCTCGGCCGAAAGCTAATAACGAGCTATAAGCTTTTTTCATTCAACAGCTATTTCGGTACGTGTATTCGCGCTTCAAAAGAAAATTTTTAACAGAGGCAAGCTCGACGTTTCAATTGGAGATAAATATTTAGCCAATAATCAAATTTTTTATGATACAAAAATCATTTGAACACAGTTTCGCAGCTACACACATCTTTGTCAGAATAATTATTTCAAGCCTTATAATCGAAATTTACTTGATGTAAACAAAAGTAAGTATGCTTGGACAACGTCTGACATTCAAGACGTCAAAGTAAAAAGAAAGCAATTTTGATCCCTGACCGCAATCTAAACCGCTACTTGCGCGGAGTTTACAAGAAAGAGACTATTCATTTCTTTTTTATATGTTTTAAGAAAATTTCCTCGGGGTTTGCTGAAAAAGAATTTTTTATTACGATCGACGATACCTTTGGTGTCCGGTAAATACTTTATAAATTTCAATTAGTGACGACAGCTTGCTTTTAAAAACTTGATCAATCAGTTAGATAATTCATATTTATTACAATTTTTATCATTAATTTCAAACTGGTTTTATGATGTGTACATAGAATTTCAAAATGTCATGCGAATATTGCCACAAGATCTTATTTCAAATGGCACTTTCTTAGTACTTGCTTTAAAAGTAAAATTTTCATCAAATCGAAGGAGAGAGTAGAGTAAATAAATTAAGCTCATCTACGCGAGGCCTGATCGTATCATGTGCAGCTGTAGGCGCGGATAAAGCTTTATCTCTCTTTGATCGGGACGATCACAATGGCTACGATGATAATGACTAGGACGATAACTATCTGCCTGTGTACGGTCCAATAATAAACCGAGAAAATACTTGCACATTAAATCGGTACGTAGGCCAGAGGGAGAGAAAGAGAGCGAGAGAGTAGAGGGGACTCGACGAAAAGAGGGGTGCGATGGTGCGTTCGATTGGTGCACGGCAGTTGCCCATAGAGCCCACCACCGACCATCGTCGGTCGAGGGGTTGATTTTTTGCGGTTTTAAGCTGCTTCTCTCGGCTGCTGCTGCTGCGTGTGCCTGTCATGTAATGCACTCAAGTGGTTTTGCGATTGTGTATAGAGCGAGCAACAACGTTTATCGAGGTCTCATTATTACACGCGCGCACATATGCAGCTCGCGAGATCATTTGATCGTATTAAATGCCACGCAGTAGTACGAGTAAATTATATCGTTCGTTTCTCCTTTGCCATTGTGTACATCATCTGCCACTTTTCGTTCGTATCCCACACATAGAGGCAACCTCTATGCTGCATCGCAGCGACGAAAATAATGCAAGTATCCGGATAAATCTATTTTTCTCGTCGGCTACTGTGTAACTGTGCTCGCGCGAATAGATCGATGCAGAGCTTTTAAGTCTCGAACGCGCGAGTCAAGGAAGAAAGCCGTTTAAGAGCTGAACGCAAATTTGCAAAGAGAGGCTTTCTCGGAAATCGTTACTCCTTTTTTTTTTTTAGAGTTTGGCAGATTTAGACACACGACATCCGTCTTCTGCGGGTTGTACAATGTACATCGGTGGGGTTTCCTCTTAGATTATAATCTACATAGAAAGAGAAAAAGCTGACAAAATGCGTCTAATGGTTAGAAGCGTACCTCGAAGTAATAGGCACTTATTCGTTCAACAATTTCTTACCTACAAATCCTCGAGATTTATAGAGTTTGTGTGTGTGTGTGTGTAAGAGAAGAAGCTGAAAGAAGCAAAATGGCCCGCTGCAATAAAAGAGGCTTATAGGCAAGCAGCTATAAGTAGTGGCAAGCCCGAACTCGGACACTTGTGTATGAGACGCGCAAAGTGCGCCCACATAACATAATGCACAAACGCGTGCGCGATGTCTATTCTGCTCGCCGCGCGGGTACATCGTTCTCTTGTGTATCGTTGCTCCTTTGGCTGCGCGCAGGGATTAGTACATATAGCTACCTATATACATTCTAGGCCACTTCTCTTTCTCTACTCTTGGGTTCCTTTACTTTGACTCGTTTACCTATATAAAGAGTGCGTATAACTGCGGCGCTATATATATTATGTACTCGATCTTCCTGGTAAGATTATTTTTGCGCTTATAGATATACTTATTATGTGTAAGCTCAATGCACTCAATGCGCGTATCTCTCGGCCATCGGGTATACACTTTCTAAAAGCAAATACTACTCGCTGCTGCGTATTACGCGCGCCCTGCTGAGATGCTTCATCCACGACCGCATACCCAACACTGGTTATGCCGTTCTCATGAGCGCTTAAAAACCAGTGGCCAGTTCATTTTTTGTTCATTTCGTACGCTCCCAGTTTATCCACTCGAACTGTTGTATTACTATATGCTCTTCATTATATTATGAGGATGGCTCGCGTGTCAATGCGTTCGAGGTACAGCTCTAATGTCATATTTTTATTGACTACCCGCACACTTTTTTACTCGCATCGAGGCCTTTTGACGCCGAGTCTATCGCACAAATTTTTTATTTCTAAGAAGCGTGAATGAAAATAATATCAGGTCGATCGTCACCCAGACAATAGTGAAAAATCTGGTAAAGCTCGCGTAAACTTTGAGTTTCCCTTCGTCTTCCATCTTCTCCTCTAGACACGACACGAAATCTGGTTTACTACGCGATACATCATCCTCGATCAGACGATCTATTCCCTTATTAATTACTCGACGTTTGCCTAGCCATGTTACGGTGGTGGCTGACGTGACCGTATCTGCAAAGGACGAGAGGCGGAACTACAACGTTCGTAGCGTTGCCGAGTTAATTAAGCTCGTATACATATACAGAAATTGTTGGTGGTACGCATAAGCATCGTCGTCATCATCCGCTATCTCGTCCAACCTGCTGCTGACAATTGACACTAATTCTTGCTTGGACTCCTTTGTTCCAGGCGCGCGCGAAAAAAGCCCCGCTTTTTGTACATAAAATTACAAAAAGGTAAAAGCGTCCGTTTGTTGGAAGATAAAGTAAAGAGGATGTAATAGACTGTTAGGGGGTCTGTCTCTCTCTCTCTCTCTCTGCAAGAGACAAGAGAGCGAGAGAAACGAAACTGCCTGCGAGCTATATATACCGCGCGTAGAGAGCAGCCCTCCACGAGTCTCTGTGCGTATAGCTGCTTTAACCCTCCCTTTTCGAGCGAGCCGCCCGTCTCTCTTAATCCTTGCAGTGCATGATTTCATCAAGTCAACCATCGTTGCTTCATAATTACAAGGACGTGCTGCCGCTGCTGCTTCCACTGCTTCCACACTGACGACGAAGCCATGCGGGAATGAACTCGTCAATTTATCAAAGCCGCTGCCGCTGCTGCTGCTGCGTTGCTGCTACTCGCCTTTGCCCTCTCGTACATACCTATATGTATACACGCTACTCTCGTGATAAACCTACATAGCAGCTCTTTTGTGCGAGCTCACATACACACATACCTTTAAGGTACCTTTCGTACACGCACACATACTTAATTAGCGTGTTCTAGCTCGCGACGGCGCAATAAAAACTCATTAACGGCTTCATTACTTTTCATCGACTCCAATTTTATTTTTCTTTCCTATCAGTTTCATACCAACTACTTTTCATTTTATTTCTCAAGTATTTAAAAAATTACAGGCCAAATGTGTGAAAAAAGTTATACAATATCGAGTGCTGACAACTGGTAAAGGAAAAAAATACCAATTTTCGTAAAATCAATATTCATTTGTTTTTTGAAACAATACGAAAAAATCAAATCCTAATTCTTGTGTCAATTGTTTGGTCGACGGCACGTGCGGAACTGTCGGAAATCATTTCATTGAATCAACGATCGCACTCACTATACATATTGTAAAAAAAATTAACAGTTGTCATAACAGCACGTGTGAAATTAGCGTAACTCGAGCCAAGTAGTAGAAGATGCTCGTGGCAAAATTTTAAACGTCTTTTTATCGTCGTCGTCTGCGATTAATCATCATCGCTCCACGCGCGGTGCAATGTACTTTTGTCAATTGGTGCGCAAAATTCTGCAGAATCCCTACGACGAGAAATATGCAGTCGATTGCGTATCGTGCATAAGTGTCGAGAGAGATAATGATTTAAGCTTTTATTATCTCGGCGCAGCTTACGTACGCGTGTTGGCTTGACATTTTTCGCATTGCATTCGACTTTTGCTTCGAGCCTCGAAAGTTGCTGGCTCATTGTGGAATTTTTCATCGACTCAAGTCCATATTCGTATGAAAAAATTACTACTAAAATAGAATATGAAATTAATGATTGGAAAAAAAAGAATTGAAAATTAAAAATTGATTTTTTTGCCATCAGCAAATTACACGCTGTACGAACACGATGATGAATTATCGACTGGCTCATTTTCGAAGACTGTCAACAAGCCATTTGGTATTTCCACTATTTGTTGTTACAGACGTCGATGATCGAGTCGATAAATTTAAATCGATGATTAGTCCCGTTTATAGAGTATCATGATTTCGAAGTCAATATAATTAGGGGATCAGTGCTACTGGGAGGATGCAGGCTCCTCTTTGCGGAGGGTGAGAGGCCCAACAGAGACATGAGAGAGCTTTATACATACCAATGATTGTGTTCTGTTATACCTAGAGCGACAGAGATTGTGTTTGACAGTAGTAACAAGACACAAGGCTTCTCATTGTCCTCGTGGATTCGGAGCGAGGCAATGCACGTCATCGGCAGAAGCGCGTGTTAATTATATATACATTCGCCCTGTAATCAAGCCCCGATCCTTTGACTTGGCCTCCCTAGATATATTCGATTTGTCTCATCTTCAAGATATATAACAGCGGCACAAGTTGCGGAGGCTGCACCATCGCGTGTAATCAAACGAAAATTAAAGCGAATATATACAGGAAGGGAAAACGAATATGCATATTGATATTCATCCATGTATAGAGGACTGGGCGACTGCAATCAAAATAAAATAGAGGGACGAACGAAGGCCGCGCGATTGAAATTGCGAGCTTTGTTATTCTGCACCATTTGGTGCTGCGACGAATCGCCGGCGAAAACAAGCGCATCGATCAACGATACAGAATTCAATCAATTCTCGGCTGCGCACGAATACATTTTTTGTTGTTATATATTCAGCTTCCGTCCTCCGGAAAGTCTCTTGGAAATTCATCGCGAAAATCGATTAAAAACTTTATATACATACGCGACAATCCTTTCTGCTGCAGCTCGCGCAATTGAAAAGTCGTAATTCGTGTATAGATAAAGATCATCGGTTGATTATGCTACACCTCGCATGCGGAGGCTGTTGCGATATTCGATTGCGACGAGGAAGAGAAAGAGAGATCAATCGCGGTATACACACGCGAGCACGCGAGTACGTTGTAGCTACGAAAGGCGCGCAAAATTACATTTCGAGCCCCTTCGCCGGCCTAGCCCCACATTATATATACCAGCGTAAGTAGACGAGTTAAGGCAAACGAGGGGGAAGCTCTCAATGGTCGTTTAGGGCTCGTCGTTGCCGTCGTCGTCGTCGTCGTCGTCGTCGTCGTCGTCTAGGCCCGGGGCCAATTTTCGCTTAACCTGACGTATTTAGCCCGCGCGTATATATGCGCCCTGGGCGCCGTTAAATAAACTGTGAAAGGCGAAAAAGGAAGTTGGGGGCGCACATATTTAGTAGATAGTCCCTCGCTCGAGCTCTACGTGCACACACCCGCGTCACCCACACACGACACACATGATGTTTACAGACGTACCGTCGTGGATGTATATTTATTAATAACGCGCGACGAAATTCTTGATGTGCACCAACCACATCGAACTGTCCACGAGCCAAACATCTTCGCTCGTCGCCAGTCACGCGTAGGGCCGGGAAAAAAACGCGACGACGACGCCTTGATTCATCGAGATCGATATTATTGATAATGCGTCTCTGTCTGGCTGTACATTTACTCCGAGTGCAAATTGTTTGTATATATAAAAATCGTTGTGCGAGGCAGTAAAATCAATTACGAGTGTGTAATCGGTTACGCATCGTTCACCCGCGGAACAGCTCGCGCACGACGATTATTAAAGATAACACGAAATCCAGCCGTGCGGAAAACCAAACTCGCATCGATGTTCTTTTCCTCGGCTCGCCCAAAGAATTAACGCTGTATAATGCTGTGTCTCTGCGGGCCGCGTTACGTAACGAGCAGAAGCGACGCTTACATTTCACGTACGTGTCTCGCGCGAATAATTTTCACCAAGACATTGATACGATTCGTAGTCGTGAAACGATGATACGCACCTATTAGTCGTCGGTAGTTTTACTCCTATTATAATTTTGTTTTAAAAACAAAATCATCGCGCTCTATTTGTCGCACAGATTTATTTGAGTATAGCACCAAAAAGTTTTGATCGATTTTTTACTACCTACCAAAATTACGCGTTATCTATTCAAGGCTTCAAAAAAGATGCTACTGACCCACTTCCAGACGATGATTATTTCTTGATGGAAAAATCACGATTATACTTATAATCAATGCATAACTTTACACGAGTTTAACCGGCAGTTTTGTAATTCGTAAACAAAAGTTTCTTCGACCTCGCACGTATTGCAATTTTTCGACTACTATATTATGCAGAGTCGAATAAACAATGTTAATATTTGTAAAATAGATGATGTAAATCATCTCAACTGTCGAACGATTAAATGTCTTCAAATATATATAAAAGCTCAAATCTGTTCCAACAAATCTGTTCCACCAAAAATTTGTCAAAGTATGTACGCACGAAGAATTGCGCAAAAAACATGAAGTTTCCAATTGTAATCTGCTTCGCGATATTGGGATGCGTGAGTATTCGAAATTGTTTTTAAGCACTACTAATGTCTTATTAGTAATTTGTAATGCGTATTCTTTTAGTTCGTTTCACAAGCATTATGCCAAGACGATGTTGTTTCGAGAGATGGCTTTTTCAGTAATTTACTCGAAGTTTCGAAACAAAAAATTGCTGAAGCAAAAAGCAATTTTGATAATATCATAAACAAGGGGTTCGGAACGCTAAAAAATAATCTGGAAAAACTCGATGAACTGACGGATAAAGTGGAATTGGTAGAAACTGCATCGAAAGTTAAAGATTTAATTCAATCTTACTTGGAAGATGTTTTATTCGAAGTAATTCCATTTCCAATCAAATTATTTTTGACTTATTTTATTTTTGAATGATGAGAACAAAAAAACATTTTATTTTTTTGAACAATTTTAGCTGGAAGACGAGCTAGCTCAATTAGAAGATAAAAGTGAGAAAGAAGGCGTCGATGTTTCTGATTGTTCGAAAATGATTAATTTTGTACGTCAATCTGCTATTGAATTCGCCATGGAGGCCAATCAATGCGTTTCCAAAAAATTGCAAGACGCTCAAAATTTATCGGATAAATTGAAGAAAGACTCCCACGACACCTTGGGTGAACTTATGGCAGTGGTAAATGATGCCAACAATTGTACCAAAAACATCAATTCAATTACATCGGTCCCTTCTGCTATCGCTTGCTTGACCAAAGTAATGCTATTATTTTATCCAAAAAAATTTTACTTACACAAGTAATTGAATCTTTAATATTTTCTTAACTTATAGAACGAAGCCAAAGCTACGTGGATTGTTTTGAAAAAAGTGCCCTCAGCCATTTCAAATTTTGCGAAAGTCTCCAGTCTCTTAATAACAACACCTCCATCCATTAGCTACTGCGTCAGTAAAAGCGGATTTTCACAACTGAAGGAACATGCCGATAAAGTGATCAAGTCCTTGAATAAATGTCACAGACAAACCTACCGTTATAGAATAGCCGATTAGTGAAACCAATAATGTATAGAATATATTGATGAATATTTCTAATAAATAAATTTATAATAAAACTAAAAATTTCTCGTCATATAAATTTGAATGATATATCAAGGTATAACTATTGAAATATATTGTATGTTGGTGAATATTTCTAATAAATAAATTTATAATAAAACTAAAAATCTCACGTTGTATAATTATTTTAAAAAATATATTAAGATACACCTTTTAGAATTTTTAATAATTGAAATTGTTACGAAGACCAATAATTGCAACAATCAAGCGTCTTCAATGATTATTTTTATTTTTTACTAATTTCAAAAACGATGTTTATCTGATGATGGTAGAATACAAAAGAGAAATCTATCTCTGCGTTCCTAACTTGCGAATTTAGAGGTGAAATGATAATGGAATCTTAACATGTCAGTTATGGAGCATCAATACATGATGGTTTTGATGAAATTTATATAACAAAATAGTGATACACGAAAAAAATTCATTCCATTGAACCATAAAATAATATAGAGAAAAAGTTGCCAATAAATAATAATTCGACATATAGTAAAATAATTCTCGAAAATTAGTAATTTTTAGCTTACAATGAGTAATATTACTTTTTTCCACTCCAATCTAAAATTCCCAACTTTGACGCTAATTTTAGGTTCTCGTAGGAAAAAATAGTACTGGTGCAGATATGATTTTCTAACGAAACTCGTTACAGTACTTGTCTTCAGCTCGTGCTATAATCCCTCGTTTTGCTAAAAAAACCATTCTGCACCCGTTGAGAAATATACTATTAATAATCTACCAAAATGTACATTGCCAAAAACCAAATTTTTAATTTTGGATCTCGTTAGTTCAAAACTCGGAAAAAATACAATACATGCAATGAGGTTTTAAAGTGTTTCAATTTCTTAAATTAGTCTTAAAAGCAAGTACTTATTGACCTTGGCTATGCTTCTGCTAATTACAAGTGTTTTGGAAAAAATTTTATTGGTCTGGAATCCAGACTCTGAATATTTAAATTTTCAAACAGCCTAGGATCATGTATGATTATTTTGGAAATAAATATTTCATTTTTGCACACGGAACTTATGTCCGTGAAACGATCTATATAATTCTAGTTGTTTGAAATAGATTTAGAAATTATTCAAACGCATCGTAACGTTAAAATAAAAATTAAAAAATGTTTTAAATAAGAATAATTTGAATAAAAACGATCATGACCTAGCAAAATATTGACATGTAATTATCATTACGAGCGCTTTCTCGAAAAAGCAAACGCTTTGTTTAAACAGCTATTTCGGAAAGATACTAACACGTTGACAGTGAGTCGCAATCAATGATATCATACAATAATAATTAATCCGTATGCTAATGTTTGTTTGATTCGCGAGAGTAATGAAACGCACACGCCAAATGGAGAAGTGAGTCTGTATAAAAGCTCGGGCCCGAGTCGGAGTTTGTTAAGTTTCGACTGAACTGTCAAAGCAACAAGTCAAAAATCAACATGAAGTTCCCAATTGCCCTCTTCTTCGTCGTGTTCGCTTGCGTAAGTATTGCAAATTCGTCGATTTTCGGCTGAAGGAAGTAAAGAGCAAAAAAGTTTTAACTTTAATCATTATCGTGTAAAAATCAGCTGGCGTCTCAGGCTTACTGCCAAGAAGACGATGTCGTCCAAAGAGACGGTTTCTTCGACTCTCTCGTCGAGGGAGCCAAAAAAAATCTCGACGAGGCCAAGAAAGCCTTCGACGCCATGATCGACAGAGGATTCAAAGCCGTCAAGGACAGCCTCAGCAAGGCTCAAGAACTCATGGACCAAGCCGCCGACGCCATCAACTCCAGCGCCGACAAAGTCAACAAGACCGTCGAGGATTACCTGCAAGGAATTCTCTCCAAAGTACGTATACACTCTTCCAAATTTAATTCTAGGTATTATCCAGCGATCCGTTTACTCACTCTCTCAATCTGTGTTTCTGCAGTTGGACGCTGAAGTCGCAGCCGTACAAAACGGAGTCGCCGAAGGCAAAATCGAGAACTCCGAGTGCCTGAACTTGGCCCAGAAGTTGCGCCAGGACGCCCTCAACGTCGCCTCCAAAGCCAACCAGTGCGTCGCCCAGAAGATGGAAGATGGACAGAACACCATGGAGGAGATGAGGAACAACGCCTACGAAATCTTGGAGGAGCTCAAGAGCAACGTAGACGAGGCCAATGCCTGCGTCCACAGCGTCGAGAGCCTCGGCACCATCATGCCAGCCGTCGGCTGCCTGGCCAAGACCCAAGTCAAGGCCAACTGGATCGTCCTCAAGAGGATCCCAGCCATGACCGTCGAGATCGCCAAGCTGTCCGGCTTCGCCCTGACCGTGCCAGCCTCCCTCGGATACTGCGCCTCCAGACACGCCTTCCTCCAGCTCCAGAAGGAGAGCGCCCAGGTCATCGAGGCCCTCCAGAAGTGCGGCCAATCGGCTCTGCCCGTCGCTGCCTAAGCGCAATCATCCCTCAATTTTTATACTCACACATTTATACTATAGTTGTACTTTTAACGATGCATGACTTTTTTATGGAAACAAAATAAACTTTTCTACAAATTGAAAAAATACTTATGGTTTACATACTTTACCTTGTATAATATAAATAGTTAATGTGGCAAGTCGAGTTCGAATGAAGAGAGCCACCCGGCCTAAAGACCAACACACACGATGGCTCGTATAAATTGCCGAGCAAATAGAATTAGAAAAAGAAAAATACGTAATATTAGAAGGAGCGAGGATCGCAGCAGCCGAACAGATTGAGACCTCCCACAAAGCAGCAGCGTTGAAACAGGAGAGCTGCGTAGAGCATATAAGCGAGTTTGGGATAGCGTCACTGGGGGTGAAAAGCGCTTTTGGGTGAAGCTTTAACTCGGATCAAAAATCGATTAGAGAATCGCTGTTGCCTCTGGCGCTCGAACGCAACGCAAACATATACACACACTGCGACGAGCGCCATTCTGGTGCACTCGCCATTATCTCTAATCAGATCTGTGCTCTCTTCTGCGATCTTATGTATGTACGGTATATGGACTCGTGCTGCGAGCGACGCACAAAACAGCGCTACGGTATTTATCGCAGCGGGATGTCCTTTTGCACCCCTTTTTTTGTCGGCCGACGACCATGTGCCGCTGCCGCTGCTGCAGGACAGGTCAAACCTCGAGGCTCCTTTGGCTCTACACGTATACTTTGTAATTACCGCTCACCGATCGCGCGCACATGTGCATCGCTCGAGTCCAAAGATCATCTGCTTCGAGATAAGAGAGAAAAAGGAGAGATTCTGTCATCGGTGTATAATAAACACACACAATTCGATTTTACACCCATGATTGCCTGTGATATCGCGTCGCGACCTACGCGTCTTGCTGAGATTTTTCAACGACTCCCAGTGCTTGGCTAGTACTATCGGCAGCAGCAGGCAGCAGCAGCGATTGCATTTCGTTTGATGTCTCGCACGCCGTCGACGTGGGCTTGGCTGGCGCGTCGTTTTCGTGAGCGCGCGAGTATTTCTCTGACATTGCCAGGCACTTGGCGAGCTTTTAATTAACTCGACTGTTTCGACTTTCAATGAAGGTCTCCAATTAGTGCTCGCATTCTTTTTTTCTAAATCGTTTAGACCTGACTCCGTAAAAAAAGGTAAACGAGTATCGAAAAGTTTCATCAATGACCATTGAGATTGGTTTTTTGAAATCTTTTCAAAAGTTTTTTCAATTGTATAATTCGTCCCAATTGCCTCGACCTATAACGAACGAATTTCTTTTTCTTCAAAATCTCTTGTTTACAACATAATCCTATATCGGAAATTGGATGAGTATAGTAAATTGAAGAGCTTTTATCGGTTAGACAATGCTGAACAATGAAATTTTCCTCGATGAAAAATTCCGCAAAACGCAGATTTGTTTGCAGCGCAACTACTGAACTAATTTGTCATTGGCGGCGGAAAATATGTTCATAGGGTACGTCGTGGTTATTACGGAGGGCTTTTTCGAAACAAAGAGATTCCACTTGACGACTCGAAGACACGAGTAAAAAAGCAGCTCTTATATTCAATACACAAAAATTCGAACACGATTTCAATGCTAAAGTGAATTTGGCCGTTTTGTTAAGGTCCTGAGCTGGGAATATTCAAAATTGCCAATCGTAGGGGCTTTATATAAAAGTCGAAAATTCGTAGATGGATAAGCGCGTGCAATCATACACATATGAAGAGCTAAAGAATATTTTTCAACTCCGTAAATGCGTATACAAATGTTGAGAGGTGCAGTCTCAAAGGCGTAAAACGCGCGTGCCTGATGGAAAAAAAAGTCGCTGAAGCGGCGTCGTCTACTCTCGAGGCGCAGCGAAAATCTTCCGCTTCGGCGCAGCGAAAGGAGTGAGGAGAGAGAGAGAAATTCGCGTCTCGCAGTTGCAAATGGAAGCTCTGTATGACACTTCATCTCTGCCATTGTGCGCGCGTATGGAAAAGCTGCTGCGCCGCGCGACAAGACTAGACTCGAGGCAAGCGAGAGCCACAAATATCAAGCCGAGTCCCGGACCGAGTTATATATCTGCATGGGTTTTTATAAATTCGATTCGCTTTGGTATAAAAAGGAGAGAAAAAGAAGCGAGCGAGAGAGAGGCAAGAGGCAAGTCAATGTCAAGCCACGTTTTGCGGCTTGCGGCACAAATTGGGTTCAGCACAGCTCGCGCGAGCGACTGAGGCATGTAGAGGGTAGAGAGAGAGAGGATTTTTCTAT
The DNA here is from genome assembly GCF_000599845.2 of Trichogramma pretiosum. Lineage (NCBI taxonomy): Eukaryota > Metazoa > Arthropoda > Insecta > Hymenoptera > Trichogrammatidae > Trichogramma > Trichogramma pretiosum. The sequence goes on along the minus strand of NW_019641608.1, from coordinate 424,692 downwards.
TAGGATAGAATTGGTTCTTTCAAGAGAGCGCCACCATCCATGCCATCGCCACCAGCCTCTCTCTCTCTCGCACACACAGCCCCGCCACTTTTCCCATTTTTCCTGCGAGCTCGCGAGAGGGAGAGAGAAAGAGAGCGCCCTTGGCATTCGTTCATCCCTTTTTTCGTTCTTCGCTCGGCTCCCTCTCGAGCACGGCAGCAGCAGCAGCAGCACAGCACCATGCTGACCCGGCCGCAGCGGCATCTATCCCCACAAACGCATACGAGCTCGCGTCTTTTTTCAACCGAGACTTGATTTTCTATCGCTTGCCCCAGCATACATACACACATACACATTTATACCTTGACTTTTTCTACTTTTCCGCGTGTTTCTTTCAATCAACGCTTTTCCCTTGTGTCGTGCGCGCGACTGCCTGCCTGCGACTCTCTTTCTCTGTTTCACGTTTTGTTTGTGGCATTTTTCATTTGCCTATTTCACGACAATTCCACTTTTTCTACCACGAATGAAAGGCGTGTATAGAGCTTTTTTAGTGAAATACTTACCAATGTATACTCGCATCGCATTACCGTAATATTCAAATCAACTTTTTCAAATTATCTCTTTTTACCAATCAATTGCAAAAAAATACTCGAAGCGACGCAAAATTTAATTAATTTCGACGATTTCGCTGAGGAAACGAGGAGAGAATCCGTTTCGTTGGATATATATAGCGAAGTACGTCGCGCGATCTAATAAGGAGCGAATATCAGAAATGCAGTTTCTAATCCTTGCCGATCGTAAGACGTCTTAGATGCGGGGCTATATAGATGGCAGTAATTTAGACAAGCAACCAATTGGTTTACACATACATACTATATACATTCGAATTAAATTGAAGTCGATCATTGATTCGAGCGCAGCACCGATCACTCGATTATCGGCTCTCAATGAAACTGCTGCTGCCGCCGATATAGATGTAATATTCTTTTTTTCTGCGACGAAAATACGTTTAGACTTTTGCCGGGTAGATATGAAAAATCGCCAACTCGGATGCGAGATAGGCTACAAGAGAGAGAGAGAGAGAGAGAGAGAGAGAGCGACGTATATTCTGCCGACGCGCGCGCAAACGTTCCCTTTCGCCTTTTTCTGAAAGCTCGATATTTCCTGTGACGTCGGCCTTGTCGATGTTTCTTCTCTCTCTCTCTTTTTACCTCCCCTGCCCAAGCGTATCGTTCGTATAAACTGAGTTACCGATCAAAGTGCCGTTGCCTAGAGTTCTCGCGCGTTTCTTTTCGCTTCTCGCCTTGCTCACCTCGTCGTCTTTTTCGTCGTCTTCGCCGTCACCGTCGCGCTTCTTCTGCTGCTGATGTTACAGCTTCTTCTTTATCCTTGGACGAAAATCAACGTGAGCACGAGACGAGGCTTTTCTATTCTCTGAGTTTTCATTTCCGTTATGAGCTAGGTGAAATAGTAGGCCAAGCTAACGATCAATGTGTGTTTTCACACATTTTATTCCTCAATTTTAAATTCTCTGCAATCCCATGGCTACTGAGTAAGTGCAGGTATTCGATAACTACGAGCTAAACTTGCCCAGCATAAAGTGCTACATTTGAAATTTCTCGTAAATCGAGAGCTTGCACTGAATAACAAACCGTAACCCTGAAATCTCCCCTCCTTTCAACATTGCCCCGCGTTAACTACACACGTAAGAAATTTTAAATGTCATTATCTCGCGTGCGTGTCTAAAAAATCACTTTACCAATAGAAGCTATATCGACTCAATCGCTAAGTTTATTTTCCAATATTTTTTCTCTCGATGTTTATTCGATTGTTGCCTGCAAATAAACGTACGTGACATTTGCTATGAACTAAATGAGCCAAGTAGGAAGTTACGAAGATAAATGAATACTCAAGAGCTTTTCTATAATTAAATAAAATAAAAACATTTCATAGTCCGAATAATGCATGAATTTTTATTCATCATTATAAAAAAAGTCTAAATTTTTAACAATGTCAAATGCATTAAGATTAAACAACTAAAAAGAATAAATATTTATAAAACAATATTTTATCGTCATTGTTTGGAAAATTTAACTTTCCATGTGGTATATATAATAAAGAATATTATAATGGTCAAAAATAAAAGAAACGTCTACGCTACATATAATCAAGTTGAAATTATGCCAAATCTATAGCTGTATTTTACACGCGCGCAAGTGTTTCTTCATATTCTCCTTAAATCCAAACAGTTTGCTGCACTGGGGGCACTGGAACGACTTTACTTTTTTGTGCACCACATCGACGTGTTTCCTCAGATACGTAGAGTCGCGGAAGCTCTTATTACATTGGTCGCACTTAAGCTCTTTAAGGTGGCCATGGACGGTCTTTACGTGCCGTTTCAAATGTTGCTGCAGCGTAAATGTTTTCGAGCAGTCCGGACACTTGAAAACTCTGAAAGCCCGCGTGGATGCGGATTTTGTTTTGTTCCTGCAGCTCGTTGGCTCGATCAATGTCTCGCAGACGCTGCATACGGTGGATTCAGCTGTCCGCGACGCTTCGTCATTGTCCGGCGCAGCGATCACTGGCTCGATTAAAGACATCTTGCAATACTTGGAAAAGCGCGATCAATTATCACAGCGGTCAATCGAGAACTGAGAGAATTGAGAGTTTTGATTTGTTTACATATTATCATCTGTTTTTAGAGTATGTGTATTTCGTTTATAAACACGTTTAATTGATAAATACAAAAGTTAATGATGACAAATACTATTATAGACTCTTGACAAGGAAAGATAATGGCAAAATATACTTGGCTAGTTGTCCCTTATTTAAGACAAGTCGTAGCTCGAAAAATTCATCGCAAGCTTTGACTCTTGACTGCACCCGTACTCGACAAGTCCCGACGTTCCTTAAACACGGGGGTGTGAGAGATGAGTATTCGTAAACACGCATGCTAGGCCTAAACAAGCGACTTTTTAGCATGATAATATGTCGTTATGCGCGTCTCGAGTATGTGTCTGTGTTTGTGCGTAGGCTCTGCGTCGAAGAGGAGAAAATCCAATAAAGTCCCTGCTAGCTGCGAGCGTGGCCCCTTGTGCAGTTTGTCGTCGTCCTTGCCTATAGTCCATTTGCGGCTAGGCTCTTCTATGAGCGAAACTAAGTATATGGTTTATATACGCGCAGAGAGAGAGAGAGAGTCGCCCCCGCAGCATGATTGACTTTTCATTGATTTTACGCCTCGGGTAGTTTTGCGCCGCAGCGCGCGACGATGTCTTTTTCTCTTCTGTACTTTTTACTCTCTCTCTCTCGGTGGAATCGAATTTTCTTACATAAAATAAATGCGATCTCTAATACGCTCGAGAAGACACAATTTTTTTACTCCTGTATAGCCGAGCTTTTGTTCCAATGGCTTATATCCCTGCATGCTGCTATGTACACAGATGTGTGTGTATAAAACGTAGAGTGCGGGCTAAATAAGGGGAGCAGCAGCAGTCAAAGTGCGGGGGTTGCAACGGGCCGAACAACTTTAAGGGAATGATAGCGCGTTTATAGAGAGAGATTATGAAGCGACAAATTGACTGCGAAATTGTTTCTGCTTTGTGCTCTTTAAATCGCTCTCCTTCTCTGGCTTGTATACGGCTTAGAGCATTGCTATGAGCGTTGAATTGATGACGTATACCTCGAAGCCTCTTGAAAAATATAAAATTGCTCATTGTCATTCGACGCGGGACATAACATACAGCTTTTGTTATTCCGACACTCGCGACTCGCCTAATGCTAATTGATTATTTTTTCGTTGCTGTAACGAGAATTCGTTATTTGTGCGCCTACAGCGTGAAGTTGCGATTCGAAAAAGATGCGATATAAGCTCGGGCAGGATAACTCAACTGCAACAGATGAGAGTCGGCTGCGTGGAAGCTGCGACGCTTAGCCGAACCTCGGCCGCAGCGCTCGATAGCGCTCGAGCGAATCAAGATGTTCGCCTTAACTTTTTCCTTATATACATCGAAAATAAGTCGTTAGCCGTTCTTTCATCTCACTAAGCGAGTTTTCACGGTGAGAGCAGTTCTCTCTCTCGCAAACTTGTGTCGTTCGTCTCTCCTCCCTCTTGACTTTTTATACGTACGCTCAGCTTGCCGAGGCAGCCGCAAACATCCCGAGTCATCGAGCACTCGGTACACTCTGCACATCTATATCTACATCAGAGCTTGCAGAGAGAGAGAGAGAGAGAGCTACTTCAGTTTAAGAAATTTTTCAATTTTTCCTGGGCAAACTAATTCAATATATGGCGCTGAGAATCAGAGCTTGCAGAGAGAGAGAGAGAGAGAGCTGCTTCAGTTTAAGAAATTTTTCAATTTTTCCTGGGCAAACTAATTCAATATATGGCGCTGAGAACGTTTGCTCTTTCAGGCGCTCTGCCAAGTCGTAGTCGTCTAGGAGTGCAGCTGAAAGAGCAGCAGCCGCGTATACGCACGACGCGCGGACAATCTTTCCGGCCGACTTGCTTTCTTGCCCTCCCCCTGACTTATCGAGTTTTTCACGCTTGCCGAGCAGCTTTTTTGCACCCGCCTCCTCCTGCGGTACGCTTTAAGCATTTTTCCATCGAGGCGGCGGCCCGCGCGCGCGAGCTGTCCAAGTTGGCGGCGGCGGCGAGAAAAAAGCTCCCACGACGTGAAATTTTTCTCTGCTGCGTCGGTGCGAGGGGTTGCGAATTTTAATGGAGCTGCCGCCGCCGCCGCCGCTGCTGTGTTCGTGGCCGCGCTAAGCTCGCGCTTAGTCCTACAGCGGATTGGCCGACGCGCGTGTATATATAGCTGCTATGTACTAATACGCGCTGCTATGTACTACAATGGGCCACGCGCGCCCAAGAGAATCCTCTTAAGCTGCAGGAGACTGACGTCTTTACGCAATTACCCAGTAATTGGACTTTATATATCTCGCTCGTCCTCGTCCATAGTCCTCGACGTTGGCTGGTCGGTTGGCTGGTGGTAGTGGTGATCTGCGCAAGCGCCCCGGCCTATACGCAATTCGTCTCTTTTTTCCTCCCACACACACTTTATCGTAGTTCTTTCTCTGTAGCGAGCTCGTGCGAGTCTTGCTAAAATTTAATTAGCCGCGTATAAGTGCGAAGCGACAGCTGAGCGGAGAGTATAAGTTGGTTACTGCTTGCCAGAGACATAAGTAGCTCTTTTTATCACGCAAGACAAAAATACCTAAAATTGATGAATGCTCGAGTCACCGGAATAAGAGCGAAGGTGAAAAAAATGTAATGTATTTAAGTGCGAGATGAATTAAAAGCTGGATAATTCAGTCACTCGGAGATTCGCAGTCGGGAAACGAATTCGACGACGCTTAGCGTTGATGAGCTGCACGTATATAGGACGATCGACGTCGAGCTACTACCAAGCCAGAGCCACTGCCAGGCCCATCGAGCTCCTCTACTTCTTTCTTCTTGCCGCGGCAAACGTATTTAACCGCGAATATATGACTTTTAGCGAGAGAGAATACAAGTTTGCAGTGGCAGTTTGTGGATAAAGCAATTAACGCGTTGCTCGAAGCCTCGATAATTGCTGATAATCCAGCAGAATCTCGTTAAGAGGCTCATCAAGGAGCAAAGGCTGCTCTTTCTCTCGAGCTTCCTCGAGACTGCGCTGCCAGCCAAATGCTTTCATTTAATTACTTCTCGATTTCTCAATGGAGCGCAGCGCACAGCGACAGCTCATCGATCGCGAGCATCGTCTTATATAATAGTCTTTGAGCCTGCCGGAGCTTTTTCCCCGTGATAAAACGCCAACGATTATACATCGCAGTCGATCGATGATGCGACGCGAGGCTCTAGAGAGAGAAATTCCAAGTCGTTCTTTCAGCTGATAACTCCAACTCTCGACTTGCAGTGCGAAATAATAGAGACGATTGCTTATATACTGTCCATGAGTAAAGTAAAAAGAGAGTTTAAGATTATACGCGTGTGTACGATGTCGAGGCCGATACACACGCGCTTTTACTAAGAAATGCTTTTAGGGCTTCGATGGCTAGAGAAAACACGAATAGCCGCAGTCAAGCTTACCTAGCTCGTGACGTATATCATGTACGATTTGTATCGTGAGATATCTCAGAGCCGCTGAACAATAACTACGCCCAAGCTATGTACCACGAGTGCAGTCGGTTCGGCGCGTTTATGGCTTTACACAATGTACGAGCTACTTTAGAGTAATGCCTGCGCACCGTAGAGAGCCACTAGACCTTTTGCCAAAGGTGTAAACGATTATTTTTTGTTCCTTTCGGTCCGCTAACGATACGATCCGTTGCAGCTGAAATGTCGCCGAGACGCTATCGTCGATCGAATAGCGAATTGACGAAAACACATATATACGCGCGTATGTCTCGAGCTTCGGTATACGCAACTCGTCCGACATCTGCACTGAAAAAGTGTAAGCTCGCGAGCGTCAATTAACCGCAAGTTGAGTTATGCATCTCGTACCTTACCTTTTGAGATAACGATGTGTCTGCGTTAACGCATAGCAAAGCTCTTGATGAAACGCGATAAGTAGCTAGCCGTTGAATACTATATTTACTAAAAAAAATCCACTCGAGGACTTGGATGCTCAGGCCATGCGTCGTAAAAGAATAAACTTATTGCAACATTTACCAATGGAAATTGGCAATTATGTCGTGCGTAGCATCCTCTCTGGCCATAGTTTCAGCTCTCGAATGTCTGGTGTGAAAAGTACGCCTGCTTCGTACTCGCGCTAATAGGTGCTGCTGCAGCGTGTCATGGATATTGCCGGATAATGAGCTTGAAAAACGTGTGTGTGTGTACATGGACGATCTAGGCGCAATTTCTAAATACATTATTTCGTGTGCCGAAGGGAGAGACAGAGAAACGAGCTCTAACGAATCGAGTTTAATCCTCGACACGTCCTCGAGTTTCTCTCTATTATATACAGTTCGAGTGGCGTACATGATCCCTCGTAAGACGCGCAGAGAGAGAGAGAGAGAGATCGGGAGTGCAGCGTCGCGTCGCGAGCAGAGCAGTATTTTGACACCCCAGGCAAAGAAGAAGAAGAAGCAGCAGCAGCAGCAGCAGCAGCGAGAACAAAATGGTCGCAGCGTGCGGTCTGGCCAATTAGGAGGTTCCCCGCAGCCTGTCCAAAGCATGTATGCAGCGTGCGAGCATTGTAACGCGCAACACACGGTTCACGCCTTTCCATTTTTCACCCATCTTTTGTTGTACCGCACACACACACATACACACACATTTTACGCACACGCTCGAAGGCTCGTCCCGGGCTGAGCGTTAAAATTTAAATCTCTCGAACGCGCACCGCGCGAGCTCGTACACGCATCATTGTGACGATCTTGCGCTACTCGGCAGAGAAAACCTGTTAATTCTCCTGCAACTTGACGAGTGCGCAACCGCTTATATGGACGGAATATATTCGCACCTCGGCATCCACTTCCTTGACAAGGCTCTCCTGAGAGAGAGAGAGAGGATCAGCTGTCGACGAGCTGCCGCAGACGGCCAAATAGTCGAGCGATCTAGACAAAAGACCACGTCTCGCACCTCCGACACTGATTACTCGCATATGTTGTGCTTTATAAATCGAGCTTGCTGTAAGTGAAATGTGTGTGTATGCGTGTTGAAGCGCCGCTTGAATCAATTCCATGTAAAGGCGATTGCCGCAGCTACAAACCCCAAAAATCTCGATCGTATTTCTTCTGCAACGATATTACTCGCGAATAGGCGCTGTAACGCGTGTGAACCGTTCCAATAGCTACTTCACGATTCAATTTTTCATTTTTTAAAGATCAATGAAAGATGCAAATTCGACTCCCTAGAAAATGACTTATCATCGCGTTCTCGATGCAATATAATGCTTACGAAGCAGCTGATGCAAAATTAACGAAAGATGAAATTATTTTGTTTTTTTCTTCTTTTTTAGATCGAGTGTGTTTACTATATGTACTATTATCAAACGATAATTTGCATCAGGCGCGTGCGGCCTTATCGCGTTTAAAGCTCCGAAACGAAAGTGCAACAAATCTAAAAAGCAGATAATTATAAATGCACTATGTATCTTGCAAGCACAATTTTCCTGCAATCAATTCCAGTAGCGGCTATATAGACTCTCTTTGTTAATACAATGTACAGTGTACTAATGACGCTTACGCGTAATTCGTCATTTCCGCAAAACACTCTGTACGCATAACAAAATTATCACGACTCACGAAAGCAATGCAAAAGTTGAAAGAAAAAAATGAGTAAATAAAAGTTGTGACCCCTTTATCAATTGTCACTTTATTGGTGCGTATATAAAACCGTAGAAAACCCCCATTTTCCAATTTAAAAATTGTAGAATAAAGTACACTTTCATAAGCTTAAACGGAGCTGAAATTAAAATATGGTTGAAAATAAAATGCCAACTCGAGCGAATGGCTTTACGTCGACGCGGGCACTTTAGCGCGGCTATGTGCTAACACACACGAAATCCCTGCAAAATGAATGGAATCTCTGGGAAATTCCAGTCAGAATTTTATACCGGTACGTAATCAATTTTAATTTCATTTTTCTTTTTGCGCTCATCGCACTCGACGTGATTCCTTTCGCGATATGGCTATATGTTCGATATTGTGCCCCTATAAGCATATCTATAGATATATATCGTCGGAGATGCTCACTTCGATAGGAAATGGATCTTCAGTAAATTGGAAAAAGGCTTGGAGAGAGGCCATCTCCTCTCGGGAGATTGTCTTCATCTTGTGAGACATTCGTGCTCTCCACGTTACGCCTGGCTCTACAAATTGCCTGGCCTGATGATTTTGAAATTTCATTAATTTCTCAAGTAGTTCATAATCGAAGCAGAGAGACAGAGTTATTCTAGATCACAACTTAATCGTATATTTATTCTTCGCCACGCATTCGTGGTTCGAAAAGCACAGAAATTACGCTGCGTTTGTTTGCTTGTTTTTACTGAATGCTCAAACGTTGCTTTTTCTCTTTTGGTTTCCGTACATTCGGCCATACGCGGTAACTTGTGAACTACTGCAAACCTAAAACAGAGGCGAAATGCATGGAATTTATCGCGCACTTGACTTCATAGTTCAACATTAATTAAAGTTTTGTATTTTCAAAATATTTTTTATAATGCGTTACTTTGAATGTGATTATCGAAATTAAATCTCATAAAATAACAAAAGTTTTTTCAAGTCTTGACTTCAAAACTCACATTTATTGGTCAAGTATGCAAATATAAAGTATATTTATTTTAATTTATAATATTAGTACTATTCCATTATTTTGGGGCTTTTTTCACATAGAAATGATTATGGTTTTTGAGAGTACCTTTTGTAATTTCAAAGTAAATGTAAGATAAAAGTTTATTAAAAGTACTTGAAATTTACCAGTAATTTTTACACTGTAATTTATTTGTGATGCTCTAATAAGCCACCCCATAATTGTACAATCAATGATCCATCGTTATTACAATATAAAAATGTCCTTAAACGAACTTGTTTTTCAGCAAGCTAATAGCTTTGTTAAATTATATGCGTGTAAATTCGCTGAGATTGCAAATCTATAAGCGTCGAATTTTTTATATATACTGTTTAATCAGTTAATTTTGACCGAGTCAGTGTAATTTTTTGTTACAATTTCCAAGACGCGCTGTGACATTGCCCTTTGGAACACGCTTGCATAAATTAATCAGAAATTGTCGCGCAGCAACGAGAGAGAGAAAGAAAGAGAGGAAAAAACGGTTGCATCGGCGAGTGGTAATTAATTTAAAAGTTAACTCGCGCGTCAAGTCAAGTTAACTTGAGCATTGAATGAAAAAAAAAGTGTGCGCGGGACTTTCGATAGTCTTAGACAAACTCGCGCAATACCACCATGCGCCTGCAAAGTCAAAGAAGACACGGCGAGAGAGAGAGAGAGAGAGAGAGAAGTACGCGCATCTGAAATCGGAAGGTAATTTTAGCTCCGGCTAACGTCGTTTTCGCTTTTAATGAACTTCTCCGTTCGTTAAGTCGCGTTTCTCCGTCTCTGCAGCAGAGGCGGCGGCTGCTTTAGTCTAACTATACGAGAGGGCTTTGAGAAGCTCGAGTCCTGAAGGAGAAGGTGTATACACGTTGATGGGAAAAGGAGGAGGAAGAGGAGGGTTGGCCAGTTTTTGCCCTTCCGGTATCTTCGGCCTCTCCCCCACCCACCCACGTACGAGTAGTCGGCATGCTCCGAAGGTGCGAGAGGCGGACGCTTCTTGCCTTTTAATTTGCCTTGTTTATGGACCAACTCGATAGCTTTTTCTACTTCTGCTGCTTCTGCTACTGCTGTTGAACTTTTTTTCGTGATTGCTGCGCCTTGGCTCGAGTCGTCGACTCATTACTTCGTGTCTGCGAGGATAATTAATTCGATTGACTTCGCACTAGCTTTTTCGAAAGACGTTCGACAACTATACGTATCTGCGCGCACACGCCTTTCCAAAGACTCGCGATCGAATCGTGAAATTCCGGATGCTATATTTTCATTAAAATTCAACGCCTGATTCACACACGTATACGAATGCTGAAAAGGAAAAATAATCAGTCTTTATTTTTCTCGTATCGAGTACATTTTTTACTCGCGATTATTAATTTTTCGGCGAATACTTTTTCACGTTCCCCACATATTATTATTTATTGATCTTCAATTAATAACCCTTCGCAATATCTCTGTTATCGTTTACGTGCGCTAATTTCATGAGAATTATATATACGTTCGTGACTGACATTCAGTACATAGATAATCGACGATAAAAAAAAATATCAGCAAAATGTGGATATTAATTCGCCTGAGTTCGTTCGTACAATTATTCCCATTATACGATTAAATAAAGCCATTAATAATCGACAAAAATTGGCAACTATACATTATACGATTGATACAGTACGCGAATTTTCCATTCGAATATTCGACGAAAGCGATAAAAAAGAAAACTCGTCGATTATAGTGCGAATTTGATGGATGCATCGAAAACACACATAGTTGTCGGTGTTGTAAGCAGCGGCGGGTTACGAGAAAAATAAAGCCGCTCGCTCGCGCGTCAATGCATTTCTCGAGATTCACGTATACGCATACACAATCGCCTTTGTCAAATAAAATATTTTATCATCGCGTACATGCCAATGTAAATATTGCATGGAAAAAAATGTGCACCAATCGGGTGGTGGTACATAATATATAAACTCCGAGATGCTCGCAGATTGTGTGAACAAGTTGATTTATGCAGCGCAGATAACCGCCACAGCCATCATCGGCTGAGTGGAATCGATGCTTAAAATTGAACGCCCCGAAAAAAAAGATGCAATATTATATCGTAAAATACGAGCCTCGCGAGTGACCGATTAGACTTGCACATTGTTATTCATGAGCCGAGCGAATCTAAAAACAAATGTCGAGTTCTTGAAAAACGAAGTATGTAAGCTCGTGCTGGTGGACAAACACACGCCTCTGCGCCGCTATCACGCTGACGTCATTTGCTCCTCGAGCCGAACCGAGCCGAGCATCGTAAGAGCTGCATCTGTGTCTGTGTGTGTATACGAACTGCAGTCGAGTAAAGAGATATGACAATGAAAACATACGATGCCGTAAATACGTGAAGCGCGAGGGTAGGACGGGGCGTGCGCGTAATCATCATCGGCATCATTAGCAGCATCGTCGGTCAATCGCTGCAAACATTTGTATTATGTACGCGCATGTACACCCGACGACGTATCGCAATTGACTTTCCTATTATTATCGCTGTTCTTTGGATTTGTTTTTCTGCCGAGAGTCGATGTTGTTGCACGACGCGTCGACGCGAGTACCAGAGATTCTTCTGCAGCGCCGATCATTCCGGAACTTGCGCCACACTGCTCAAACATCTAATGTAATTCGGTGTACTGTACCCTACCCATGGAAAATACTCACAACATGCGCACGTCACACCAACGACGTTTCCGCTTGTATGCATACGTGCGAGTCCGCGAAGAATCGTTACTTCTTTCAGATTTCGATTATCTGCATTTTATTTCACTCGCGATTCCGTTTATTTTGTTGAAAAATATCTCTATCAATATTTACACTTGACGCAATCGCTCTTAAGACTACTACTCGGCCACCGACATAATTGTCACAAAAATTCGCGCGGCCTATCACTTTGCACAAAAAAATCTTTCGTCCAGTCCTGTCACTTTTTACACTTTTTGAATGTTGAAAAAAAAACATCGAAGTAAATGAGTTTTTGACCACTTAATGGCATTTAATTTTAATAATCCAATTGAAATTTTTCTCCATCTCTCGAGGGATTGATTTCCATTTTTATTACTGCCGAGAAACAATCTGCAGAATCGATGTAAATTCGTTCGCATTGACTATCATGAAATATATAAAAGCCATCAAGTTGGGAGTCATAGCAATTAAGTGGTAAATGTAATTCTTAAAATCGAATAATTTCGAAAATTTTTAATTTTACCGGAGGCTGATCAGTCCTAATTGATTTACGTGGAAATAGTTTGCGACAACAAATTAAATGTTGAATTCACTCGCTCTGGATAAGGATACCGGGGGAAGTAAATCATGCCCATCTTTGCGTTTCTTATTCTTTGATGCAGTCTACACTTTGATACGTGAAAAGTGCATAACATAGTGTTGCATAAACTGGCCGTGCGTAACTTGCTATGATAACAATAGTAATAATGAAAGAATTTATGAATAATAAAAAAGATTGATTTAATAACAAAGATGATTTGACAACAAAAATCAAACATGAATATTGTAAGTTTTCAATTTTCTTAAATAGAGCATCATATGTCAAGGTACTCAGCGATAATACCTCGATTATATGTTTTAATATTATAATACGAAACCCTTTTAAGTTAGAACTTATTTTTGAACTCGATAAAAATATAAAGAAATTTTTTCTCATTTCGATCATTGACCCAGTTAATTTATCCGGTAGAACAATTCAGTATGAGTTTTTACCTTATCATTCAGAGTACAGAGATGAAAACTGTACGATTCCATCTCATTTACAAAACAATAAATATTTTTCAATATTTTGTAATTCATTATATCATACTTCAATGCAACTTCGAGATTCAGAGTTTTGTAATTTGGTAGTACATGAAATAATTTTTTCCCAGTTGCATCAGACTTCTTGATATCATTCGTCGGACTAAGCAAATGTAAGCACGTGATTACAAAAATCTCGCGTGCTCAAGAGAGGATCTTTCGTCAGTCGTTTGTGAAAACTCAATTTTTCTCCTGTTTATTGACGAATGCTTAATGTCATAAAATTATGCAGTGTTTTTTACAGCGGCAACGAAAAATTAGAACATGAACGACGAAACGATGATGCGAGTTTGCATCAGCAGAGAAATAACGTAAGCGACCTTAAGTTGCCTTGACCTTAGCGAGTCGTGCGTTTTCATGACCAAACAATCTGAAAATTAGGATCATTTAAAAAAACTGTAACACCTGGGTGGACCATCTCTTTGTAAAAAATTTAGTTTAAAACTTTTTATAAATTCCACCAGTAGGTGAGTAATTAAATTGAAGTCAAATTTTCTTCATTAGTAAGTATTAATTTATCGGAAAACAAAAATTTTGTTTTATTAGAAATAAAAATTATTCGTGTGAAATTTCTATAACTTTTAAAATTATTTGTATAGTTTACGTTATATGTGAATGTTATGGTGGCTATTATTGTTATTTTACTAGAGTGTATAAGTAATAATTGTTTACCATCGTTCAGGACCTATGTGTGTACAAGTGATGTCAAACGGACACAGCTATCACAGCATAAATAATAATTTTCGAATTTGAACTCAAACGTAAATTTAGACTAAATAGCATCGATCCTTTACATGTATGTTAATAGAGTATTCAATAAATGTATTTAACATAATCGATATCATTTTATTTGAAGAGGCTAAAACTTTTGTAGCACTAAATAAAATTGCGCCACTGACTGAATTAGTCAAAATTATTAAATAGACGAATGTATGTACTATCGAGAAAATTAAATCTGAGAATCCGGAAAGCTTTATAGATCATCTTAAAAAAAAAAAAAAAGAATTGAACGGACATTGAAGAGAACGCAACACACGAGTCAAAAATTTCGTGATACGATTAGGGATACATATTATACTATCTGACGCAATTTAACTATCGTATCGGTTAAATATAAAAGCCCGCGCGAGCCTCCCGCTATCTTAGTATGTATTCAAACATTCTTTAGTACACAGTTCTGCTCGTGCTCCACAAGAGACCGTATATTTACACTTTGACTGACTCAAATTAACATTCGATCATAATTTCTTGTCCAAACACTGCGCTGTGAAGATTATATAAAATATAATTTCAACGACACTTCAGTGATTCGAAGCGTAGCAGATCGAAAAGAAGGACTTTGACTAATTCTTTATTTCGTTGTAATTTGTTCATTGGTTTTTGAATTATATACCAAGATGCATAAGTTCGGCAGAAAAGACATGTTCAAGATTGACTACACGCAATTTAGAACCCATCTATCTAAACGAAGGCGCACGGCTGCAACGAGGGAACTGAGTAAGTTTTTATCATATTCTGAATTGCCGATCCATTTTGAGTTATTTTTTTACTCGTCATCGAAGTATAATAAAGTTGATATTGCTGAGCTCATTGTGATTTTGAAACGTGCAAACTTGTGTTTATACTCGTGGGATGATCGTAGAATCAAAAATTGATCGTGAGCCCGTTTTTCACAGCAAAAATGGCCTATTCGGCTTCCAATAGCGTCATCTCTCTGGCCGAAGGTATGCCAAACGAAGAAATGTTTCCATTCACCGAGATGACGATTAAACTCAACGACGGAACCGATTTCGTGCTCGAGGGTGAAGAACTGGGTGCTGCCCTTCAGTACATACCAAGCCAAGGATATCCCCCGCTCCTACAGGTAAATTTTTCATGACGTTTGAATGTCCGTAAATCGAGGTTTAAAATAATAGAAAAAGACTAAATGGAATATCTGTGTATTCGTAGGCTTTCCGAGAATTCCAAAGAAAAGCTCACATGCCACCGAATTGGGAAAATCGCGAGATGATCGTGGTCGCAGGCGGCCAAGACGGATGCAGCAAAGTCCTCGAAGCTATAGTCGGGCCCGGAGAACCGATAATAACGCAAAATCCTCTCTATCCAGGCGTCACCGTGGTGGTAAGCTATTCCGACGTACTATTTAAACATCGCATTGTCTAGTGGAGCTAATTTTTACCGAATTTTCGCGCAGATCGCACCGCACGAGCCGGAATTCATCCTCATCGACGAGGACGAGGAGGGCATGAGCGCGATAAATCTGCGCCAGAGACTCGAGGAGAGGGTGGCAGCGGGCCTGCCGATGCCCAAGCTCATGTACATAAATCCGACCGGCAACAATCCGACGGGCACCGTCATGAGCCTCGAGAGGCGCCTCGACATTTACAAGATCGCCTGCGAGTACAACTTTCTCATTCTCGACGACGATCCCTACCACTTCTTGTACTTTACCGATGTAAGTGCGCCTCTGGATTTTCCACAGGATCGTGCACTATTTCCAGCCGAAACTTTGGAAAATAATCGAGTTAAACTCTGCTTGTGAATTTCGCAGGAAGCGCCTCGATCTTTCTTGTCGCTCGACACCGAGGGTCGCGTAATAAGGGTCGACTCGTTCTCCAAGGTTTTGAGCAGCGGCTTGAGAGTAGGAATAATCACGGCGCCGGCTCAGCTTATACAGAGTTTCGAGCTTCACATGCAAAGTAGTCATTTGCACGCTCCAACTCTCTCGCAGGTTAGTCAAATCGCTCGCTGCTAATACCTGATTCCTTTCAATGCGCCTTAATTTAGTCGCAGTAATTTCTTTGTGCGGCGCAGACTCAATTCAAGAAGCTTATTCGAACGCCTACTTGCTTGCCTCGTTTAATGACTTTGCTTAATTTTTAATGCAAAATAGTTTCGTGCAATTTAACTCAAAATTCTGCATCGATATTACTAGTTATCTTGCTGAAATAATTACATTTCAACGATCTTCGAACTTTTGAATAATGCAAATTATTATATTTTTGAGTAATTTCCATAATCAAGTTGTATAGAAATAATAAAATGATCTTACATTTACAGGTAATTTTGTACAAACTACTGAAAAGCTGGGGCTACGACAAAATGATGGATCATTACCGTAAAATACGTAAATTTTACAAAGATCGAAGGGACACGATTGTTCAATTGGCTCGTGAACACTTGGGAGACTTGGTCGAATTCAACGTTCCTAGCGCCGGCTTATTTTTATGGCTCAGAGTACCTGAAATAAAGGACACGTGGAAAATGATCATGCACCGAGGAGTCGTTCACGGAGTCCTCGTGGCTCCGGGTGCCGCCTTCATGGTCGACGCGACGCAGCCCTGTAACGCCATCAGGGCGAGTTTCGCTCGAGCCTCCTACAAAGAAATGAATTTGGTAAGCTTCTGTTTCAACGCGATGATGGATTTTAACAAACGATTTCCTCCCAAAACATATGTGTGATTATCAATGATTTTTATCTTTTGCAGGCAATGGAACGATTGGCTTCGCTCATACGAGATGAATTGAAAAAAAATAGGAAATTACCCTTGCACAATAACACGTGAAAGTAGAAAAATATCGTATATAAGGAAATTGAATAATAATTATTCTAGATATTCACGATAATTATAATGACATGTCAGCTCTGTGATATCAAAATCTTTAGCAGAAATCGAGTAAAGAATTTAACTTCGACGCAACTTATACGACAAATGTAAATATATTCAAAGAATCGATAACTGTGCAGATTCTCTGAAAGATTTGACTGCCGATAACTTACCAAATGTTGAGGTCACTGACGTACAAAATAGATTATAAGTTAGTCAAACTAACTTAGGATTTACAATTTACAATACATGTAAATAATATGTAATAGTATGCAAAAGTAATGGATCATTCTTTTTAAACCATGAAATTGAATACATCGACACATACTAATTTATCTATGTTTAAATATTATGTTTTTATATTTTTTTTAATTTAAAATGATTTCAGAATTAATAAACTTAAAAATAATCTTTTAAACAGATTGATTTTCTTTTTTCAAAAATAAATAATCAAAGAACTACAATTAAAAACCACTCTCTTACCAATAAAATCTTTACCAATATCATCAAATGATAAATAAGAAATCAACTACTCCAAGCTTTGATTGCAAAAAATTAAAGTTAAAAATAACATAAGAAAACTTGACAATATAATGAGAGTGCTTTGATCGGAATTTCATCGCAGCACACGTGTATCTAAAAAATAGTATTTTTAGCAGAGAATATTCCTTTAAAAAAGTATGCAATTGTGCATACAAGAATGCACAACTATAATATACCTGAATGATAATTTGCCTATTTAGCTAATTGGATATTTCTCATTAATTAAAACAAAAATTGCAAATATTTAGATAGTTATTTTTTCATATTTTATCATCATTAATATTATTTTAAAATTCAATCAGTTCAAGTATAATTTAACTACACTGTACGCTTTATAATATCTTCTATAATCATTTTCAAATAAATGTTCAAATAAATGCTATTGCGCAGACAAAATTTAAAAAATTTACTCGATATATATTACGAGTATGCTAAATATGAATTTCACAATAAATCAATATGTTAAATCTTTACTAAGTCTGATAAATACTTCACGACTGCATTGATAACCAATAGTTAAAAATGGATCGACTCTAACGATAATCACTTTTTATCATGTCTGCTCCTTTTTCGCCAATCATAATGGTTGGTGCATTAGTGTTTCCTCTCGTAATTAATGGCATTATAGATGCATCTATGACTCTTAAGCTTTTTATACCATGAACTTTGAGATTTGAATCAACTACCGCATTAGCATCTGTCTTGGGTCCCATCTTACAGGTTCCACTAGGATGCCAAATGGGCATATGATATTTTTTTATCAGGCATTCGTTGAATTTTTCATCGTCGGCTATCATACTCTTGCAACCAAAAAACGGTGGTTTATCAGAGGTAAAATTGCTCTCTTTAAACGATCGAGTCTTAATAAGTCTTGTGGCCAGACGTATTCCTTCCTTTAACGTTTGAACGTCCCGAGCATCGGTAAATATGTTTGCATAAATCAGCGGCTTACCAAACGTTGGATCTGTTCGATTTAATTCTATCCATCCTCGGCTTTTAGGATTCAACAGAAGAGGATACATAGCTATCTGGTTGTAGTTGGAGAAGGATTGATAAGTTGGTTTTTCCTCGTCGCCAGACACCTGATTGTCGTCGACGGTCGCCAAGAAGTGAACCTGTACATCGGGTACTTCGGGATGCTTCTCAAATCGAGTCCGAAGAAAAGACACCGCTCCCAATAAGCCTGGTTGTCTCAGTGGACCTGCGTTTTTGGCTATCCATTCGTTTACATCTTCTTTTCTCAGATCGGCAAATTGAAAGGAAGTAGCCGTTGGTGGCTTATTTTTAAGACTCAATACAATCGGTGTGGTGCCCGCGTGCTCTTGCAAGTTTCTACCGACCGGTAGATTCTTTACAACTTTTATCCCGTGTTTACTCAACTCTTGTTCAGGACCCAGGCCAGACAACATCAAAAGTTTGGCGGAATCGATAGCCCCGCACGAAATTATCACCTCCTTCTTCGCGAAAACTTTCAGCGTTTCTTTGGTACCACCAGCTTTGACGTATTCCACGCCGGTTGCTTTCTTCGTGTCCTGATCTACGATGATTCGCGTGGCTTGAGCTCCGGTCAGTACGTGTAAATTCTCTCTCTGTCCTCGAATCGGCCGAATGAAAGCCGTATTGGTACTCTGACGAGCTCCGTTTTTCATGGTGTACTGCAACTTCGCCACGCCCAATGGATTTCCGGAATTGTAATCCACCTCTTTGAAACCCGTCTCCTTCAAAGAATCGATGATGCTGTTTATATTTTCATCCTCGTCCGCGAACTCGACGCTCAAATAACCACCAGTCCCGTGATCGGCGGGATCTCCAGATGGTATTTTCTGTCATGGAAGTAATCGCGCCATTGAATAATTCACAAACGTTAAGGACTTGAAAATGGAAAAAATATACCTGCATCAAATTTTCCGACTTCTTGAAGTAGGGCAAAACTTGGCTCCAGCCCCAGCCGGGATTGCCGAGTTTCTCCCAATTGTCGTAGTCGTGCTTGCTGCCGCGGACGTAGGCCTGACCATTGATGGTACTCGTGCCGCCCATGACTTTTCCCCTGGGCTCGGTACAGGCGGGCGGATGATTTTGGCAGAGTTCCGACGACTCGGGCTGAAATTTATAGTCGTAATCGATGCTACTCTTGCTCAACACGGACATGAGGCCAGGAACTTCGGCCACCTTTGGCTCCTCCTCGCCGGCTTCGAGCAATAAAATCTGCAAAAGTGAGAAATTTCTCGACAGTTACAGGAACTGGATAAATGCAATTTTACAATTTGCGAACCTTCCATTGCTTAATTTCACTCAGACGATTGGCCAACACACAGCCGGCACTTCCGGCTCCGACCACGATAAAGTCGTAAGTGTCCGAGTCTCTGTGATTTATCTGACGTTGTCGTAAAGGATCGTCGTTTGAACTGTTCAAATTCTGAGTGATGAACGCCAAAAGAGTCAAAAACGACGCTTGACAGGTGTTTACGAATAAGTTTTCGAAGCATCCGTTGGATGTATCAACGTGTGTCCAAGCCATTTTTTAACTATGCATGCGCTCGACGGTAAACTACAGTGATCTGACGAAGCAATATTGAACTCTTTTATGCGCATATTATTCATAGTAGTAATTATATTTACTAGTGGTAAATAAATGAAACTTATTCATGGAATAAATTCTCGTTTAATGCGACTATGTGAGGAAGTTACTTGACACTCGTTGATACAATAACTCTTCGGACTGTTGTAACAGCTGTTTTAAACTAATATAATACCTTATTGAATCATTATGATAATTTACTATATGGTCACATTATTTTTTTATTTATTCAACAGCAAAAGATACAGTTATAGGTGTAAACATTTATTCATTACTTTCAATAATCGAAAATTGAGCTATTTCATTTAGCAACGATACGCGTGGATACATCAACCTAGAGTTGATTTGAAATGCGACATATGGCGACAGCTTGAGTTTAGCGTTGCTACTGCGTCGTAAGATTTCGAGCTTTTCGTGTATGTTATTGACATTTGACTCACTGGCTATTCGCTCAGCATTGCAGAAGCACCTTATTTCTCTGACGACATCGGAGCATTTGGACCTGGAGAGGGGTAAAGTATAGCAGCCTGCATTGCAGCAGTTTGATGTCAATTTCGAGTTCCCATACAGTGTTTCCGTAAATGCTTTGACTTTCACAGAAAATTAACCTAGTCAAGGCTTAAATGTCAGTACAAAACTTGTTTTGAAAGCTTCAACTGCAACAACAACGACAAAAACAATTGTAACATCCAAGTTTCTCTCAATTTACATTGAAAAATGGACGGGCAACTACCCAAGAAAGAAAAAAGCTCTGTAAAAATACACATACCTTCTCCATCAGATGTGAGTACCATTTCAGTATTAATTATTTTCTCATTGCATGATATAAAGTGTATCATCGTCATGTAACTTTTTGATTTTTTTTTTTTTTTGCAGTTTGCAGACCTTGAAGAAGAACTTAACAAAAAAAAAACGAAAAGAGAACCAGCTAAGGTAATATATACAATTTTTTTTTTAGTTAACGTAGCTTAGAGTTGCATTAATGCATCAGAGCTATTATTTACATATAAATTAAACTATTGATTTCAGACAAGATGTGGACTACTAGATCTTTTGCCACCACCTAAAAGTGCTGCGGATTTAGGGAAAAAGAACTCTTTCGTTCCACATGTTTTAACAAAAAAATCTACAGATAATAAAGATAAAGTCAAAGTTGTTCCAACTAAACCAATTGTTAGCCAAGTGACAAAATCAGCTGTGCCTCTTACTCAAAAGAAACCAGAAGCTCCTGTAGTAGTCAGTCAACCATCCTCTTCATTATCGTCATTGGCTTGTTATTACAGTGATTCTGAAAATGAAGAAGAAGAGGTAGAAGAAAAAGATGAGAAAGATGAGATGCATACAAAAGAAAGTACAAGTAGTAGCGCTTCAACTGGGATGGATTTCTTTTCATTGTCTTCTTCTTCAAAAATACCTGATGAACATTTAAAACCAATTAGTACTGAAGAACTCAATGAAATGGCTGGAATAAGTACTGCAAATCACAATGAATTGATTGAAGAAAATGCTAGGACTCAGCACACTGAACAGCCTGGTAACCTGTTAACCAGTACCGTTATGAATTTACCAAGGGAAGAAATAATTTTGAAAAATAAAGTAGAGTTTGGTCCCAAACTACCTATACCTGAACAAGAATATCATGTTGATCAAGAAGGCAACGTAGCTTTTGATGATAAAGCTATTGAATACTTATGTGGTAAAAGGGGAGTTAAAAGAAAAAAAGAATTCAGCAATGTTGATATAGTAGAAATAAATGGAGAAGATATGAAACCAGATGAAAGAGAATGGCTTGTAAAAGCACTTACTGAGGAACAAGTAGTTAGACCTGTATCTGCTAATTCTGGTCCAGGAGGTGCATCCAAGAAGAAACATCAAATTACATATTTGGCTCATCAAGCAAAAGCTATGGAATTAGAGCTTAAGAATCAATGGGCCCACAATAAAAGTGCCAGACAACAGTGTAGATCAAAATATGGTTTTTAATCTAAATTTAATAACAGAATGGTCAAAAGTGAAAGACGTTTGTAAATGTATTATAAATATTTATTACTTTAAGTTAATTTTAAAAACTATGTATAAAAATATATTTTCATTATGTAAAATGAAAGAACTTGTTAAATTATACTGTTTTACAGAACACAGTGGTTATTATAGCTTAATACCATGAAGAATAATTCAGTATTATTTAATTAAAGGTTGAATCTTTTTACACGTTTTTCTAATTGTTCATTTTATCATGTATCAAATTCTCAATTTCTTCCAACTCACGTTTTTTATTTTCTAAAACATATTTTGCCTGCAACAAATTAGTAGGTAGATTTTCATACTTTTCTAGCTCATTATTTAATTGAGCAAGATCATTAACTTTATCCAATAGAAGTGAAGACTTTTTTAAAGTTTCATCGATTCTAATGTCTTGAAACTGTATTGCTTCTAATTCTTCTTCCAAT
Organism: Trichogramma pretiosum; assembly: GCF_000599845.2. Lineage (NCBI taxonomy): Eukaryota > Metazoa > Arthropoda > Insecta > Hymenoptera > Trichogrammatidae > Trichogramma > Trichogramma pretiosum. The sequence goes on along the minus strand of NW_019641608.1, from coordinate 402,450 downwards.
TTTGCAATAGCATTTTTGTAATCAAGTAATCGATTAGACCATAAAATTCTTACTGATTCTGCATTTTCATCTTGAGAACTTTTTAGCTGCAAATTAGTTTCAATTTGTTTCACTTCTTCTTGTACTTTATTCAATTTCTCTTGTAATGTGTTGTATTTAGCAAAAGCTGCATTATATTTTGCTTTAAATAATCTTTCTTCCCTGGCTTTCATCTGCTCATGAACTTTTCTCTTTTCCATACACAATTTCAATGCATTATTATCAATGGAAGATAGGCCTTCTGATTTCAAAATAGCACTTGCTGTCTGTGAATTATCTTTTAAATCTGCAGACATAGACTTGATGTCAAACTTAAACGCACTGAGTAACTCAATAATTTCATTTCCAAGACTAGAATTTTCAGTATTAATATCAGAAACTGCATCTAATAAATGCTTAATAATTTGATCTGAATCTTCGTGATTAGATTCTGCAGGAATAGAGGAAATATTACTAAGAATGCTGTCCGTCTGCAAGTAAATTATATTTAAATTTTAAAAGAGATTATAAAAGGATAGAAAAATAGATATAAAATAGTAAAAACTAATCTTGAGAATAACTGATTATAAAGGGATATTGACATTAAAGTTTATGTTAAACAAAACATTATGCTTTATTGTATGATGATTGCAGTACTTTACAATTACGTGATGAATAAAACGAGTTGAAATATTATTTTATTTAACTTGCCTCTCTAATTGAGTCCATAATTGGAAAAGTATACAGATGTTAAGTTTGATTTCAGCTGTCAAACAATAAAAACATACAATCCTGTACACAAAAATTTGACAATAAATATGCTGCGGCTTGAGATAACACCTGCAGACAGCGTCCACGATAAACACAACAGACAATTTCAAAATAATCTAGAGGGCGCTAAACACTAGAGTTCATTCTGCTTCACGCTTTATTCTGCTATTTGTATGCATTTGCATTAGTTCAAAGTTGTCACTTGAAAGTAATTTTTCGCATCATTTTTAATGTTTACTGAGTTATATCTTGTTGCAGTGGCACATGCATAAACTCTAATTACACTGTTTTTTTTAACGATGAGAAAACTTCAAGTTCATAAGAGACCGGGTACGTTAATTTGATACAATATTTTACAATGTTATTCTAATTACAATGTTATTTTGATTACAATCTTTGATTTTTTTATTTTACGATCTAACCTGCATAATACACGATAATCGCATTGCTGCGGTTTATTCTAAAAATAACTGTTTTACAAAACTGTTAATTGCATGAGTGATTACATGAATTACTTAAATAACAAATAGAGAGATGAATAGTTAGTTGACTTCTTAGTTGATTGGAGTTTGATTGGAAATTTGAATGCCGAATGAAAGTTGAATGAAAGAATTAGTATAAGGCTCGCGATAATTGCAACATGACAAAAAGACAGTTATTTACCAAATTAATAATCAAACCGGGTAATGGCGCTACGATAAGCATCGAGCACGGGAGAAGACAGCGCGCGAAGGCAAATTGAAGCTCGCGTGAGACAAGACTGGAGCAGTTGGAGACCATTGGTTTGCCGGGAAATAGGCGTCGGTTTGCAGTTGAGAGTACAGAACTTGCTGGGGCCCAGCGGCACTCGATTGAACTCGCTGCTCTCGCTGCTGGTAGTAAAGCTCCGAGTTGGCTGGTGGTGGTGGTGGACCAGTGGGCCGAGGGCCTGCCATCCCTATGGGACTGTAATGAGAACTATAAGGAGTACTGCGAGTCCGTTGAACATAGGCATAATTATTAGTGGCGCGTGGAGGAGGGTAGTTAGTGATCGGCTGCAGCGGACTGGACGCGACGGCATAATTGCTGGGCAGGAACGGCTGCTGCTGCTGCTGCTGCTGCTGCTGCTGCTGCTGCTGCTGCTGCTGCTGCTCACTGGGCTCGCGATCACCGGGTGCCGGGGCCACGGCGTAACTGGCCTGGGCCACCAGCAGCTGAGGCTGATCGCGGGAACGCTGGGACTGCTGCAGGCGCAGCTGCTGCTGTTGCTGGGCTGGATCCAGTTCGGTGTAGAGGACGTCGATCACCTGGCCTGGATGGTACTTCTCGGCGGCGGTGGCGTCGGAGCTGCTGCTCTTGATCGGCGGTGCGACTTCCGGTGCACCGTAGCTGCTGCTACCGCTGCTATCGACGACGATTCGGGCTTCGGCCCTCGTAATAGCCAAAGTGCAGCAAATCAACAAGCTCGACTATTCACACAAATGATAAAGTTTACACTCAACACTATTTATCCCGCATACATTTTTTTAATGATTATTTTACCTTGAGGAACATGATAGACGATCGGACGGCCGAGGACTAGATATCGGTAAAACCACACGATGCCCACTACTTCTCGAGTAACTCGGGCTCGCGACTTTTATACTTGCAGTCGTTGATTCGCACCGAATTTACGAATTTCGAGATGGAAGAAGGAGGCAAGAAACGTAGAAACTTTCATAAATAGCTTGTTCTTGCGGCTAACACAATTATTCCCTTTTGGCTTTTATCAAAACTTTCGCACGCGTACACTTTTTTCGGAAGTACAAGACCATTTCTTCGTATGTACAAAAAGAAACGTTACTCGATCGTCTACGCACGGGCTCGTACATTGCGCGCGACACGAGTCGGATGTGAGTATAGATCGGTACTTGCAGTGTCACGCCGTCCAGTGAGAAACCTGCTAGGAATATTTGAAGGATTGATTCGATCATCGTGCTAGCTTATGTAGACTTTCTCCCATTCGAGATGTCGAGAATATAATCATGAATTGCTCCTAGCAAAATCTTAATTCATTTTTTATACGATTATTTTGACCCTCTTCATTTAAACCCGCCACGTGGCTATTGTTTCATATTACCAAAATGTCAATGAATGAGCCATTTTTAATTTATATTTTCTAATTTTTCAAAATTACCTTCATGATATATTGCAAAAAGTCAAACCATGTGTCCACCAGTTTACTTCACTCATTGGTGTTTGTAAGTAGTTCTACAAATCGTGTGTGAAGTCGTTTTTAAAGACCAATTTAAAAATACACCACGATTTCCTTTCGGGTTCTGTTACTTCATTCTAGCACACGTAGAGATGAGTAATAATTTTTCATGTTACGCTTTAACTTGAGGTCAAAACTTGGCCAAATTTCTACTGGGGGATTTACTGCTCAACGACCGCGTTATACCGCCGTGGGCGAGAACAGCCAACTTCCAAATTATTCACGCTAGAATGATTGTATTAAATCAGCGATCTAACAAGTGCCTCTAAAATATAATAGTGATAGTGTATTTCTCAAGGTCATTTTAGATATACTTTAGAGGCTAAACATACGTACGGTGTGAATAATTAGGAAGTTGGCTGAATTCCGCGCATGCATGTCGGCAACGCGGACGAGCAGTAGTGTGCTGCCGCGTGCGGCGCAAGCTGCTTATCGTCGAGTTTTGAACAACGCTGCGCGATTTTCTTTGTTAATATTGTATTTTATTTTCACAGCAGACCAGGCTCATCGTACGTTTGTTATTTATATCGTAAAAAGAACGTAAATAAAACGTGTCCGTTCAAAATGCCGCCTAAAAAGCAAAAGGTAACGTCTCAAAGTTATCCTCCTCTTAATCAATTTAAATAATATTTGGAACAATTTTTGTGTTTTTACAGAGCTACATCGTTTTGGTATCGAATGTTGGTCGCTCTAGCTCGGAAATAATTCCAGAAGATAATGAGAGTTTTTTAGATAAAGCTAAATATGCAATGAAAATGTTGATACAAAAAAAAGTAAAACTTCATATTATTTCTAACAATTTTTTTTATGACATGATGTCAAAATTTTGTGAATACAGATTTTTTTAGAGCCGAATGATGAATGTGGTATTATAACAATGGGTGAGGATGTCACTGAAAACCCGGGACAACTTCCAAATGTAAAATTGTATCAAGAACATTTTTGTGTTCCTGACTGGGAAATGGTAAATTACGTAGATAGCTTAAAAAGTAAACCATATGATTGTAATTGGATTGATGCTTTATTTGTTGGCTTAGATCTAATAAAAAGAAAAGTGACGTAAGTAGTTTTGTTTTTTTTTTTTTTTTTTTCAAGCAAGCTCATAATGTTTGCATTTGAATTTGAATATAATATAGCTTATTCATTTCAGTGATCCTGACGCTAAATGTATCCTTATTATATTTAACAATTTCAAAGAGAATGATGAATCAATTGAATCAAATGTCAAATCAAACATCAAGGAAATAGAAAAGCGATTACTTGAATTTGAACAACTACATGTCATATTGGTGTAAGTTTATATGGTGAACCTAAAAAGATTTAATGTATTGGAAAAAAAAATGTACTTTTTGTTGTAGAGGAGAAAATCCGCTAAATAATAATGATGATTGTGAAGACCAAAACTCTGCGAGTGAGAAAATGGCAAAAGCTTTAGTAACACAGGTAGTTTATGGAGCAATATTTTCAACAACTTAATTATGTATTGAAGTTAATTTTCATTATAGTATGCATCTGTACAATATAAAGAGATAAATTTTATGAAAGAGGATCTTCGCTTTTTTATACCTACACAAAATCATCCAGCAACGTATAAGTTTCCATTAGAATGGGATGAAATTGTAATGAGTTGTGCTTCATATATAAAGGTAAATAAATGTTTTTCAATATCATAAAATTTTATGTTAAAAATTTTATAAATCTATACTTTCAGATAACTGAATACAAAAAATTAGAAACATGGAAAATGCATGCATTAGTAGAAAATTTTGCAGAAGAACCAAAAAAAGAATATCTTCATAAAGAAGTCACAACATCAGATAAAACTAGGAATCAAGTGGAATCTGATGAATTGGTGAACGCATACAAGTTTGGTCAAAAATATATACCAGTCTCAGGTTGGATTTTAAAAACTTAATACTTAAAAAGTAAAAATTTCATATGTTTTAATATAAATAATTGTGCGGATTTCTGCATGTGAAGTTTTTACTAAATTTTGCAATTTATCAATTGACATTAATTTTTTTAAACTTTTATCAGATGATGATGAAATGCAAATGGTATTTAAAGGAACTGAAAAGGGAATGAAAATTTATGGTTTTGCACCACAAAAAGATATTAAACTTGAATATTGGACTGGAATTGGAACAAGAATTATTGTTCCAGAAACTAAAGTAAGCATTATTCATGTCTTTAAATTATTTTCTAACTGCTTTAAAAATATTGTTTTTCCTCTCAGGATGACGCAAAAGCATTTTACAGTTTTGTAACAGCAATGGTTAAAAATAATTATGTAGCAATTGTACGTAAAGTTCATGAAAAAGGTAACGCTCCAAGAATGGGTGTACTTTTTCCAAAAATTCAACCAGATTCTATTTGGGTAATTTGCTTTCACTTGAATTGTTGAAATATTTTTTCAAGATTCTTATTGCATCTATTCTTTTGTGTTTTAGTGCCTTGTTCATTTAGAATTGCCTTTTGGGCATGATACCAGAGTAATTGAACCAAATTATGTAAAGAATGAAGCAAACTCAGAAAAAATAAAAGCTATGGATCAATTTATTGACTCGATGACAATAACTGAACAGTAGGTTTTTTAAAATGTACCTGTAATTATAAATTTCAGCTGACTTATATTTTCATCTTTCAGAGAACCAACGTATTTAAGAGAAGGTATATTTCCAAATGTTCATAAACAATATCATTGGAATACCGTTGCAGCTCGAGCTTTAAATGCTGATGATGCATTTTTAGTGGATGATTATATTAAAAAGATTTTGGAACCTCCCACGACATTAAAGAATCAATTTTTAGAAATCGTTGATTCCATGGAATCAGTATTTCCAAATTGTGGTAAAATTGAAAAAAAAAGTGACAATCCTTGTCAGATAGAAGATAAAGAAACGGAGGTTCGACAACAACAACAACAAGTTGATGTAATGAAAGAAGAAGTTGTATTTTCTGACGCTAATATAGAACTAAAATCGGAAGATGTAAGTATATCATTCATTTTTTCGTTTCAAAAACGTCATTTAAAAAAAATATAATTGCAGTTTGATGAATTTTAATCTTGCTGGACGAGAACCATCGTGTGATATATTGACGCGTGGAGGTCGCTAATCGTGTCGTCTTCCCGAATTTAATAAAGTAAAAATTTATATTGCAATTTATTTAAAAAAAGTAATACATTATATTTCAAGTTGTTAAACTTTGTATGTTGCTGTGATGTTGTGAGCAAAAATTATTTTTAAATAATAAATAGTTGAACTTCAATTTATTTTGCTATGAAAGAGTACGAATTTTGTTGATTATATATAAGTTAATGTAATGGAGTAATAGTACTTTATGCAACGGGTACGGATATACTTTTTCAGCGAAACGAGGGGTTGCAGCACGAGCCGAAGGCGAGGGCTGTAACGAGTTTCGTTGGAAAAGCATATCCGTATCAGTTGCATACAATATTTTATGGTACAAAAGCCTAAAAGTAGCGGCGAAGTTGCGATTTTTAGGTTAGCGTGCCATAAAGTGTCTTAATCATCCAAACTCTGGAAATTTCAGTTTTATAATTTATTTACGAAAGATGAACATGAGTAATATTATGACAGCGATAAAGCATGTAACAAGCAAAATCGACGTACAGTGCTCGTTGCGTTCGGTACATCGGCAAATTGATCGATGATCACACGTTCTAAAGAACTGCACAAGTGGTAACTCGCGCGATACAATCGGTAGGATTTGATTTTTACACGAAGAGTAAATGATTAATGTGTATTTATGTACAAGTCAGTATTATTTAAAAGTTATAGTTCACACGCATGCTTGCGACGGTCGAATTGATTCATATTTTATATGAATCAATTAATAGGAGTATTTGATGCCCGCGGCGGGTTGACTGAACGATACGTGCGACACGGAAGTGGCGGGCGAGTAAGACGTCTTGGAGAGCTGCTGCTGTTGCTGTCCGCTGTACTGGGCCGCCGACTGTCGAAGCTGAGCCTGGTCGTCGTATTGCTGCTGGGCAGCCGATTGTTGCTCCAACTGCTGCCTCGCGTATTGTCCTGCCGCAGCCTGCGAGTACTCTTGTGGCTGGGCTTGTTGGGCCTGCTGCTGCTGCTGCTGATACTGCAGCGCATTCGAGTACTGCTGCTGGGCTTGCTGTTGTCTCAGCTGTTGCTGGTAATCCGGATTGGTGTATTGCTGCAGTTGTTGCGGATCCTGTTGGTATTGGCTTGCAGCAGCCTGCGAATATTGCTGTTGCTGGTATTCCGGGTTAACGGAGTATTGCGGCTGAATCGGTTGTTGCTGCTGCTCCTGCTGGTACTGGGCCGCGGCAGCCTGAGAGTACTGCTGAGCTTGCTGCTGGTCTTGCTGGTACTGGGCGGCAGCCTGGGAGTATTGCTGCGCCTGTTGCTGGTACTCCGGAGCGGAGTACTGACGGATGTATTGCTGCTGTCGCTCCTGACGTTGCTCGTACTCCGGTGCCACTCTGTATTGCTGCTGCTGAGGCTGAGCTTGTTGCTCGTACTGCTGGGGCGAGTAAATCGATTGCTGCGAGTACGAGGTGGCCTCCGCCTGGCCCGCGGATCCAGCTTGTGGCTGATTGTACTGCTGCTGGCCGTGATACACGTTGCTGGAGTAACCAGCCGGGGCGTTTCCTGCCTGGCCGGGATTTATCAGCACTGCCACGGCGACAGCCAAAACCGTCAGCTGAAAATTCATTTATTTCTTTTGTAATATATTGTAAGAAAGCTATAATGCAACGAGTTGAATTCCATTGACTTACTTGAGCGATCATGCTTGAAACCTTTTTCTATCTGAGCCCTCGACTCGATGTATTGTTATGTGTTATGTGCTCGACACGAGTTTTCAGACGTTAATGTGCCGGTCGGCCGTCGGCTCCAAGCTTTTTATACCTTGGCCGCGCACAACTTATATTCGATCGGCAAATGCCCTGGCGACCGAGTCGCAGCCGCACCGCCAGCGATCTCTCGCGCGCAGGAAATTTTTGTAATTCAATGCAAAAGAGGGGGAGGAAGAGAATGGACTGGCTTTTTTTCTTTTCTCGATCGTACGCGCGCGAGGACTTTCATTTCGCGGAATCGTGTGTGTGAGTGGCGGCCGGATCGCCGGATCAGGAAAGAGCTGCTGCGCTGCGGCTACACGTGCTCCGGCTGGCTCCGCGGGCTTTCGCTGCAACCTTGGTCCAATTATACGCGCGCGCGTGTCTGCCTTCGAGCATATCGCTGCTGCTGCCGCTGATGAGCTCCGAAGTTGAAGTACAAATCGATCGGAAAAGGCCCTTCTCGTCGCGCGAGCGAGCCTTAACGCGCGGCTTCGGGCGTGCATGCGATCGAGGCTTTTTACTCTATCCTGTGTGCCTCGTTGGGGATAATTCATTATGGCATTGTTCGCTCTTCAAAACGCAGCGTGCAGCGACTTTCGGTGAGCATCGGACTCGATACCAGCAGGCCAGCTGTGTTGTACCTTCTCTTTCGATCGATTATAAGCGACTCCTTTGAACTCAAGGTAAATATGCAACCCTGGTACCTTTTTTATGTGCGCTCTTAACATCGTTTAGCAGATTATACTTTTTAATAGTTTATGTGGATTGATTTATCTGTAACGCGTGGCGTAATTTTAAAAAATGTGCTACAAAGTGTGAAATCAAGCTTGAGACAATTCGTATAGTTTTGTATAGTTTTTATAACTCGTCAGTCGTCACAATTCTCATAGAAAAGCTTGAGATAATTTAACTCAAAACTTTTTTATCGGAAGCTTTTCTTATAAAACCGGATATCACTCGGTTAGCCGCTAGATTGACAATTCTTTATTGTCATACTCCAAGAGTCCATACGCACCCGTTACATAATGTTTTGTGTACCATGTTATGTATTGTATTATAACACGAGATCAAAAAGTACCGGCGAACTTTCATTATTCGGGTGAAAGTAGCGTAGAATACAATTCTTCCCAAATTTGCCTTCTTGCGGTTTCCTGATTATATACATATTAGGGTAATTTACGTCAAATGCGACATTGATCAATGTTACAAACGCGAAGAAAAAAATACTACAACTGTCTTTTTTCAGGGAGGATGTCAAAATATTTGTATAGTTGATTCCACCATTGGCGTAAAAAGTGACTTGAAAATTATCCTTTAATTAAACGAGTTTCACCGTACCGTCAAAGAAGCTGGCCCTAATTAGGCAGAGTAATATCGGGTTCCTATTAGATATATTCAGAAATTATTTATACACTTTTGAGGTAAAATTTAATTCAAATTTATAATCGATGTCTAGTTATTTCTATAAGACATTTTTAAGATTGATTATAGAAAAGTACGCAGCAAAAAATATTTTTACAAAATATCCGATTTAAAATACTGCGTTTTATGTGAAAAAAGTTCTCCTTTATGCTTTTGAACAAAAAAGATTATTTCATCAAACTTTCATAAATCAATATTGCTTATATCACGATCGTTTTAATGCAACATAATAATCCGATAAAACAACCTTCGTTTTTGTAAATGTGTCCTATAGCTGAAATTACATTTATATAATTTCATTGTATACCACTGAGAAACATAAGTTCGAGGTGACGAGTACGAGTAAAAAAAGGAAGAAAATGAAAGGTTTCGGATGGGCGTGTAAAGTTGCCCGGCAACATGTTCAAAAAAAGGATATACATACGTATTCGCGCGAATGTTCAATCACGTGTGTCTTGCATAATTTATTTTTCAGACTAGATCCGATTTTTTTTTTGTAAAATAAGTAAGCGCATGTCATTTCGTTTTTTCGTATTTATGATGTCCAGATAACTTTCGTAAAACTTTCATTTTGTACTGACGCATTATTATCCATGATATAACCAGATTAATATAATCAAATTGAAACATTGTGTTCGAAATTTCAACTGAAAATAACGAAAATATCGAAATATTTTAAAAATGAAACTTGACGCTAGACAAAAATCCACTTAACGAAAATGAATATGAATAAATTAGTTTAAAAAAAACGTTGTAAGTACACTTTGTTTGTGCTTCAAATAATTATATTATAATTATCAGGCTATAAATGAAAAGTCCATCATGTAAAAACTAAAAAATAGAAATACATTTATTAAAATACATCTCGAAAACTCCTGGCTAAAATCTTTCGCTTGTTTTCAAGGCATGCTTGACTTATTTGTTGTAATCGCTCTTTTATTCATAAAACTTTCAAAACAAATTTTTTCTTCACTTCCAAAATTTATACCATTTTATTATTAGGTAATTTATTTAGAAATCCAATTTATCAAACTGTTATTTTTATCGGTACGAGCATAACAAAAGGTATATATTTTGGGTATTAGATTGGTTTTTGAATATGTATGTATAATTAGATTTTAGACATCTTTCAGAATTACATATTGTATAGGTTGAGACATTTATCATAGTTTTACCATCGCACTATCGTCAACTTATACTCAACTCACTTAGAACTTACGAAAGAATTTTAGGCGATCATTTTAGTTAACTTTATGTTTGATTTAGAAAAATACCTAAACATTAAGCATTAACTTTTCAACATCATTACATTGACTTCTAGAATATAAAAGTGATATTTTAAAAAATTATTATAGTCAATGTATAAATAAATATAATTTGCATTAGCATACAAATTGTTGTTCATAATTTGATATCAAAAAAATATTTTTTAATGTTTTCTTGTAAAACGAAAACATTTTTTATTTTAAAATTAACATTAGTTTTTTTTTTATTAATTCCATCTTTTTATTTTGTTTTATAATTTTTTTTTTATTATGACAACCTACTATATGGATAACATGTTTAAAGACCCAACATTTTGAAGAATAAAAAATGCATTTATTTTTCACTCAAAGTACAGCAATATATTGTAATTAAACATCAACAAATGATCAGCTAAATCCATACTTACTTGTTGTATCTATCAATTTTTATGTACAAAATATATGTTGCTTTCGAAAAAAAGAATTGTTTTTTTTATTTTACTTTCAAGCACGTGACACCAATTCAATATTTTCATACTTTCTTTTCATTTTGCGTAAACATGGTCACATAAAATTTTCATGTAAATAGGTACATCAGTGATATTTTCAATAACTATTTTATTTACTAATAGGTACCCATTAATCGTACTATTCATTATAAGTACGGGAAATACTCATCACGTAGTAATTTGTCACTCTAGCTTTTAGATAACAGATAAACTCTAAAAATGTGTGTTATTATAATGAAATACAACCGTTTATGCAAAACAATAAAACGGTATTTGTATAAAAGTTTTGGCATAACTTAAGCAATGAGTTTAAGTTGAATTCAAAGAATATAAAATTAGTCTACGCTATTTAAAATTCAACGCTAATCATTTTCATGCAATTGAAAATCAATTTTTTCCTTATTTAGTTTGATTTTTTTGTTCGTCCACAAATAGTTTTCGTTTGCATGTCAATGACTTTTCTTTAAATATAATTTTTCTTGGTTCTAGACACTGGAATATAAAGTTTCAAACTGGTATAATGTGTATTCAATTTGTATTGTTTTGTTTTCTTGAAAAAAAGAAAGGGTTTAGTATATGAATTATCATAGGTCAACATTAATGTAAAGAAACAAATGTATTTTTAGAGTCGCAAATATGGCATTAGAAAATAGCTTTGAAGTTGAAAATTTTTTTTATTTTAGAATATCATTATAAAATACGTATGTTTTTTTTTGGTATCACGCTAGTTTATTTTTTTGTTTTTGTGCTAACAACAGACTCTATGAATCATTAAAATTAAAATTATTTCTAAAGGTAATTGACATTTGATTTTTATGAAAATCAAACACTCGTACTTCTGATACGTGTCGTTTGAGAATCGTGTCAGAAAAAGGTAATCGATTACATGCGGCTCTCGGCATTCTCTTATAAATACAAAAAAAATTGCTTTAACAAATACGATAGTCATGATATTCATTGACGTCGCCTACGGATTACAAAGTAAGAGGGGTAAAAAGTAAAAGGATGTCATTATCTAAGACAATGAAAGTCGGGGAGAGTGCGATGTCTGTTACGTGGTCTGGGTGAAAGACATTTCCATAGTAATACCGGATTGAGCCCGACGAAATTTCGAGGAGTTGTCGTGGTGGTTGCGCGGCTTGCGGCGGCTCAAGTGCCTCTCGACCCACTTGAGCATCGTGAGGACCGAGTCGGTGCTCGGCAGGCGACGCTCCGCCGACGTGCGTATGATGTGCGACGAAGCCACGCGGAATGTCGCGGCCATACCTTTGAGAGCCTGAACAAGGAGATGGATTAATGAACGTTCTTCGCGTGCGGACTATATAATAACGAGCCTAATAATCGTCTTCGCTCACCTTCATGGCGTCCTCGTCGGTGTTGTCATCGCCGGCGTAAATTATCCGAATCCTCTCGCTCCAGTCGAGCCCGAAAGCCGTGCGCAAAATGTAAATGGAGGCTCGGCCCTTGTTCCACTCGACGGGCGGCTTAGCCTCCAAGGCGCAATGGGCCGCGCAGGCCTTGAAGCCCGTCTCCTCGATCAGCTTCTTGGCCTGCTCCACCATCTGTGGTCTACGCTCCATGGGCGTCTCGCGATAATGGAAGGTCAAGAGGGCACCCTTGTTCTCCACCCAAGCTCCATCTTTGCACAGCTGCGGAAAAGGTAAGGAAAAAAAAAAAAATAAGATAACGATTCGATCGCTCGATATTATTTGCAAGCGTATAATTTACCTGATCCTGCAGGGCCTGCATGAGGCTGGCGACTTTGCTCTCGAAGACGGCCGGCATCGGATGGACGAACTTGCTGCCGTCCGGGTGCAGAATCTCCAGGCCGTGATTGCCGGCGTAGGTGATGCCCTCGATACCTACCATGGACTTGACGTTGTTGACGTTTCTGCCGGAGATGATGGCTATGTAGACGTCCGGGAGATTGGACAGCCTCTGGAGGACGTTCTTCGTCTCGAGGGGCAGAATCGCGAGATCGGGATGCGTGGCGATGGGCGCCAGGGTTCCGTCGTAATCCAACAGTAAGGCTAATTTGTGATTGTCACCGATGTATCTGTGGGTGGAGAAAATCAGTCGCGTTATATTTTCTTTCCTTCCTTTAACAGGCAAGTCAGTATAGGGTAGGGCGACTGCACCTACTTGCTCAAATAATCGTCAAAGTCGTCCATAGTGACGGGCTGCATGACCGTGGCACCGACCGAGTCGCGCTCCTCCAGCGAGCCCATGACCTGCAGGAAGGACTTCATCCAGTGATTGACGTCGTAGATTCGTTCGCGTCTGCGCAGGTGGTTCATTCGGAGGGTACGCTCGTCCTCGGGCATGGTCAGGGCCCTGTGTATGACCTCGGCGGCGTCGTCGATCTCGTAGGGGTTGCATATGAGGGCCTCGTGCATCATCTCGCCGGCGCCGGCGAACGGCGAGACGATCAGCACACCGGGTGGGGTGTTGATCTGACAGGCGACGAACTCCTTGGCGACGAGGTTCATGCCGTCGCGCAGCGGAGTGACCAGGGCCACGGCGGCGTCCCTGTAGAAGGCCGCCAGCTCGTCCTGACTGACGCAGCCGTAGATGTAGCGTATGGGCGACCAGTTGGGCGTGGTGAAGCGGCCGTTGATGCTGCCGATCAGCTGGTCGATCTCCAGCTTCAGGTCCTGATACTCGCGGACGTCGGTGCGCGACGGCACGGCGATCTGCAGCAGGGTCACCTGCTCCCGGTGCTCGGGGTGCTTCTCCAGCAGCATCTCGAAGGCCTTGAGCCGGTGCACCAGGCCCTTGGTGTAGTCCAGTCGATCGACCCCCAGGACGATCTTGAGATTCGTCGACATGACCTTGGGCGCCGTTTCCGCGAGGGAGACGAACCGGTCGAAGGGTATGCCGATGGGCAGCGGGCGGACGCGCACCGTGCGACCCCCGTGCTCGACCAGCAGATTCTTGCGGTCGACCCGACAGCCCAGGCTGCGCTGGCAGCAGTCGACAAAGTTCAGACAGTAGTCCTGGATGTGGAAGCCGACCATGTCGCAGCCCAGCATGCCCTGGAGGATCTCGTCGGCCCAGGGGAACAGCCGGAATATGTCCCAGGGCGGGAAGGGGATGTGCAGGAAGAAGCCCAGCTTGAGCTTGAGGTTCTTCTCGTCGGCGGCCTGGCGGATCCAGTTGGCGCAGAGCATGAGGTGGTAGTCGTGGACCCAGACGAGGGGGGTGCCACTGACCTGGCCCGCCTGCTCCTTGTGGATCATCTCGAGGGCGTTCACGGTCTTGGCGGCGAACTCCTCGTTCACGGTGCTGTAGGCCTTCCAGTGGTCCGCGATGAAGGTCGCCCGGTCGGGCATCGAGTGGAACAGCGGCCAGAACGTGCCGTTGCAGCAGCCGTTGTAGTACGAGTCAAAGACCGTCGGCTCAACGTGCACCGCTACTACCTGCAACCGATTCGGGGGAGCATCGTCAAGAAAAACATTCGTTCGACTGCATACGTGTGAAATTTAACGATCGAACAATTACATCTCGCTTTTTCATTCGGCCGAAGTCGAGATAATAATGGGAAATTAATATAAGAAAGATGACGTCGACGTCTGTAATCAAACACGCGTGACATTATTTCGATGAATGTATAAAGAAAAAAAAAGACGAGAGCTGCGCGACATGAACTTTGTGACCTCTCGCTCGAGATAAACAGCAGCGACTCTTGTGTATATAGTAAACGAGCAAAAAAAGTGAATGACTAATGTCCACGCATATCTCGTATACGTACCTTTTTGGATAAGAGTCCAGCCGTGGGGGTACGGTCGGTGGGATCGGACTCGGGTATCTGCTCGTTGGGGTTGTCCATGTGCATACCCGGCCAGCCGACCCAGATGCCATTTCCATTGATGACGACCGGGGCGACGGCAGTCACCAAACCCCCGGCGCTGAAGCAAATCAATAACAGTTTACATTACACGTACGAGCGAGATCAGGAAGAAGAAAATTCATTATATGTCTGTATTTAATTTATTGCTCGCGGCTGTAAAAATCATTTAAACGTTTCATAAAGATCATGAGGTGACGATGATGCTGCGGTAGTTATTGGACCGTTTTTCTTTTTCTCATGGGATAATAACGTTACATTACGTTGTGAAAAATTAATGTGTCGTTGGTGATAAGCCGGGGCGAGAGCATATAGTAGCGCGTCTTCTTCTTCTCCCCCTAAAGTAGGACACGATCAAAGTCTCTTTAGATTAAAGCTCACCCCGTTTGGAGTCGCTTTCGGATTATGATACACACTGCAAACGATAAGTGAAATTGGCCGAGCCGATCGTCGAGCGCAATTTCCGCTAACACATCTAAATAAAGACATCGGGCTCGAAAATGTTTAGCCTGCTGTAGACTTTTTACGCAAGTGCCGCTGATAAAAATTCACGTAACGTTTTTCTCGTACACGGCCTGCAGATCTTTGTATAACATAGTATCGAATCGACCTCGCGTACGAATTGTGATTTCATCATTGCTCTTTAAGGTCGTTTCCCGAAACATTGACGTCCAATACAGCGGAGATATGTAGCGCAGCACGAGCGAGATCATTAGTTCGGCACATGTATCGAGAGCAACGGATCGGCAGCAACAGCAGCAGCGTCGACATGCATTTATCACGTGTGCCGATGTTGTGTGTTCGTCTCGGATTTTCAGCAAAAAAATTTTCAGACGTACACACAATTGCCATAACGCGTACTCGTGCTTAGAGAGGAATAATACATCTCATTAATTCGCACTAATAACGGTATCGTTTAGATTCGACGGCCTATAATGCACTTGTATGCGTTTATATCTCTCCCTGCAGCGTAGCGTACGCGCAGCACGTGATAGACACGATCGACCTTGCGTGTAGATATTTCGCGCGAAAAAAAAATCACGACTACGACTAAGACTCCTGTCCACACTCCCGGTGCAAATACGTATTTGGCCTTTACTTCCTTATTGCACTTAAACGTGTGTACAAGTGTACGAGCGCTGCTACTTTTTTCAATTTTATCGGCGTTCATTTCCCTATTTTTAGGCAGTGTCGCTTCGAACATGTCATCTTTTTAAGCTCCTTCGCGAACGATAGAGAACGAGACGTCGTAAAATTAGCCACATTAACTGTAAAATTCTTGCATAATCGGATAATAAAGCCGCGACTGCATCGATTTCGATCGAAACTTTTTTGAGAAAAGCCAGAACTTGAATACATTTTACGCGATGCCGAAGCGCAGGTTGGAAAATATACCGCTCTAATTGAATTTCAACGAGGCAATTCGATGCTGTTAAAAAAAAATTGTTTGGAGCAACAACGATCATTGTTTATGAGTGTACATATCTTATCGCGTCAAAAGTTTCTTTCGACATACTGATTATTGAAAAATGCGGACTGAAAAAAGAAGAAGAAGAGGAGGAGGAGGAGAGAAGAAGAGAGCTTTGCGAAGCGTCTTCCAGAGATATCTGCCAAAGGCGGCGCGCTGTCTGTTTTTCGATAAATCACATTGCGTTTAAAAATCCCCTCCCGACACGTTCGTGTGTACGTGTACACGCGATGTTCCAAATAACTTGCATTATTTTGACGTGCTTTTTTCTCGTTAATTTTTACTCCAAATGTACGAGTTTTCAAGATCTCAATGAAAATATTAGGCTTAGAATTCTTTTATAAAACTAATCTCGTATTCGACGAGAAAGTGCAAAAAAATTTAGCTGAATATTAGTATCGAAAAGATCGCGCCACGATAAGGATGCGAGTAGAGTATAGTTTTAAGTCGAAAGCGTTAAGAATATTATGAAATGTGGCGGGAAATTGGCGCGCGTATTTAATATTGTTTTTCGATAGAGACACAAACACGATAAAAATGTAAAGAAAATCAAAACTAACACGGTTCGCGCACGTAGGTACAGCAACAGAAAAAAGATTACAGTCTTATCGAGCCCGAGCTGGTCTGTAAAATCCGTCGATGATGATGCGTTCTCGTATCGGCTACTGATGATGATGTTTACATGTTTCGCGGCGATTTGCATGACCGAGCGCGCCCCGACTCTCGCTCTGGCTCGTCAGGATATTGTACGCCGAGATAATGCGTCGCTTATACTTTTCATGCATTAAGAAAAGGCAATAATTCGATCGCGCACACGTAGTCTCGGCGCGAGAAAGAAAAAAACAATCGCGTGGTTTTGGTCGCGATCGTCGACGAGAAAGAAAAGTGCGTGCGCAAAAAAAACAGCAGCAGCAGCCGCCGCCGCGCGGCGCGAAACGAACGCGCCAATTATGTATTACAGCCGTATGCAGAGCTCGCGAACCTCGAGAGCGATTACCTTCACCTTACACTTGACTCGGCGACTCGCGGCTAGCTCGC
This sequence comes from Trichogramma pretiosum, assembly GCF_000599845.2. Classification (NCBI taxonomy): domain Eukaryota; kingdom Metazoa; phylum Arthropoda; class Insecta; order Hymenoptera; family Trichogrammatidae; genus Trichogramma; species Trichogramma pretiosum. The sequence goes on along the minus strand of NW_019641608.1, from coordinate 385,060 downwards.
GTCGATTTTCTCTCGCTCTCTGCGGTCGAATGCGCGGTGCGTTGCATCACTCTCTCACGTGTTTCTTAGCTCGCGACGACGACGATTTGTTTTCATCTCGGAAGTCGCGATCGAGACTTTTATACGTGCGACTAATAGCGACACTTTTTTTTATTTTGACTGTGTTCTTTTGTTGATGTAAACCTTGGTGCGCTTTTTCTTCGACGAAAGAAAAGAAAAGAAACATTCATGCGAATGACTCTTTCAACGGATCGATGACAAAATGCACTTTTGTGAGCTAGATCGAGGCCGAATCGCTCGCGAGTATAGACCGGAGAGCTTGAAAGCTCGAGTAAATCGAGATGAAAGCTGAGAGTGAGATATGGAGCTTTTTCTTACCTGGCCTTGCGCTCGAGCTTGCCGCTGAGATCGTTCCTCTTGAGGACGAAGGGCAGCCGGTTGCTGACGACGATCATGCTGCCCGAGGAGCTGTAGCTGCGCGACTCTGTGCCGGACATGTTGTTGTAATTATTGCAGCAGTTGTTGCTGTTGACGTCGAACAGGTACTTGGATTGGAATAGAATGCGAAAGTCCTCCTTGTTGGGGGTGAGATCGCCGCCGCTCGCGCTGCTCGACTGCACCGTCAGCTGCTGTATCTTCCTGTTGAGGCTGTTGGCGTGCTGGTGCGCCACGTGCTTTCTGTTATTGCTACTGCTACTCACACTGCTGCTGCTGCTGCCGACATTGGCAGCTCGCGCGGCTAACGTGAACGAGCAGGACAGAGCTCGATTCAACGACTCCTGCGACACTTTGCAATCCTGAAGACCACTCGGTCGCTGCTCCGTCGCTTCTTGCTGCTGCTTCTTTTTGGCGAGTTTGGCCTCGTCGTCTTGGTTGTTGTTGTCGTCGTTGCTCTTGCCTAGTTTCAGATCTTCTTCCGTCTTGGCCTGCTTGATTATCTGACTCTCGCCGCCGGCGCCGCGCTCTTTTATAACCGCGACCAACGACGCCGTCGAGCCTTCCGTAATGATATCTATTGACTGCATGCAGCCAATCTTTATCTACGCACAAGAAGAAACGCCGATATGCCGATCTGTGCGCGACTTTGCGCGTATACGTGTGTATTATGTATTCCACCACTTCTGTGTTTCTCTATTTCTAGATGCCCATTTTTTGCTTTTTGCGCTTTTTTTTTAGAGCGAGTATGATTTGTCGTCGCCTGCCTGCCTCTGCTCTGGTAGATCTCTATGGATGGCTAGTAGGCGCGAGCGCGACGAAAAGTGGGGATCCAACAAGTAGTCCGAAAAGCTGCTGCTCGAGATTCGCTGCCGAGAAGGTGCGTGTAGTCGACGATTGGACTCGAGAGACCGACTGACTGATTGATCGGCGACCGTCGATGTAGCGTCGTAGGACAGAGGCCGAAACTGGAGGAGCTCGAAAGAGAAAGAAAGAGAGAGAGAGAGAGAGAGGCAGCTTCTTGACACCCACCGGTCTAGACGAACTTTGCCCGTGTGATTGTGCGTTACGCCGATTTCTTACGACGATCCCTCGATATGCGCTTTCGCGTCAAAAAAACGTCATATCCCCTATCTTTGCCTCTTTTCTCTCTCTCCTCGCTTACTCTTTCTCGTATGCACACACACAGACAGACTTTTGGCTTATCAATGAACCAGTACGCTGTGTTATATCAATCTCCCCGAAGCTGCTTATATGCGCGAAAACCCGCAATCGAGGCAAAGAGAGCGACGATGAAGAAATAAAGAGAGAAAGACTATAGAGAATATTTGCGTTCGCAGTTGCTTCTGGGACTTTTGACCTTTTCACCCGCGTGTCATATAATACATGTATAACGCGAGTAAACGATCGAACGAGAGAAGGAGGAGGAGGAGGAGGAGGAGGGCCATCGGCGGCAAGCTCGAAAAAAAACGTTGGGGTGAAAAAAGGATGAATGCACTTGCTGTACACGCCAACGGGGTTATCGCGGCTCGCGTTGCTTATTTTACAATCGAAAACCCACACACACGAGCTCGCGATACAGCGAGAATATTAATTCGTCTTTACAACAATATATCTCGCTTCTCCTCCTTTTTCCAGATTCCTTCTCACTCTTTCTCACTCGCTCGTGACTACGGTGTTTATCTTCGAGCTCGCGGAGCGGGAGGCTCTTCTTCTACTTCTTCTTGTTCGCCCGAGGAAAGCCGATCTTCTCTCGCTGAAATGCCCCCGCGCGGCTCTCGCGATCGCGATGCAATGGCTGTGGCGCATCGTGTGACGACTACCTTGCCTCATCGGCGCAGCATCGTCGTCGGCGATAGCATGATTTTCTTTTTTTTTTCGCTTTGAGCAATGACCCTTCTCTAACTCGGCCGCTTTTAATTTCCACCGTCTCTTTCGTCTCTTGTCGATGGAGTAATTTTTACAATCGACCAACAATAATAAACCACTCGACGTTTTGCATCGTCGGCTTTTATTTTCGATAATAACCAACTCCTGACTGATTGAAACGATTCATTTTCCCTCGGCTACCTTTTCGTTTGGTTGTCAAATTACAATTTATGATTTGCTTCATCGACTCGTATATGCAGCGTAGCTCGCAGGTTGGATCATGTGTCTCGATGATCTGGAAGCGGCAAAGTTTTGACGCGATAAAGTCGCGCTCGTTCGCTCGCACAGCGAGTATTATTTTGTGTTTGCACAGACGCAACAAGGCTCAATAGAGTCAACAGACTTCTCGCTGCGATTACGTATTATATTATACCGATTGCAAAATGATATATAATTCTATCGAAGCTTTTTCTTCAAGCGTCGCGTTTTTACGACCGATTAATAATTCAACCCGCGATGACAACCTGTTTATTTGTGATGCTTTGCTTCAAAAACTCAAAGCTAGTTTTTCTCTCTCTCTCTCTTACTCTCGTTACGAGTGGCCCCCTAAATATGATGATTACAACTGTTTTGCTTTTCTAGGTGACAACGATCGAGATAGCCTCTTTTCGGATTGGCCAAGACCAACGAGCAAATGCGTCAATCGGACTAGGCTCGAGATGATAAAAGTTTTATGGAGCATGAAAAAAAAAGACAACATCGTACCTGATTTTCACGCGCGTGTGAAACGAAATACATCCGAGTTCGCTACCGATTCGAAACGACGCAAAGTTTTCGAACAACGCGCAAAACGATATTGTGTCACAGGATCTCTTCTTCGAGGGCAAACGCAGAGCCAATGTCACTCGAGGCCTTATGCATACGCTCTACGTTTATACTACGTTTTACTATTGAAATCAGCTCGAGATAGCGTCGCGTTTTCTCGGGCTCTCGGGTTCCTGAGCAAAATTTCGCGACAAACAATTTCTAGCCATCGTCGGATGGCCTGCGAGGAGCACGTCATCGAGGTAAAGTCCAAAATGTATGCCGTCAACGTCGGCCAATGTGTGTTACAACATCGTTTAAAATAATTCTAATCACTTTCGACGATAATATTTAAAACCACATGAATCTAGTAGGAGCCGGATAAATGATAGCGGTATCAATGATGCTGCGTTTTCGCATAAAAATACAAGATGAAAAAAATTAATACAGTCTCTAAGATTATATCTTCATAGAAATGGATCAAATTTGTAAAATAGAGAAATTGCCGCAATCAAACGTGGGTTTTCCCTTTTTTTGCTCGTGTTCGAAATAATAATTGGGACCGAAATTGTCAACGAAATATCTTTCAAAATTTGTCTTTTCTGCTCTAATGAATTTCTATTGTCAATACTTGAAAACGTAAACATGTAATGAATCTTTTTAACTTTAGACGTATTGGACATTTTTTACCAACGGCCGATCGCGAGCCATGCGATGCATATAAACTTCATCATGAGGTAGTCAGTCAGTTGGTGCGTGTCAGATGCGAAGTTATTACGGAAACGAGAAAATGATTTTGCAATAATCTGTTATAAAGGAGCCCATCTCGACGATAAGATTTTTCGGACACGGTTTTGTAGCGGCGGTGATTCGAATTAATATACTTCTGTATAAGACGAGCACGTGAACTCCACGCGCGATCACAAATCTACCCGCTTTGTTTACAAATCTAGAAAACGAAAAATGTCAAAGCCAAATCGCGCATTAGAACTTGTCAATCATACGCGACGCGACGCAGCAGCAGCAGCAGTGTCAATGTGACACATCAAAGGTGGCAAATATACGGCGCGGGATCATATTGAAATAAGAAGCTACATGCAGGGTACAGCTGACAAAGTATAGTTGTGTGTGCAGTAAGTAACTCAAGCCTGTGTGCGCGCGCGATCGGTTGCATTTTTCGTACTCGTAAGCTCTCGAGCTCTCCTCCATATATTCCAGATATATCACGGACTCGGAGCGCATAATATAATATGTAACCGCATTATGTATGACGTCGCGGATCGGTACATAGTTAATTGCGATGCCGAGAGATATGGACTAAGACTAGCTGCGGAGCAGAGTCGAGCGGCTGCTCGACACGTGCTTGCGTCGTGCCGCGATCGTGTTGACAAGTCCGCACTCGTGCAAAGCTCGCTGCAGCGGCTTACACTAAATTTTCGCCTATTTTTTCCATGCGATTCAATAAGTTTCCACGATTTTCGACCTCGACTGCGAATCTGTGTACTTGGACGATCGAGTCCATGTATGCGAATGAAGTAATAACGTTATACGTGCCCGCTACGTTACAGCTCGATGGGAATCATTATCTATTAAGTTATTCATTTTTCGATAACTGCGCTCGCTTTACATTACTCTCGCAGGCAGAGAATATAATTGTTGATCATTTTCTCATGACGAGAAAAAAGGGAAAAACGGAAAAACTCAAATAACATCGGCATAAATTATTCGTTCGGCCTGATTATTGTGTGAGAGAAGACTACATTATGCTATATTATCTACCATGTGTTTATGTGTATCATACGTCTCTATTGGGAGCCTGAATATGCCAATAGTGTTGCTGATAGCGTCTACAGATTGCAATATATAATGTTAAATAGCTGCCTCGTGTCGCGTCTCTTATTTTGCTCTTCTTTTCGTTCTGCAAATCAAAATATTAATCAATTTTTCCCGCTCCGAAAACCCTAATTTGTTATAGGTGACGCGATAAATCGTCGTAGAAACCACGTGAGCGATAGTAGTCTCAACAACATCAAAATCAGTCTGGGTTTTTGCATATTCGATTATCAATTGCTCGCGAGCTCTCGCGAGAGAGAATAAGAGAGAGTTACAATTAATTAAGCTCGACAACAAAGTCTGACCGGGCAAGAACTTTGCTACTCGGGTAAACATTTTATGCCTCGCTTGTAAATAACAGCTGATGTCAAGGCCTCCGAATACGATTGTATTTCACGATAGTTACTATATCGTACGCAGCTCGAAGAAACCTATATCCATAATTTAACTGATTATGAAAAATATTTTGTGATGCCAAGCAATCCTGCCAATTCATCACATTCAATTCGATAGTAAGGAATGGATCTCGAAAATAAAGATTTGATAGTGTAAATGAAAATTGCCGAAGCGTAGGATATATAGTAATAGTTTGTAGCTGTACAATGTATATAGAAGTACCGTCGAGATAAACCGTGATTTTATTCGCGAAAGTATAATATAAGTCTTCCGCGTGTCGTCGTTAAAAGTCTTGAGATTTTTTTTGGCCTTTTGCCATCTCAAGTTGCAGAGCAGATAAAGTTCATAAGTGTGGTAAATATTTACGTTTGCATTATTATTCATTATACCGCGGATACATAATATTAAAGCTTTTGCTCGCTCGTCAACGCCGATCATCATCATATATAATAATAGACTCGACGTCTCGTAAAAATATCAAGGATTGGCTCTAATCAGCGATCTTGCGCGAGTTTACGCTCGGCTACGACTACGACAGCAACGTCGAGGCGATTCTGCACCCGAGTCATCCTATAGAGGCTAGAGAAAGAGAGAGAGAGAGATCATTTTGGCACGTAATACTTTGACACAGTTACAATTTCGATGACGATTTTTGAACATATAGTCCCTCCCGCGCGCCCGTGCGTTACGTAAATATAAAAGTAAATATATCCCCGCACGCACGCGGCTAATTCTCGCGCGTAAAATTATTAACCAAGTTTTCCGCGGTTACACGCGTATACGGACGAGGCTCGTGATCGATCAAAGATCATTAAAGTCGCGCGGGTGAAAATAATGCAATCAAAGCAGAGTGCGTGAATTATGCGCGGGAAGGTTGAACCTGCTCACCGATGTAATGAGCAATCGAGAGATAATTGAAAAATAACAAGCCATCGTAGTGTCCAAGAGTGGAAACTATATTCCACCGATGCGTCACTTTACATTATAATCCTTGCTATACTCTGTACTACATTCGATGAAACTTGGACTCGTCTCTTTTGTAAATTTACCGATGATATGATCGAGCGTACTTATGTATCCGACGCCGCAATTTCCGCTCATTTGAATGGACACGAGGTGGCAGCTCTAATTAAATATCGTCGCTCGCGCGCGTTGACGCACTCTTAACTTATAATTGAATTATCTAGATTATTCTCGTGCTGGATGGAAGACTTGTATTACATACGTGTCATGACGTTTAGGCGCTACATGTAAAAATTGACACGCGCACCGTCTAATAGAATAGATATGAATGCTCCGTCTTTGTGATTTATGCACCGTTCTACGAAGAGACCTGCATCCAACGAAAATTCCCGGTTATATAAAATATTTCGAGACTCGAGTGCACGTGGATTCGCATTTAAGCAGGAGTCGTAAATTTTTGTTACACACTTATTATAGTTGCTGACGCAGAGATAAAATTTCGCTCCGAGTTATCTCTCTCTCTCTCTCGGCTCCAGTCGAGGCGGGAAACGACCGCGAGGGTAAATCTGCAGTGGTCTGCATATCGCACACGTAGATGCGTATATATAATATTCGCATCGCGAGCTGTCGGCTGCTTATAAGCTACGAGCTTCAAAGTTCTCTGGTGCGTGTGTCGATGTATTGCGAGTCTCGCTCGTCGTTTGAAGTTCTCTTCTCAAAGCTCCTAGTCGCTATTATATACTGCACTTTGAAATCCTTAACCGTTGTCGTCGGCCACACCGTCCGATATTATATTACCTCGTCGATGACCCCCTCGAGGACGGACTTTCGCATTTCTTATTCCAAACTTGTACCAATTCGACGGAAAAGTCATCTGAAAATTACATTAAAAATAAAACTTACAAATGAGTGGATTCTTTGGCTGCTGCTGCTGCTGCGCTCAGTAGCTGCACTCCACGAATTATCTCTACGCGAGTAGATCGTTCGTCGTTGTTGTTTTTTTGATCTTGCAGGTATACTACACTATGATTTGACACTCGCACCACAAGAAAGCACAATTGCACTTTTATCGATGGCTATATACACGGGTCGCTGCAACGCGAAACGTGACGAAGCTCAAGAGCGGCGATGCGACGATTAAACGTCGAATAAAGGTGTTTGAACGGATACTGAGTTGCTGCTGCTGCACAACGACAGCCAGCAGCAGAGCAGACGGCGCAAAACCTTTCGGGAACGTTCGCCGGTGCGGATCGCAAATATATAGGTATATGAGCGATGATGTTTATATAGGTGCGCGCTGCCGTTGTATGAGATAATGTGTTATAGCATGCGCCGACACACACGCCAACACACAAACACGCACGGTTTTACCTTTTTGCTATTATTGGCTTATGTCATGGGAGCCGAGCGAGCGAGCAGCGGCGTTTAGAAGCTGCGCGGATCGATTATTCGTGGGCTCCGCTACCTGCGTCGAGAGCGCGCGCGAAACAACTTTGTTTACAGGTGTGTAGGCGCGACTCTGGCAACACGCGACGCGCCTGGTCAGAGGCCAATAACTATACTCATAGGGATGATGCACACTTTTCATTTTCCCTCCTTCGTATACACTGCGAGCGTCGGGCTATATCTTTTTTGCTGCGCGCATTCGTCCTCTCGCGATTGCCCAATTATTCAATCAATTTTAATCACGCACGTATGATATAGCCGGATAAGCGACAGAATACTCGACGCTTGTTTTTTTTTTCCATTTTAAGTTACTTTATTGTGGTAAAAAAATACACTATTTTTCACAACATAAGTTTTACGTACTTCATTGACTGTACATCAAGTCTTTTTTCCTTCTCAATTTCATTTTTTTCTTGCAAACAAGTCAATGTTTTCACATGATTCTTTTTTTTTTAGTTACATAGGCTTCGTTCAAACCTGTACATCAATACGATACAGCTAGCAGCGCCTATCATAAAATTAACAAGGCTTTCTCGCTATGTAGTTGGAGATTCAAATTACAATTAATTAACTGATCATCCAGCGTTACAAGTTTCAGGATCTATTCTTTTAAAAATGCATAATTGTATTATTTTCTAAGTACGTTTTCCAGTCTTATAGTTGATTTTGTCAAGTGGGCTCATTATATTATTATGCAATAATTATCTAGTAATACTTAGGTATTATATGTTAATCATAATTAAGAATTAATACTTTTCTTTTCATAATGAAAAGTTGTTGTAACAGATCTTATAGTTATAACAATCTAGAGAAAAAATTTGTCCAAGTATATATACGAAGACTGAACACTAACAATTTTGGCAGAGTAAAAGATGAATTTGAATTTTTTTGACAAGTCGTGATGACAATCACCAAACTACTCAACTATATAAATACGTTATGATTACAGTATTTTTAATTACTCCATCGTGATTAAAACTATTTTGTATATTGTAAATAAATTTTACTATAAGATTATGTTAAAGTTTAACTTTCCCCTACTAAAATGTATAATTTGAGCAAGTCTCAAAATTAGATTATTACTTTTAATTTAAGCGTAAATCTTAGGAAATGCTGTACTAATAACTTGTTGATTGTCAATACTCTCAGAATGTGTCATAATAGCTACTTTAACATTACCTAAAGTTACTTTGCAAACCTTATTTGGTCTCGCAAAATGGCAAAGCGTATATAGAGCTATTTCAAATTCTGGTGGTGTTCCAATAAACATTGATGTTAACTTAGTTTTTCCCAGATATGACACATAAAATTTCAATATTGCTGCTTTCTGTAAAAATAAAAAATAAAAAATATTGCATACAGTATGTAATAAAAAGCATAATGAATCATAATTTTTCTTACATTATGTAAATCTACTTTGGCAACATATCCAAGATAATTTGCTTTGTTACTGTTTTCTTCGTCAGCAAAAAATATCCAATTATGAAGACCTGTGATGTATCTATTATGTTTCTTTTCTACTAAGAAAACATGCTCAAAGCCAGAGCTACCCAAAGCAGTTTCATTAAATCTTGAGAATCGTCGGAACCACAAATCCTTCAGTATCCTTTTATATTCATGAAAATTTTTTGCAAAGTAACCTTTGCTAGCTAAAAAGTCCATGGTATACACTAGGAGTTCTTGTTCCAGTAAACTATTAATAAACTGGTTCTCTTCTATATCTTCTTCCAATGTTACATGCTCATGATAATGGGAATTCAAATTATAATTGTCATACAATTTTCTCATCAGTTCTATGGGGGGTAAAACTTCAAACAAATCCAAGGGTATAAAAAACAAACTGAAAAATATATAAAAGATATAAATCTTGAGAATTAAATTACCACTAATAAATCTAACTTACGGTTCAGGAGCTTCATCTTTTGCATCCTTAGTCTCTCTTTGTCCTTGGTAATTAACATCAATAGAGGGGAAAAGTCCAGAAGGAAGAAGTTCAAAAATTACTTCTGAAACTTTTCTTAATTCTTTTGTACTAATGGGTGAACCTATTTCATCAACAGGTTGATGATTATTGTGGTTGTTATGATGATGATGATGGAAATGATGATGCTGATAGCCTACATGATAACGTATATTTATTGGGAAATCATTTCATTTTGCAAAATTAAAAACTTTGATTACTCAACCGTACCTTTTACGTAGTGAAATGTAAACACAAATAAAAGGCAATAAAACAAACTCTGAATGACATGCATGATTAGATTAATGATTTCGATGTTTACAAAGAAATAATACTTGCACTTATATTAAAATCTAATCACCAGATCTTGCGGTATTTACAAGTTTCATACATGAAAAAAATGAGTAACTTTATGAATGATTTAACGATTTATTTCTAACAGTTAAAATGTCACATAACTAAAATGAGGGTTATGTCGGTCAAAACAATGTATGACAAACAACTGAAGTAACTCATGCAGCTCGGAAGACTGTATCAAGGTGCTCCGAAAAGCATTCGAGCATTGACTATACTATCGTAAAATAAATGCCAATGTGAATAGAAATAGCGTGAAAATGATGAAATGTTTCGAGTGTTTTTTATATTTAATAGCAATTGTTAATAAATCATCCCATCCAATTTAATTGAATCAACAAATTTATTATTATAATAAGGTAAGGTCCGCAAGGATTTTTTATAACCTGTATCTATTTTTAATTGTAACTATTTTGTTACAGTTATTACTTTGTTTATTCCATTTCTACTTGTCAAACATGGATGCCGACGAACTGACACCGCAAGATATTCAGCGGAAAGTTTATTTTTTAATGGACCAATTACAACAAATGGTTCGCGAGTTACCAATCAAGTATCAGATGAGACTTCCCTATGAACTTTTATCTGGCTTGGCTAATAATTTGTTAAATGATACCATTTTTGAAATTGTAAAGGGTTTGATGGAAATTCAGCATGTAACGGAGAAACATCTATTTCAACAACGTTTACAATTAATTAGTTCACAGAAAAATGAAATTCTGCAAGCTTTAGCAAATATACACTCTGATGAAGAAAAAGAAGCTGTTAAACAGGCCATGTTTCAAAGACACAGAGAAGAATTAAAACAGCAAGATATGAAATTGGTCTTGCAACTTGATCAAAAAGTTGCTGATCAGCAGAGTACCTTGGAGAAAGCTGGTATACCTGGTTTTTACATCACAAACAATCCTATGGATATACAAGTTCAAATGAGACTTTGTGACTTTATTATAAGACTTAGCAAAATGGATTTTCCTGGATAGTATTTTCGTTAAATTAGAATGAGAAAAATAGATGACTTGAATAATTACCAAAAATGTTCACTACATCATCATTCATTATTAACATCATTGTCATTCAATTAAACATACACTTATTATATAATGAATGAAAAGAAAATTATTATTAGTTTAAACAATATATTTTTGTACAAAGCTTTGCATTTCCTAGATAAAATTATATCATCTTTAACTTTCATATTATACAAAATTGTATGAAGCATCTTAACAACAAATTATGTTTGTAAAACGCATTTACTGTACATATTTACAAAGGATACTCTTTTTGCAAAAATATGTATTACTCTGTAACAAGTTTGAAATATCACGAACTTGATCATTTGATACTGTTGTGCTATTAAAAGACTGACTAAATTACTTTTTATTGTTTTAACTATTACGTTCCAAACATTTTATATATTCAATTTGTTCAAAGTTTAACTTTGAAAGTCATAAAATGAAGAAATTTAAGTAGTACACAATAAATACTACATAAAATGATCATTGTCATGCAAGTTGTATATGAGTAAAAGGAAAGACTTGGCCAGGTAAAGATAAAAATTTTCATTCCCATTTTCTAAATTTCTTTAAAATAATTTTCCAAAAAAGTTCGTGGATTTATAAATAACATTATTTTCGAGAAATCCACGTAAGTTTTTCACGAAAATATTCAGTAGAAACATCGGAAAATGTATTTCGAATTTTTATTTTTACTCTGGTTTCAGTATTCTCTGTATGTAACAAGAGTCTTAAATATCGGCTTTAATTTGAAGGTAATACCCGTTCAATAATAAAAAAAAAATCGAATGTAATAAATTCATGGTCTTAACTTTTAAGATTATGAGGCATTGCTTTTGCAATACCCCATATTTTCAAAATGAATGAAAATAACACTTTTGACTCTCATGCTTGTAATGGAGCCTGTTTTTTTGCAATATACTGCGGAGACGTATCTTCTTTAGGCTGTACAGGTGTTTGACTACTTTGACCCTCTGAGAAACATATTCTGTATATGTCATCAAAGCTATCCACAAAATGAACTTCGAGACCATCTGTAATGTACTTGGGCAAATCATCGAAATCTTTTCTATTTTCTTCAGGTAAGAGTATGCAGGTGACACCAACGCGCTTTGCCTAGATGTTATGAATGTTAAAAAAATAATGAAAATGAATAACTAAATTTTTAAAGGAACAAAATATGAAATATTTCAATACTAACAGCAATAGTCTTTTCCTTGATACCACCAACAGGGAGAACTTTTCCCATGAGACTGAGTTCGCCAGTCATTGCAATATTTTGCCGTATTGATTTATTTTTGGCAAGAGATAAGAAGGCTGTTGCTATTGTTGTACCTGCGCTAGGACCATCTTTAGGCGTCGCTCCTTCAGGTACGTGAAGATGTAGATGGGCGTCGTACAGGAACGTATTCGTCGGATCGTGTTTTTGTAAAAAGTTTCGTGCTACTGTCATAGCTATGGTTATCGATTCTTTCATCACATCACCTAAATGCCCAGTGACCTGAAAATTGAATTGGACTTTTAGTAAATAAAGGCAATAAATTCAAATTCGAGGAAACATTAGTACTTTACCTCAAATGAACCCGCAAATTTCTTAGAAGTATCATTTGGTTTTCTGACAGTTGTTTCAATAAACAACGTTGAGCCACCCATGGCAGTCCATGCTAAGCCCATTACTACTCCAGGAGGTGTAATATCGTACATTCTATCATGAGTGAAGATGGGCTTTCCAACAAAATCTTGAAGATTATTACTTGTAATTTCAAGTTTCTCTGCTTCTTTTTTGACAACTTTAAATGCAACTTTACGATGTACTTTTTCAATTTGTTTTTGTAGATTTCTAACACCAGATTCACGACAGTACGATTTTATAAGATAATTCAAGGCAGTATCGTCAATTACTACTTGATCATCTTTCAATCCAGAGTTATTCATTGACTGAGGTACCAGATATTGCTTTGCAATAGCTAGTTTTTCTTCAGCAACATATCCAGACATATCTATCATTTCCATTCTGTCACGCAAAGGCTCAGGAATAGTATCAATTACGTTAGCTGTACAGATAAATAAGACTTTAGATAAGTCTACTGGTACATCAAGATAATGGTCCAAGAAATTCGAATTTTGTTCTGGGTCCAACATTTCCAACAAAGCTGATGCTGGATCGCCTTGATATCCCCTATGAAATAAGTGGATATTTAGTTTGAGATATGATACAAAATAAAATTTGTAGTTTATATTTTTCTATACTGACTTTCCAATTTTGTCCACTTCATCTATAAGAACTAGAGGGTTTTCAGTCTTCGTTTTTTTCAGACATTGAATAATTTTTCCGGGCATGGCACCAACGTATGTTCGTCGATGACCCTTGATTTCTGCAACATCAGTCATACCACCGACACTGAATCGGAAATATTCTCGGTTTAAGGCTCGAGATATCGATTTAGCTATAGAAGTTTTTCCAACACCGGGAGGTCCGTGGAAGCATAGAATTTTTCCTTGAGTGGATCCTTTCAATTGACTAACAGCAATAAATTCTAAAAAAATGTTGAGGTTTTCGATTTTTCTACATGATCAATAATTAAAATTTGTTTTAAAAGTATAAATGTATACCCAATATTCGTTTTTTTATATCTTCCATTCCATAATGATCTGCATCCAAAATTTCCATTGCTCGTGTAATTTCTAAATTTTCCGGACTAGTTACACCCCAAGGCATAGAAGTCAACCAATCAAGATAATTTCTTGTGACACTGTAAATAATTTTACTTGTTAATAAACAATAATCGGTTGTCTAAGACTAATTAAATTCAAATTATTTAAATTACTTGAATTCACTACTATGACTCTCTAAAAAGCTTATTTTATTTAATTCTTCTTCTAAAACATCCATGACAGGCTTTGGAAGAACTTTGTCTTTTATCTTTTCTCTGTATTTTTCTGCGATAGCATCTTTATCTTCTTTTTCCAAACCTAATTCTTTTTTTATAACTTTTAGTTGCTCATGTAGAATGTATTTTCTATGTTGTTGTTTGACTTTTTCTTCCACTTCTTTTCCAATTTTTTGTTGCAATTTACTCAGTTCATACTCTTTTTTGAGGAGAGCTAATGATAGTCTCAACCTTTTTGTTATCTGTAAACAAACAAAAAGTTAATATCAAAAGATAAACTTCAAATAAATATAATCAAATTTTTTTATATCAACTGACATCCATTTCCTCAAGTACTTGTTGCAGCTCTGCAGCATCTGCTCCGGTTAAAGCTGCTCCTAGATCACTCAAGTATACAGGGTTGTCAACAACCCTTTGTCCTTGATGTAACATTTGTTGCAACGATTCTCTATATAAAGAATTCATGCTGATAATATCCCTGATAGTTTTTATTAGTTCCTGAGTCAAGGCCTATAAAAAATAAAATAAAATTATTAATGGATTAAACCATTTAAAAATTTTAATAATTTTCATACCTTTATTTCTTCTGTGTATCTGAATTTTTCATGAGTGACATTGACTACCTCAGCCATGAGTAAGGGTTGAACAATATCTTGTGTAGCCTGAGGGTCAGCTGTTGTTTGGGCTTCTGAAGTTTCTTGTTGTTGAACTTGTTTAGGAGCTTCAATTGGTTTTTCTGAGGATTTCTCTGCTTCAATAATGGACTCCATTTTTTCTACCTTCTCCACTTGCTCTGCAAGTTTACTCTCCAACTTCTTCCTTCTTAATTCTCTACGACTTTTTTTCCCTCCAGCCATGGTTTCGTCTACAGGAACGTTAATTGTCGTATTTAATAAGGGAAACGTCAATTTCATCTCATCTGACTCTACACAAGTACACATTAATATGAAATGATTTCACCTCAAAAGGAAAATTGACACTCATTCTTCTAATCTACTAATTACTTAAATAAATAGTTTTACTAAACCATGTCATCAATAAAAAAAAATAGGATAAAATTTTTTAGTAGCTTAATATATTTTACCAGCTGTAGGTTTTGGAGTAATATCTTCAATGATTTGACCAACCAACTTGATGCGTCTATGTGACATCACTACTAGCCTCAAGCGGTCTCCCAGATCTTGAACCTCGTGAATTTGTGCAAAAGTACCAATATTATATACGTCATCCACTTTATCAACTATATCTGACTCGTTTCTGAAAAAAAATTGATATGATAGTACTCAAAAGATTAATTTTATTATCACCCTTTATTAATATCCCAGTTACTTACTCTTCATTTTTCTTCAAAAATATTCCAACGTAGGGCTGATTCAATTTTACTTTACGTCTTATGAGGTCTATCAGAACTGGATTAGTAAGTTCTATCAGCTTAATAAATCGTGGAAATACAGGGTTGCGATTGATAGCAATAACAGGTACATTTGGCCACACTTCAGGAACAACAACGGTTGCTGGCAAAGCTGTTGGATAATCTTCTGGCTGTACATCAATTGCATCGAGTTCACTAAAAAATTGATGCAATAATGATGACTAATCAATTGTAAAAAATTTATAACTTTGCAATTAAAATTTATTAAGGGCATACGATTAAAAATATTTAATTTTGAATCTAATTATAAGAAAAAATGATAAACTTGTAACCAAAATGGTAAAATAACATTAGGCAATTGATATTTTCGTAAAAATATAATAAAAACAAAAGATGTTATGAACTAAATGAAGTAAATATACTGACCCTGGTGGGTCGTCTTTATCCGAAGATCCTTTTGATGAAAATTGTCTGACACTTATTACTGATGCACTTTGCCTGAGGAACCTCGAATCAATTCTCATGAGTCCTGTAAACGACGATGTTCTAGCCAGTTCTTGGGCCAACTCCGACTTGGCCATAGAAACTCGATGGCCAGCATTGCAAATATTCCTAGTGAAAGCAGCCCGATGCCGAAGCAGCGGCAAAATTTTTGCACTTGCCAAGCGCATTGGAAAAACCTTTGGAAAATTCTATGAAAAATGCACAAAAACACACACGCAGAAAGCACAAACTCGGACGTCGAACTCTCGAGAATGAACCGGTTTCGTCTCAGCGCGCAAGGTTAACGTTTTGTCGTCGTGCGATACGCCGTACGAGTTAGCATTTGGCAAACTGACGAAATCTTGCAATTTCGAGCTGTATTGTGTGAGCGAGCCTAACTCGAACCCACATGGAATCGCACGCTTACGTCGATTGCCGATTGACAGGCGCTATATATCTCGATTCTTTCAACTGTTACATTCTACAATCTACCTCGCGTTCTACAGACGCAGATTTTCAAGCGTGCGAATTTTGATAATTCGTGTTTTTTATTGTTTCAACGGTTGCACATCGGTTGTACTTGAATGTTCCAATAGACTCCAAAGCCAATGAAAATATAACGCGTACTGAAAACGTAACGGCTCACCCATCAAGTTGAAATAGTTCGCGATTAATACACGTCTGAGAAAACGATTTCAAGATCAATTTCGGTGCGACTTAACTGGAAATTCGCGATTCAAATTTATAAGGTCAGATATTATCAATCACTTTCAGCCATTTAAAGTAGGAAATTGATTAAATACTCACCATACATTCGAATTAATAAATATCGAAGAGAGATTTATTTTTAATAAATTAACATGAATCATAAAAATAATTATTGAAAAAGAAAACATTTTGGTCGTTCTTTCTTCTTTATCCATATATTTTTATTTATTTTCATTATAATACTCACAATATAAAAAATTTTATAACGTTAGTATATAAATTAAGAGAGTACCCATATGGTACCTACATTTCACTTGGTACAATGACGTTTGAAGCATTGTAGTTTTTTCCTTCAATTGCTATTTTAAGTAAATATAAAACTCAAACTACGTAATATTGTCAAACATTTGTAAAAAAATTTACGAAAATTTTTTTATGCATTTAGGCTGCGTAAAAAAAACCCAGGGCTCGTAATTATGAACCTCGTCTTTACACTAATAACACGTGTCCTGAAATTTTATTTATTGCAGCCTAGGCACAGAATATAGTAATAAACTTGTTTTAACAGTCGTTTCACCCTATTATTCTAACTATTTAAAATAGAAAAACATTTGTAAGTAAACAAACATGTTAGTAGGTGCACAGCACGTATCTATTTCTCGAGTCCAAGAATGTACTTGCATACTTGCTTGAACGTGTTTTTAAAAAACTTATTTAATTTATCCTTTAAGCATTACATTTGATAGTCTGGAAATTTTATCACAATGACCATTGACAACTTATACTGATTTAAAGAAGAGTGCGTGAAAAATTTTCACGTGGATATTTATGGAGTAGTTTTTTACTCGTTAGATGATGGCATAGGAAATTTATACACTGGATATTTTGGAGCAAATGGAATACTTTGGCCATGCATGCCTTGTTCATTTGGATTTGAAATTAAATTACCACCAGATATACATTCTTCATAAGATGGAGGCGCTGAAAAATATAAAATTCGTTCGTTACTTTTTATTCGAGAGATTAAGTAATTATTATTAATTATAATGAGTAATTTTTTTAACGATAAATGAATGTATTTAGCAAAAATATTATGTATGAAAAACTCACGCATTTCCGGCATAGCTTGAGCTGCACCTGCCAGGTATGGTGGTACGCTCATAATTACGAAGCCGATTGGCGTTGAGGTTTGTGGCATCGGTTGAGAACTCGCACTTATTTGATCAATCGGCGGCGCTGAGGGTAAAGCTGGAGTTATAGAACTAATATTTGTTGTGTTCAAAGTAGCATTCAAACAACTATCGCTAGATTGCTGGTACAGAGGTATAGTTCCTATTTCTATGGGATAACATTTCGACGCGCCAAAGTGCCTAGAAAAAAATGGCATTAATTCAATAACTTTAAACGATTATTAATTTCTATAAAAATTTGAAATAACAACTCACATTCCTGTAACTTTTGTTTCGAAAACCAGATTGTAAGCAACGTGTATGATATGACAATGCTCTAAACGCGAAGGGGGTAAGGGAGGCACCTCTATCTTCAATGTTCTTACTCCTTGTTTTTCAAAAGCTCCACTGTCTTTAATTTTTTTTATCGTCGTGGTGCATATTTTTTTATCTGCGAAAGGTGTAGATGCAAAAAATTCTACACTCTTTTGCAATTTGACTGAAATTTTTTTCAAATCAACTCTATTGGAAGTATTATCGTAGCTAACAATCAAGTCGATGGTTTCTCCCGGTACAAAGCCAGATACTCGACTTTTAACATCAATAGTCATGCCACCTGAACTGAAACAACAGCAGCTGAGAAATTTTCGCCTTATTTCGTCATCTATACCCGTCTGTAAAGAAAAAAATTGCAATAGTTCTAAGAAGTGGTTCATTTTAACTATTTTTAAAAAATAACAAAAGCTCACGGTTAGGTGTGGTTGTGCGTTCAAATCAAAGGGAGCAATGACGGTAAAGGCCTGCACGACTTTGTGGTCAAATCTCCATGGCCTGTCAAGTACGGCTTTGACAGTGTAACGAACGTGGCCGTACACGTGCTCGATGCTGCATGGAATGTTGTTGGGCAGTTGAAAAGTGAATGGAAATATGTGTGTACCAGCTGGAATCGTTGCATGATTCGATCCTGCATCGAAAAAAAAGAAATTTTAAGCATCATGAATTTCTAATATCAAAAGCAAGTATTTGAGAAATTTGGTCGAGAAGCGCAAGCAATTGTCCGTTTGTTGTGGAGGTATTGGATAGTCATTCCCCAAATTACTATAGAAAACTAGCCAATCAAAGAGATGCCGAAGTCAGGCTAAATATTTCTGAACGCATCTTTTGATATTTTCACTAAATTTTTTTTCTAAATTGTACGTGAATGTTTTCATTTCGTTTTAATCTCGATGTTCACATAGCTTTTTAGTAGGAATCTAAAAAAACGTGTTTGAAACATTTCATTCAAGTCTGACTTTGATATCTCCTTAATGATAACTTCTGTCACATGTGATAAACGTTTAAACTGTAATTTATACAAATAAAGAAGCAGATATTTCAATTCGTCAATATAAAGGGAATAATTGCAATTATTTTGGACCACGCTGAACTGGCGTGTGGAATATTATACCAAAAAAGGTCAGCTCAGCTTTGTACGTAGAATATAGTCGCTTGTTGAAAAATATATTCGAAACCAAGTTCGTGGTAGATCGGTAATTAGATACGACGACGCTATCAGCTCGGTGCGTCTAAAAGCTCGACGACTTTTTCGTACAAGAAGCGTTAATTGATTCAGAATCTCAGCTCTCGACTCGCGTCGTTTCAACGAAACGTTCTAAATGATCGCGCGATGCGATGTATTTTATATATAAAAATAAAGTAATATCATCATTACCCGCGGGAGTTCCCAAGAGACGATTGGAGACGTTGAAGTAGTGCTCGGTACCGCGATAGTGATCCGTGTGATGGTGGCTGCGCCCACTGCTGTCCTTGACATTGCGGCTCTTTGTCCAGTGCACCTCGGCCTCGCCACGAGCCTCGAGTCTTATCTCTGCGTACACGAAAAAGAACAATAATAAGTATACTAAAGTACAAGCGCTCTCGGTATAGGCCTATACATATAAAAGCAGGTGATAAAAGTATGTAGCGCAGCTGCTGGCCGCTACCACTCAAAGACACATGTATACATGGAACACAAATCATGAGGGTAACACGATATACAGCCCTCGGCGAATGTGAAAAAATGAAATTTCGCAATCGCTGGGTAGGTGTACACAGCTTTTCTGCTTTTGCGTTTAGAAGCATGGCAACGCCAGTGCCCCACAATATAAGTATACCGGAAGAATACGAGTGAGTCACGCTAATGTGTATCGCATTTGCAGATGTATAAGTACGGGAAATCCTACACCGATAAACAAGCTCGGCAAGAGATGTGTGTGCTTTATTAGGCTCTATCGATTTTCTAAGACACATGCACGCGAGTGACTCCGAAATCATCAACATTTGCTTAAATATTGCAAATTTTGCATCACGCGTGTGTATTTGACGAAATGTAATTATCATTTTTTAATACTATTTATAATGTTATAAAATATTCAGTTGCAGTATTTATCTTCAATTTCGATGGTCTTGTTAACAATGTAACTTTCCTATTGATCAGAATAATTTTTCTGCTCAAATAAAAGTTCATCAATAATTAATAATAAAAAAAACCCATTTACTATCGTGACAGGACATTTGCCTTATTCGAGTAAATACAAAAAGATAAGTTCGAGGGGTCTTGCAGATCGTTGACCCTTTAACGATCGATAACCGATTCATTAGGCAGAAAACATTTTCTACGTAACCGCGGCTACTTTCGATCGAACACACGCGAGATTCAAGGAATAAGCCAGCCGTCATTCCCGCTCGCTTCTTTTCTCCGCGATCGAATTCGTCGTCTGCAAAGACCATGTCGTGTCCAAACAAAAGCTGTGCAAACAGAATTTTTGGACAAGTAAATCTTCACCCTTGATTAAAAATCGATGCATTATTAGGAAACCACGAGCATTCGAGTGTGGATAGTTTCGAATAAGCGAGCATCGATTGCGCAAATAATTTTTTACGGGCCAGAACACGAGGTGGATACTCTCGTTCGAAGATCAATGCAAGCCTGTTGAATGGGTCAGCAAAAGAGAAAAAAAAATGAAAGAGCAGCATATGCCATTTTGTTGATCATCGATGAATGTATTACATACAAACATTCCATAATAAATATACGCGTTACACACCGACGCACGACGAGATGATTGACAAAGAGATACAAAGAAAAAAATGAGATACAATGATATGCGAATGCTCGTTTCCTCTCACCTTTGATATTCTTGGGCTTGGTCAATGTGACGATAACTTTACCAGTGACCGTTTCTCCGGGCTGGAACGTTGAACCTTCTCGGTCGAATTTAACGCAAAAATCTGTTAACTTCGGCATTGCACGGCACGTATAATTATGTACTTTCGATTTAAATAAACAAATCACTGACGTCACACACTCTTCTTGCTACACTCGAGTCTTAAAAATGAATCGTACACTAAACTTATTAACGAACAATTTTTAATAATACTTCATTCCTAAAAAAACAATGAAAACTCGTTTTGTCCCGTCGCTAGGACGGCGGTTTGCGTCTCACACATGCATCGGTTATATATTAATGCAAAATTGATACCGAGGCAAGACAGAGCATCGAGAGCTCCCGAGGCGACCACGACTCGAGTTACGACTAATGAGTAAGCAGACGCGCGGTGTTGGTTGACTATACCTTACCTATGCTTCGGTACGGGCGGCTCGACTCAGTCGGCAGTCTCCCACTCCCCGTCAGTTTGACGCACGGACGGATGCTTGCGGTCTTACACAAGCCATAACTGACCCTACCGAATGTTTACACACCTTCGAAAAATTCGAATTTACGAAGCTGCTCCAAATGCTTTGGCGACTCTTTCGATTATCAGTTGTATCTGAACGCGTATGTTACCTAATAACCGATTAACGCGGCAGTTATTTTCTTTACATTTATAATCGCTTTTTGAACGATTTCAGATCTCAACTGTATCAATAATGCAGTCAACTAATAAGAAAAGAAAATATAAACCTTCGACGTCCAAGTCGACTGCCAAAATAACGCCGGTGCAAAAGGATTTGACCCTGGAAGAAAAAGTGGAAATCGACAAAAAAAGAATCCTTTCGGCGGCGATTCGCCTGATTAACGCCAACTACGAGACTGGCTGCAAACACCAATCGGGCCGTGATACGGGCAAATTGTGCGACCCTTGCATGAAGGAACGATACAGCGAACATTTCAAACGAACGTGCGATCGGCAAGAAAGTTGCGACGAGGAAAGAGACGATCCAATCGACGCCGAGTACAAGTCCCTATTTCTTTCGGATAATGAAGACGACGACGATTACTTCGAGCAATTCGTCAAGAGAATGGAAGACGAATTTGCGCAAAGAGAAGATCTAAAGTACTCTTTGAGTGACGAATTTGAATCTATTAATATCAATGATTGACTTAGATAAATATTTTCACTTTTGCCACTCTTATTATCTTTATATTAAATAAAAACAAATTCATTTTTAAACGAGAGTGCGAATTTTATACCAATTTTTAAATTTCATCGGAAAATTAAACGATATTTCTTTTTACAAACGATTACAGTTCAATAAATAAAAAGACTTCAAATTAAAAGAGTAGCTTGATTCTTTCTCATTTATTTTACGATCAATGACAATTATTCATACATATTATTCCAGAAAAAATAATCCTAAGGCTTGGCAAGTTATACGAGCTATGGAAGAAGAACAAATTAGTCCCGCACCGAAGCGTAGACGGAAATTGAAAAAATTTACCAAACCAATGGAACAAACGATGGCCATTATATCCAGATTCCGTAATGAGTTGGTCTACGGTACCGAATCTCAACCTAGAAATAAAATATGGAATTCCACGTTCAACCCTAATGAGAAAAATGCTCTGGATTCGAAGGAAAATATCAGCTCCTTGCCCTCTGAAATGGGCTGTAATGGTAAAGCTACCGCCAAAACCAAGAATTTGAATCTCACCAATATTTGGGAAAAGTATGGTATTAGTGTTCCTTTGACACAAGAAAACATGAAGAGCAAACTTTATACGCCGGGTCATGTCGGACGCTGGGTAGACAGAACCGAGCCGTCTCCAACTTGTAAAAGTATCAAGTACGTCAAATTCAAAGTTCATCTTTCTTTTTTTTACCATAACTTGGAATTTTCAAATAGATCGGACGCTGCAACTTGTTACTCGATGAAGGATGAAAATGAGGTCGTCGAGACCAGATCACCTTTCGGCAAAAATGCTTCCCCTTGTAGAACCTACACCAAGAGCAGTACTTTGATTACCGAAAAAAGTTCGCCGCCCATCGATTCAACTGGAACAAAGTCGAATACAGTTGTTCGTTTTAGACCGTCGCCACCCGAGTATATTTCATGCAGTAGTTATGAAGAGAAATTAAGCGATTCTCCATCAAGCTTACTCAACAATGAAATGATGTTTGACAATGATCAAATCATTGAAGAAAATGAGACCATGGATGGTTTCATGGCACCTCAACAATTTTACAGTCATCTTGGTAGCTGCGATGACTCACAATATCATCAAAGGATGCATTCAACAACGTGCAATGAATTCCCTAGTAAACGACAGCCTAACATGTTTCAATACAATGGATTTGAACAACAGATATCTAGTGGCAGTAATTTCAACAACTATCCAGAGCATCAATTTATTCAAGCCAGAACTGCGACAACCATACAGACTAATTGCTTATTCAATAGCGATAAATCTGAAACTAAGATTGATAGCTTTTTACGTAATTTCACTTATAATACTGAAAATAGAAGACGAAAGATGGAATTCAAATATGAAATGAAAGTTAAATATTTTTAATACACATATTTTACATTTTTAACAGAAAATGTAAGTTTTTGACCACTAATACAAGTTGCATATCCATTGTTGATTAATCATTCTGAATCTAATGATATTCTAAATTACTATAAAAAATTTGATAATTCATTGAATTGTTTTTGCTGATAAATATTTTAAAATTAGAAGAGAACTTTTAAATTACTTTGCACTACATTTATTGATAATATTGTAATGAATTTTAAATGATCAAAAAAATCAATAATTGTGTATTTTTTGAATTTTAATATCTTTTTGAATAAAAATTTATCAAAATGTGTAAATTTATAACTTCTTTATAAAATTTCTAAATTAAAGTGCAATCAATTCATTTAACTACTTAATTAATATGTAATCTAAAATTATTCTTTATAAATTGGACGTTTTTATCATTTTCTTTCTTCAACAGCTTCTTAAACTGTTTAGTATTGCTCAAACAATTTGAGAGAAAAAAGTTTTCCTTTACGCGTAAGTTTATGTTAAATAACTAGCTAAGAAAATTCAACGCCTAATTAAACTATTATTGCAAAACCTTGCCTGTGTACACTAATCAGAATTTGAACGATATCTCAATTTCGTGTACGTTTTATTATTTTATTGTGCCGAGGCTTTGTGTCAATAAAATTGACCTGCATTTAAATCTTGCTAAAAACTGTTAGCTTATTAGTTGCTATCTTGCTAATGCTTGTAGCTGATGGGTCGCCCGTAGCCCGCTGCACTGTGTATTCAATATTGTATATATAGGTACAAGCATTCATTATAAATTATGTATAGATATAGCATGTAAGCAAGTAAGCAATTCACAGGTTAGATTCTTGTATTCTACAGAAACATTGCAGTATCAGTGTTGACTTTTCGTTCCATCAAATTGTATAATGCTGTTCATCGAGTAATTTATTTGACTAGTGCAGAAATTTGGTTTTCTGTAAGATTTTAACATATTTAAACAAAGACATCTATGATTCTATCTAAAAAATGAATTGTGTTTTAGCAAAAACGTATTAATACAAGAAATATCGTCGATGCGTATCCATTTGAGAGGGGGTCGCAAACTGTTTACCAAAGTGACGTTTCGTATATTCATCATATCTTATCCACCTACACGTATTTAATAATATTGAGAATTATCCCAGTTTTTGGAACGGCTACGGTCTGGCGGCTATATCAACTCTCGACGTTTTTCGCGAGTCTCCTGTTCAGCAGGCAGGACGGATTTTTCGTTTTTTTACGCATTTAAAAAAAATTTATACCGAATGCAGAAAAGTCCTTGCGTTTTCCACTATGGATGTCAAAAACTGCAACAATTTCATAAGCTATGTAGGCTTCGAGGAACATGAGATGCAGGTAATCCATCATAATTAATCGATTGTTTATGAATTTATTTATTTTCCTGAATGATAAAATTTCATGGGTTGGGTCCATGAGGGTCAAAGTATTGATTTCATATTTTTCTTACATAAGATTAACTGTGCAATGAAGCTGCTTTTTAGAAATTGATCATCTTCTTCTGTTGGATATATTGTACTAGGAAGCTTCACACTAATCATTGAACATGAAAATAATTCTTTTTTCTCATAAAATTGTTTTTACTATGTTGAACTTAGGATTTTGACTCTAATAGAAGAGACTTAACGGATGAAAGTAGCATTAAATTACTCTCGGGTGAAGCCATTGTTGCTAAAGCCAAAAATGTTCTTATGTTTGAACCTGTCAGTGAATCAAAACAAGGAATTTCAGGGCTGTTAGCAATTACTAATTTTAAACTTACATTTGTTACTGCAGAAGAGAATGTTGATGTGAGTTATTTTGTATTTTTTTTTAAATTATTAATGAATGTAATCAAACTGATTAATAATTTGTCCTCTAATTTCAGGATATTCACCAACAAAACCATTTATTAGGTTACACAGATATTTGTTTATCAAATGTTGATAATATTTATTTGATTGGCGATAAAAAAAGAAAACTAACAACAGGAGTATCTGTACCATCTAAAGTCAAAGGAATTTTTATAGTATGCAAAGTAAGTATATCTTATAGATAAATATAAAATCTAAATTTTCAATCTTTCTATGATTATTTTATTAAAATTTATAGAACTTGAGGACATGGTCATTTTCATTTAAATTTTCTGATATCGGAGATGGAAGAAATATTTTAAATGCATTACTTCATCATGCATTTCCTACAAAGCATTATTTATTATTTGCTTATGAGTACTCGTAAGTACAATTGAAATTCAGAAAGTAAAATTTAAATCAATTATAACCTGTCACTTTAATGTTGTAAAATTTGAAATTATTTTAATTTTAATTTTTAGGGAACCTTATTATAGCAGTTTGGATAAAGAAATACAACTGTTTCGAAAAAGAACAGATTGGCAAAGTGAATTAGATCGAACATATAGAAAAAATAATCTTTTGCAGAAAAGCTGGCGGATTTCCAGAGCCAATGAACAATTTAGACTTTGTACTAGGTATTAAAATTATGATATATATTACTAAATATAAATCACTAAATGTAAAAGTGGATATATTTTTAATTTAAATTTCAGTTTATCAGAGTATATTATTGTACCAGCATCAGTTACTGATGATCAGTTAACTAAGGCAGCTTGGCATTTTCAAGGCAGCCGACCACCGATATGGTCCTGGTCAAATGATTCGGGTGCTGCATTAGTAAAAATGGCAGAATTAAGTATAAGTATTCCAGATAGGACTCAAGAAAACATTATGTTAGAAAACATTCGCAAAAATCATCCAAAAAAAATTCAACCTGTAATTATTGAATTAAACAAAGATATAAGTATTAAAAGTGTATCATATAGTTTTACAAAATTGGTTGAATTGTGTTCTCCAGGTAAATAGTAAAAATAATTATAATTTTTAAATTTTCATTAAAATTTTCAATTTATTTTATTTAGACAGCATTAGGCAGTTCATACATCAAGAAAATAACTTCTACTCGTTATTAGAAAATACAAAATGGTTAAAACATGTTTCTCTTTGTTTGAGAAAATCTGTGGAAGCTTGCGAAGAGTTAAATGATGGTGTTCCAGTTATACTGCAAGGTATAAATCATAAATATTTCCTAGTTTCTGTATTTGGTAATTTTTTAATTTATATATCATTTAAAATTGCAGAAGGTTCCGGAAGAGATTTTTGCTGTATAATATCTAGTTTGGTACAATTGTTGCTTGATCCACATTTTCGAACAATAGTAGGTTTTCAGTCATTAATCCAAAAAGAATGGGTTGCAGCTGGTCATCCATTTTGTGATCGATTGGGTCATTTAAAAAATGATGGATCAGAAAAGGTTGAAACAAAATTATAAGTTACACAGTCGAATTTCGTCAAATATCATCCTAATAAGTAAATTATAAATTATTTTAGGCACCTTTATTTTTACTATACCTGGATTGTGTGTGGCAGTTATGTCAACAATTTCCTGCCTATTTTGAATTTACTGAAACTTATTTGACAACATTATGGGACTCTACACATGTGTCAATTTTTGAAACTTTCATATTTAATTCTGAAAGAGATCGCGTTAAGGCAGCTTCTGTAAGTTTGAAAACTAGAAAAAAATTATTTTAATAATTTGAGAGCATTCATAAAACTTGATGAATTATACTATTTTAGGATCCTACAAATCAACTTGTTTTACGCAGTGTATGGGATTGGCGTGAACAATTCAGTGACCATGATATCCAACTTTTTTATAATCCTCTATATGCACCTGCACTGGCTGACTCTAAATTACATCAAATTAAACCTAATCACGGAATATCCAATCTAGAAATATGGTCACAATGTTACTTTAGATGGATTCCACATTTGATTATAAACAATGGTGGAAAAAACCAAATTGAAATGTATGCAAGACTGTTGCAAAATGATTTAGCACAATTAAAAATTGATGCCAATGAAGCAACGGTAACTTCTTCAAATATTGATCAACTTTCCACTTGTTTGTTACAAATGAATATCAACAGTTTTTACCCATTTAGTAATAAATCATCAGGAAATAATGTCAGTACTCCTATTATGAATGCAAGTTTCATTATGAATGAAAGTATGATTGACTCACAGAGTTTGTTGACAACTACAGATTGATTTCAAAGTAATTTTTCTATTGTAATTACATGAGAAACTTTTAGATGGCATTTAGCTTTGAGCTAATTATCTATTCTCATACATGAAAAGACGTTTTATGCTGTATAAAAAAATGGAGCGCTATACACGCTCATCGATAGAGAAGTGCACTTTGCAATAATTTATCATACTAGTTCAAATAAAGTAGTTTAAATTTTCAAAAATTTGATAAGTACAGTTATTCATTTTTTTTTTTAAATTGACTTTGTTTAATTTTAATTTTTTGAAAATTATTTAGAATACTGTTCAGTATTCAAATTGAAATTCTGTAAGAATTCCTGAACATAAAAAGTAACGTTAAATGAAGAACACCAAAGTAAAAGTATTCAACAATGAGGCGATTTGGGATAAGTCAGTCAATTATGTTTTTCAATTTTTGAACTGTCTTAATTATATTTAATGTTTTGTACAAAATAAACGCGCTATTGGATTATTAATCTTTAAATATAGTAAGTTATCAGATATAAATATATTTATTGTGAGAAAAGAAAACTAATGTATTGGTTGTATATACTAAATATCATATATTTCATGTTAGATATGTAAAATATCAAGACTAAAAATATATAAGAAATTTATCTTTTGTGATTATATTTACAACCATCTAGTTATCACAAGATGTATAAATATAATTTTTTTTGAAGTAGTGTGAAAATGCTACCTGTGATTTGAAAATAAAAATATTGATTTCGCCTTTTATCAAAAGATCTTTAATACTATTGAGCATTCTATTTATAATTTAAAATATTTGTAAAAACAAATTATTATACACATACTTGCAAGATTATAAACATTGCAAGATTTAAAGATTAGAATTTTCTATTTCTATGGCTTGGTTTATAACTATATTGACATCTTAGTTTTTCATTGAAATGATAACTATACCAATTGAATTTTTTGTTGTAAACTGTTTATTTTTTTTATTTTTTCTATTGAAGTGACTATTTTTTACCTAATAATCCATAGGTAGTTGGTAATTTTTTGAAATCTGAGTATTTCATAAATAACAAGTTAAACTAATCATTTCTATACAACAATATTAGGTAGTACGTTTAACATCATTTAAAATATAAAATACTATAAATAATTTAAAGTGGTTTTATTAATATCAATAAAAGTGTACAAACTTAATGAAACAACATAGTAATGTAATTAAGAATTGCAACAAAAAATCTTGTCAACCAAAACTTCTTAAGTATCATTTGAAATAAATAAAAGATATTTATTCTCTAAATAATCAATTTTACATTATACTTTTGGTTAAAACTAAAAACAGTCTAATATAAACTGTTAGTTTTTATGATCTCACAAAGAACACTATACGGCATTAATTATATTTCAAAGTCAAGAAAAAAATCATGATAAGTAATATCAAAACATTGATCATTTTGTACCTAAAATACATTATGGAACTATAATCTTTTTAAACATATAATTATTGACAATTCAACACTTGACATTTAAGATACTTTATTAACTATCAGTTTTTTGATCGTTTTGTTTTTTCACTTCACCAGAACTTGCATTATCAGAAAGTTCTTGCATAGTTTTTCCATCTGAATTCATATCTTCAGAATCTGTATCTTTATTTGCATAAATAGAAGGATAATTTGACATACAAGCTTGCATTGTTTTGAATGCATCAAAACAGTCTGAACCCTTTGGATCTGTTTTAGAAAAATGAAAACAACTGAATGCTTCACGAAATTCTAAACCACATGGTCCAGTGGCCATCCCACCAAGACATGGACAACTCCAATTAATTTGTCCATTTGGAAGTAATAAACCAGGTTTTGCTTCAGGTTCTGGTAATACTATCGAACTAGGAGTTGAATGATCTTCTTTGGATACAAAAATAATTGTATCTTTTCCTTCTTTTTTTACAACAGGCATGATGAATGAATCTGTCATAAAAAATGATACAAAACTTAATAATCTCATTAGGATGGTTTGTAGCTAATCAATTATATCTTGGAAATCTTTATTTCAAGTAGACTTTGGCGATAGTTAAAAAAAATTTATTTAATAGCAGACATCAATAAAATACATGAATACATTGTTACGCTTACAAACTTCAAAGATCAAGTTACTACTTCAAATATAAATGCAGAATTAATACATAATTATATTTATACATGAAAACATATATGAATATAATAAAAAAAAATGAATTATCATTATTAACACATAATCATGATGATCATATATTTAATACTCATATAATATCAATTATAAAAGGTATTGAAAACCGGGTAGTTAGAGGTTATGAAAAACTTTTAAAAAACATGTAAATACGCGATTTTAACAAATAATGTAAGGAAAGAAATGACATTAATACTTACGATTTTGAACTAACTTCAGTGGCCAATGAATGTTTTCCAATGTCCTATCGTAATTTCGTTGAATTATCCCTTTAAACTGTAGGTATATTTGAAGCTCTTATTGAGTGCTGCCGTTGACGTTCTGTATGATGCAAGACATTGCAACTCGCAAGAAGCCTCAGATGCAGGTTACAAACTTTTACAGTACCGATAAACGAATTGTAACAATGTATTATATATTTAATTAAATATAAGATAATTTTTTACAAGTTTACTGAAAAACGTTATGGCTCTACATGAAGCATTAGAATTTGCAATTAGAGCTTATTTCCTTGTGTAATTTTAGAGAAAATGTAATGTTTAGAGAAAATTCAATCAATTCAATCACGAAATTTCATTTTATTTGACAAACTATTAATGTTCGGCGGCCTATGACTATTCCAGTTTTTAACAGTATCAACTGCTCGTATAGTCTCTCGTCAAAGATGTTTCCTTGGCGACATTTTTTGATACCACATAGTCAAATTTTTTCGTCTGGAAAACTGCACAATTTCCCAACTA
Organism: Trichogramma pretiosum; assembly: GCF_000599845.2. NCBI lineage: Eukaryota > Metazoa > Arthropoda > Insecta > Hymenoptera > Trichogrammatidae > Trichogramma > Trichogramma pretiosum. The sequence continues at coordinate 354,533 of NW_019641608.1, read as the reverse complement.
ATTTTGAGCGATAGCCATTAAGACTTACGTGGAAGGTTCAATGAAAATCTTTAATTTTTTCTCACTTGTAGGTCTTTATGAGATTAGAATCGCAATTTTTTACGCAAATTCAAGAATACCATGTATTTCAGATTTTCTGAAAGTAATTATGCATCATTAAAGAGATCAGTAAATGCAACAGTAAATGCATCTTTGAAAAAATCATGATAAAGAATGCCCAAACGGAGTTGGGACTTTCCTTATGAGCCATCCATTGCAGTTCAGAAGGATAAGTATAATAATTTATGAGTTATCAGCAAGCTATGTTTGACAGTATTCTTGGCGGAGTCGTCATTGATTAATGAAGATCTATATTGTAACTGTACAGCTACCTATTTTTGCGTGCTGCAGTACTCATGAATTCTCAATGGCCTCGATGCAGTCATAATGAATTTTTAGGGACCACGAAGAAATGCTACATTTTTTTTAAATTATTAAACTGTGGGTAAATTAATAAGGCATTATGAATTTTTACAATAATTTTAACTTTTGAAATTTGCTCCGATGAAAATCAAGTAATTCAACGAATAGAAAAATGCTCCGAACTTGCGTAAAGAGTTTCGAATTCTAAACTGTGCACGTCACAAAACACGCATAAGTGACCTCGCCATTGTAAAATCCGTTTTCGATTCCACCGCCGCGAACACCGAACCACTGCCACTGGCGACATCAGCCCCTCCACTCTCGAGCCCGCTTCGTCCCCTCCACTCGAATTTCATGCGCTTTCAGCCCCGATACTCGAAAGAACGGCTATAACAGTGTCGTTGCGCAGCTTCGCCAGTGAACCTCGCTGTGAACGCATAAAGCGACACGTCGTCGGTATAAAAAGCCGACATTGCTGTGCAGCGTGTAGTATGGTCGGGTTCGTGTAGCAAGTAGCATCTCTATACAACCATGTCTACATCAGATTCGAAAGCTCCGTTGAGGACGGTCAAACGAGTCCAGTTTGGCATTCTTTCTCCAGATGAAATCGTTAGTTTATCATTATATGCATTTTATTTTACATATATTTATTTGAAAACAATGATTTATTTGATGGCATTAGAACACCAATGTACGCACAATGTACTTTGTTGTTATTCACAATGAAAATCAAATACTCTTGGCTTAATCTATTATGATGTGGATTTTTTCCCAAGTAAAATCAGATTGACGAATAAATAACACTTACTGTGATATTTTTTTAATGTAACATTAAATTACACAAATTCAACCAAAACGGCTCTCTTTCGTGTGCAAAGGATATGCTTAATAATTTAAGGTTAGGTTGACCGACGCTCCGTGAATACATTACTTTTATTGAAACTACTGCATACTACTTACACCAAAACAATTATTCTCACCAAATACTGTTTTTTTCTTCTGCAATTATTTTTGTAACGCAATAATAAATTATATAATGTGATATTTCAGCGACGCATGTCTGTTGTCGAAAATGGCATTGCCTTTCCGGAAACGATGGAGGGTGGAAGACCAAAACAAAGAGGTCTCATGGACCCACGACAAGGTGTCGTTGACAGAAATTCTCGCTGTCAGACTTGTGCCGGCAACATGACTGAATGTCCTGGCCACTTTGGTCATATTGATTTAGCAAAACCTGTATATCATATTGGATTTATTACAAAAACCATGAAGATTTTAAGATGTGTTTGCTTTTACTGTTCCAAACTGCTGGTCAGTCCGGTAAGTGTCTTTTAAAAAATTTAAATATAGCAATACTTAGTGTTGTATACAATAGGGTTGATCAAATCGAATTTACTTCCTTTTTTATTTTCTAGCAAAATCCTAAAATCAAAGAAATTATCATGAAATCCAAGGGTCAGCCACGAAAACGTTTAGCGTTTGTATACGATTTGTGTAAGAGCAAAAAAATTTGTGAAGGAGGTGATGAAATGGATATGTCTAAAGAAGGACAAGCACCCGATCCAAATAAAAAACCAAGTCATGGTGGATGTGGGCGATATCAACCAAATCTTCGAAGATCTGGTTTGGATATTTCTGCTGAATGGAAAGAAGTTAATGAAGATTCACAGGAGAAAAAAATGATGTTGACTCCAGAAAGAGCTTGGGAAATTCTCAAAGCTATTACTGATGAAGAATCATTTATTTTGGGTATGGATCCCAAGTATGCCAGGCCAGATTGGATGATAATAACAGTGTTACCAGTACCACCTCTTGCTGTCCGACCAGCTGTTGTTATGTACGGTTCAGCTAAAAATCAAGATGATTTAACCCACAAACTTGCTGATATAATTAAAGCAAACAATGAGCTATCGAAAAATGAAACAAGTGGAGCTGCTGCACACATACTGATAGAAAATTTAAAAATGCTTCAATTCCATGTAGCTACGCTTGTTGATAATGACATGCCAGGAATGCCTAGGGCTATGCAAAAATCTGGAAAACCGCTAAAATCTATCAAGGCCAGATTGAAGGGTAAAGAAGGTCGCATTAGAGGTAACCTTATGGGTAAACGTGTAGATTTTTCTGCACGTACAGTTATCACACCTGATCCAAATTTGAGAATCGATCAAGTTGGTGTACCACGAAGTATCGCACAAAACTTGACTTTCCCAGAAATTGTCACTCCTTTTAATGAGACATACATGAAATCTCTCGTGCAAAGAGGACATAATCGTTATCCTGGTGCCAAGTACATTATAAGAAACAATGGAGATCGTATTGATTTACGCTTTCATCCCAACCCATCAGATTTACATTTAGAGTATGGATACAAAGTAGAAAGGCACATAAAAGATGGTGATTTAGTAATATTTAATCGGCAACCTACTCTTCACAAAATGAGTATGATGGGTCACAGAGTCAAAGTCTTGCCATGGAGTACATTCCGGATGAATTTAAGTTGTACGTCACCTTACAATGCAGATTTTGATGGAGATGAAATGAATTTGCATGTACCACAATCAATGGAAACCAGAGCTGAAGTAGAAAATATTCATGTGACTCCCAGACAAATTATAACTCCACAAGCAAACAAACCAGTTATGGGAATTGTGCAAGATACATTAACAGCTGTCAGAAAAATGACTAAGAGGGATGTTTTTATTGAAAAAGAGCAAATGATGAACTTGCTTATGTTTTTGCCAAATTGGGATTGTAAAATTCCTAAACCTTGCATTTTAAAACCAAAACCTCTTTGGTCTGGAAAGCAATTGTTCTCATTAATTATTCCTGGTAATGTCAACATGATTAGAACACACAGTACACATCCAGATGATGAAGATGATGGTCCCTACAAATGGATTTCACCTGGAGATACCAAAGTTATGGTTGAACATGGAGAACTTATCATGGGCATATTATGTAAAAAATCTCTTGGTGCCTCAGCAGGTTCTTTGTTGCATATTTGCATGCTTGAGTTGGGTCATGAGGTTTGTGGCAGATTTTATGGCAATATACAGACAGTCATAAATCAGTGGTTGTTATACGAGGGTCATTCAATTGGTATTGGAGACACAATTGCTGATCCTAAAACTTATTCAGAAATTCAAAATGCTATCAAGAAAGCTAAAGAGGATGTCATAGAAGTCATTCAGAAAGCTCACAATATGGAACTTGAGCCCACACCCGGTAATACTCTGCGTCAGACTTTTGAAAATCAAGTAAACAGAATTCTCAATGATGCTCGTGACAAAACTGGTGGATCCGCTAAAAAGTCTTTGACTGAATATAATAACTTGAAAGCTATGGTCGTTGCAGGTAAGTTTGAAATGAAAAGAAGAAACAGAATTGCTGGTAAAAATTTTTATTTACTAAATTCGTATTTTACTCAAATTTTCAGGTTCTAAGGGATCAAATATTAATATTTCACAAGTTATTGCTTGTGTCGGACAACAGAACGTTGAAGGTAAACGTATACCATTTGGTTTCCGCAAACGCACATTGCCTCACTTCATCAAGGATGATTACGGTCCTGAATCTAAAGGATTTGTAGAAAATTCATATCTTGCTGGTCTTACACCATCAGAATTTTATTTCCACGCTATGGGAGGTCGTGAAGGTCTTATCGATACTGCTGTAAAAACCGCTGAAACCGGTTACATTCAGCGTCGTCTTATAAAGGCTATGGAGTCTGTGATGGTTCACTATGACGGTACAGTCAGAAACTCGGTCGGTCAGCTCATTCAGTTGCGATATGGTGAGGATGGACTGTGCGGAGAAACTGTGGAATTTCAAAATTTACCTACTATAAAGCTAAGTAATAAAGCTTTTGAGAAAAAATTCAAGTTTGATCCTAGCAATGAAAGGTACCTGCGACGTATATTCAGTGAGGATATTGTTAGAGAAATGATGGGTTCTGGAGAAGTCGTTTCAGAATTAGAGCGAGAATGGGAACAACTTTCCAGAGATAGAGCAGCTCTTAGAGAAATTTTCCCAAGTGGGGAGTCAAAGGTTGTACTTCCTTGTAATTTACAGCGAATGATATGGAACGTGCAGAAAATCTTCCGTATCAATAAACGAGCTCCAACTGACTTGAGCCCGATAAAAGTAATCAATGGAGTTAAAGAACTTCTGGATAAATGCGTTATTGTAGCTGGAGAAGATCGTCTTAGCAAGCAGGCTAATGAAAATGCAACTTTACTTTTCCAATGTTTGGTTCGCTCGACCTTGTGCACCAAAGTAGTTTCTGAAGAATTCAGATTATCAAGTGAAGCTTTTGAGTGGTTAATAGGAGAAATTGAAACTAGATTCCAGCAAGCACAAGTAGTACCAGGTGAAATGGTTGGGGCTTTGGCTGCGCAATCACTTGGTGAACCAGCTACTCAGATGACGTTGAACACGTTCCATTTTGCCGGTGTATCGGCTAAAAACGTAACCCTGGGTGTACCACGTTTGAAAGAAATCATCAACGTTAGTAAAAAACCAAAGGCTCCATCTCTAACCGTTTTCCTCACAGGATCAGCAGCTAGAGATGCCGAAAAAGCCAAGAATGTCTTGTGCAGGCTTGAGCATACTACTTTAAAGAAGGTTACCGCTAATACAGCAATTTATTATGATCCGGAACCACAGAGCACTGTGATTGCAGAAGATCAAGAATTCGTTAATGTCTACTACGAAATGCCGGACTTTGATCCAACTAAAATTTCACCGTGGCTGTTACGTATTGAACTCGATCGTAAGAGAATGACAGATAAAAAGTTGACCATGGAACAAATCGCCGAGAAAATTAATGCTGGTTTTGGTGAAGATTTGATGTGCATATTCAACGACGACAACGCCGAAAAACTTGTACTCCGCATCCGTATAATGAATGGTGAAGATACCAAGTTTTCTGACAACACCGATACTGAAGAAGCTGCTGATAAAATGGAGGACGATATGTTTTTGCGGTGTATCGAAGCAAACATGCTCAGTGACATGACGCTACAGGGTATCGAGGCAATCGGCAAAGTGTACATGCACTTGCCACAGACAGATGCTAAAAAAAGAATCACAATCACAGAAAGCGGCGAATTCAAAGCAATTGCAGAGTGGCTACTCGAAACAGACGGTACAAGTTTAATGAAGGTACTGAGCGAACGAGACGTTGATCCAGTACGTACATTCTCTAATGACATCTGCGAGATATTCCAAGTTCTGGGTATCGAGGCCGTACGAAAATCCGTAGAGAAAGAAATGAACGCTGTATTGCAGTTCTATGGATTATACGTGAACTATCGCCACTTGGCTTTACTTTGTGATGTCATGACGGCCAAAGGTCATCTTATGGCCATCACACGTCACGGTATTAACAGGCAAGATACTGGAGCTCTGATGAGATGCTCATTCGAAGAAACAGTAGATGTGTTGATGGATGCAGCTTCACATGCTGAAGTAGATCCGATGAGAGGAGTTTCAGAAAACATCATTATGGGTCAGCTGCCTCGTATTGGTACTGGTTGCTTTGATCTTCTACTCGACGCAGAAAAATGTAAGCAAGGTATTGAGATTCCAACGAACAAAGAAGCCAACATCATGGGTGGCACTGGAATATTATTTGGAGCAGCAACCCCGAGTCAAAGTCCATCGGGTCTCAAGACACCTTGGATGGGAACTCCTGGCTATGCCATGTCTCCTGGCCTCGGCAGTGGCATGACTCCTGGAGGTGCCTGCTTCTCACCAGCAGCTGGATCAGATGCATCAGGCTTATCGCCGGCTTATTCTGCCTTCTCACCTGGCCAGCCAGGAAGCCCGGGCAGTCCAGGACCAAATATGAGCCCTTACATGTCGCCAGCAGGAACATCTCCAAGATATTCGCCAATGAGTCCGTCCGGGTACTCGTACCCTGCATCTCCTAGTAGAACTCCATCGAGCGATCATTACTCGACGGCGTCTCCAAATTATTCACCATCCAGCCCGAAATACGTGCCGACGAGTCCAAGCTATTCTCCAACTTCACCGAGCTACTCGCCTACTAGTCCAAGCTATTCACCTACATCGCCAAGTTATTCACCAGCGAGTCCCAGCTATTCGCCAACTAGTCCAAGCTACTCGCCTACATCGCCTAGTTATTCGCCGACGAGTCCGAGCTACTCGCCCACGTCACCGAGTTATTCACCGACTAGCCCGAGCTACTCGCCTACATCACCGAGTTACTCACCTACGAGTCCAAGCTACTCGCCAACTTCACCGATTTACTCGCCGACGTCACCAAGCTACTCACCAACCAGTCCGAGCTACTCGCCGACGAGTCCCAGCTATTCACCAACTAGTCCCAGCTATTCACCAACGAGTCCGAGCTATTCACCAACGAGTCCGAGCTACTCGCCTACGTCTCCGAGCTACTCACCGACGAGCCCGAGCTACTCACCAACGTCACCCAATTATACACCGGCTTCTCCATCGTACTCGCCCTCGTCTCCAAATTACTCACCGACGTCGCCGAGCTACTCGCCAACTTCACCATCGTTTGCTGGTGGAACTCCTCCTCGTTACACACCAACCTCACCGACTTATTCACCAACAAGTCCCTCATACTCACCAACTTCACCCAGTTACTCACCAAGTTCGCCTCAACACAGTGCTATTAGCACAAATTACTCTCCAAGTAGTCCAAACTATTCACCGACCTCGCCTACTTATTCACCATCAAGCACAAGATACTCTCCAACTTCTCCTACGTATTCTCCTCCGAGCTTCAATTATTCACCAACGTCGCCGAGTTACTCTCCAACATCGCCAGCGTACTCACCACAAGTGCCAGGCTACTCGCCTACCAGTCCAACTTATTCCGAGAATTCTCCTGCCGATGAAAACGACGAAGGTGCGACGTAAAAGTCAGGAGGCGTCGACAATTTGACGCATTTGGTATCGTTGATGCCAATTATGTTGGAAGTATCTTTGCACAAAAGATATTTTAATAGTAATTTTTTTGTTACATATTTAACTCTAATCAGAGTTATAACTATTACTGTATAATAGACTTCATGTAAATTGAAAAAAATTGATGGAAGTCCTTATTTTTGTTAAGTTAGGTGAATTTGCCCAGCATTATGATTGATTCACTTGGTGAGGGCATCATCTTTCTCAATACTATTAGAGTTGTATTTCTAATGAGATTATATATAAGAAAACTACAAATAAGAAAATTTATTTTCTACTGAATAGACCATAAGTGATTGTTTACATTAAATAAATCTTTTTGTTATATTTATGTTTAAAATCACTGCTGCTCTTTAGCTCAATTACCTCTTAATTTATACAAATATGTCTTAAACTTGAAAGTATGAGTTTAGGTTGAGACAGAAAAATTGATTTTAATTTTTTTTTTTTAATTTTTGTCTGGATAAAATTTTAATTTATAGTCAAGTTAGAGCTCTAACTTGAAACTATACTTCCCCAAGTAAATTGGTTAATTTTATTTGAGAATAACCAGATATATATTATGATTATGAGAATAAATTAATTTAAAAATATTGAAATCTCAATCAATCAAAAAGCTTATTTTAAGAGATTATTCGAAAAAATATAAAATGACATGTTATTTTGACAGTATACATATGTTTTCATAAGCATCCTTGCGTGAATTTGGCATAACATGCAATCATTATCATTATTTTGAATTAAAACAATCATTATATGCATATAATAATGCAAATTTGTGTGAGTATGTATAGAGATAATGTGTGATATGTGCCTAAATAATATAAACAATTGATGCCTATAAAGCGATTATTTTATCATAAATAATTTAAGAATCATTATTTGAAAATACAAGTAAAAATGATACTTAAGTAAATATAATAATACTAAAAAAACAATTTTCATTTGCAGCAAGTTATATTCTTGTAGAAACAAAGAAAATGTAAAATATTATATATTTATAAAAATAAAAAAGATTTAACCAAATTTTTTCTAGTTTTCTAATGCTTATTGCCCTAAAATTGTGATCATTGAATTATGTACTTTTTAAAAGTAAATGTTGAACTGCTAGATAAATTGATAATGAAATGATTATAAAATCATACAATTTTCACAAGCTCATAATCAGCCTTTGGAAGGTTCTTTTTCAACGATCAAAATCTCAAAAAATCAAACTACTTGAAGATCAGGCTTTCATTGCATCACTAAGTAAACTAAGACACTTTCTATGACGTAGAGAATGATTGGAAATATTGATTCTTTTCGTAATTAAACGCAATGGTTTTTACTTAAGTAATAACAGTTAAGGTAAGTCACGTTTTCGAGATTACTGTTGAATATTTTTTTAGTAAACTGCTTTGAGTCCATAAAAATGAAAGTAAGTCATGAAAGAATTTTTTAACAAGAATATCAACCTGATTGTTCATCAAATGATCATAAAAGAAATAATGTATTAAATACGTTCAAAAAACTTTAAGTAACAGTGCACTAGTTGTTTTTGATAACAGTAAATTTCAAAAATAAAAAATAACAATAGGAAATTTAATTAACGTAACATCAATGAGCTACATTATTAATTCATGCAAAATCAAATATTTTTATATTTATTTTTTGGAAATGACAAAACTGACTCATCGAATAACAACAAATAATTATTATTCTTTAAAAAAGATAATTTTAATAATTGTATGTACATTATTTACACTGCTTATTATTTGGAGATAATTTACATGTCTGCAATACTCCACTTGTAAGCTTCATCTTCAACTGCTTTCTTTTTGTTTTGTTGTTCAAACCACTTCTTTTCATACCCATTACTTCGGTCCACTCCATCCCATCTGAAACCTGGTTTAATACCAAACCTATTGGGCATGAATGAGCCAGAATAGCTTGGTTTATCTGAAAAAATAACAAACACTCACTTTTAATATCTAATTTAATAAATGATCTAAAATGCTTGTACAGTTATTAATTTGTTTAAATAATTAAGCAAATGATTGGAAATCTTCATTTAAATATCTCAACTAAAATTTCCTTAGTTTATTTATAATAAAAATGATTGAGACTACTGTAACAAATCAACCTATTTTGTTACTAAAATAACATTTAATTTTATAAGCAAAATATTTACCTGGTGCTCTTTTGCCTTCTTTAATTTCTTTTTCCTTTATATAGGCCAACATAGGATCATCATCTCTGTCACGACTTTTTAATTCTTTTTCTAAATCTTCATCGTCTGCATACCTTGCAAGAGGTTTGTCCATCTCTTTCAGATCTTGTTGAAGTTTACTCATGTGATCATCAGATTGTTTCAACCCCCGACCCCATTGTGCATATTTAGCATTTATTTCCTCTTGTTCTTGCTGCTTCTCATGATGATATTCAGCTTCTCTTTCCAAATTTCTTCTTCTACCTGTTTTTCTATCACGAACAACAGTAGATTGACCATAGCCACTCATTTCTCGTGACATTTTTTCCATCATTTCATTTTCACGTCTTTTCTTAGCTTCTTCTTCTTCTTTCAAAGATTTGATATTTTGAAGGCCAGCTGATGTACCATCTAAGGTTTTTTTCATTTTTTTAGGTTCCCTTTCCTTTTCAGCGTCTCTTGAGGAAATCAACTTAGATTTATTATTTGATTTAAATCTAGGTGGGCTTAAATCTGAGTCAGAACTATTTCTTCTCTTGTGTCTTGCAGATCTTTTATCCCAGGTCCTATTGTCTTCGTAACTTTTTGTGCCTCTAGACCTTGGAGGGCTTAGATTTGAGTCAGAGTTATTTTTCCTACTTCTTTTGTAATTCTCTTCTCTTGATATTCTTTTGTGTGAAGTTCTGCTGTCTTCATAAGCCTTTACGCCTTTAGACCTTGGAGGGCTTAAATCAGAATCAGAATGATTTCTGTTTTTACTGTAATTCTCTCTACCTGATTTTCTTTTGAACGATACCTTGCCATCTTCATGACTCTTTTTACTACTAGATCTTGGTGGACTCAAGTCAGAGTCAGAATTATTTCTCCTCTCTTGATATTCTTTTGATTTAAATCTAGGCGGGCTTAGATCTGAGTCAGAACTATTTTTTCTCTTGTCTCTTGCTGATCTTTTATCAGAGGTTCTACTGTCTTCGTAACACTTTTTACCTTTAGACCTTGGAGGGCTTAGATCCGAATCAGAATTATTTTTTCTGCTCCTTTTGTGATTCTCCTCTCTTGATACTCTTTTGTGAGAAGTCCTGCTGTCTTCATGAGTCTTTTTGCCTTTAGCTCTTGGAGGGCTTAGATCCGAATCAGAATTATTTTTTCTACTCCTTTTGTGATTCTCCTCTTTTGATACTCTTTTGTGAGAAGTCCTGCTGTATTCATGATCCTTATTACTATTAGATCTTGGTGGGCTCATGTCAGAGTCAGAATTGTTACTCCTTTTTTTATGATTGTCAATATCTATTTCTTTCTTTTGAACTTGACTTTCAGATTCTTCTATTGAGTCTGCTGCGATTTGCTTCCATCTCTGTTTGTTGCTAAAATCTGTCGGCCCACGATCATCAACCATTACAATTTGTGGAGCATCTTCCTGTGACATGAGTGAAGAAATAATCTCTTCTTCACCCATATTCTTCAAGTGTTTGAAATCATCAATATCATCATCAATAATTTTAACTCTGCAATGGAAAATATGTAAAATAATTTTATCATTCGAAAGTGTCGGTATTTTAAGCAATTTTGAATAAATGAAATTAGAAACATTAACTTACGTTTTCTTAACCTTAATTTTTCTTTTCTTTTTTTTATCATCTCCATTTTTTGACAGATACTTTTTTAGATACTCGGCTTGAGAAAGTTTTGGCGCGCCTGACATTTTTACTGGAGTCTATGGTAATACTATATTTCTCTATACTATACTCTCTTTCTCCACTGTACTTTTTGAAAAATCACAGTTTAAAAGGTTAGTCTGATGCTTCTCAATTTCACACCTGACGCGTACTGCACACAGCACAACAAACAACATAGGAGTTGAGACTAGATGACCGACGACGCCGTTGTGGAGAAATGCTGCAGCTCTCTGTGGTCAAATAATTACTGGTTACGTGCCCGATCGTGACAGAATTCAATATGGCCACCGCGCGCGAGATTCAAAACCTTCGAAACCTGAATACGAAAAATTGTAAGGAAAAATTGTATTAAAAATTTAAAAAATGTTAGAGCATGTTAGAAAATGCAAACCGAAGTAGTCATCTATGAAACCCAGCTGGGTAATTAGGATATAATAGGAGACGGATAATTTTAAAAAGTATATATTCATTCCAGAAATCATAGAAACGTTTTGATATTTTGAGGTGTAAGTATTATATATTCCGGAAAAAATTGTAGCTGCACAATCGAAAAATGATCGAAATTGTATTAATATTATTTATCATTCTGCTCTAATGGAATATTTATTGGGTTATTTGATAAAATATCTCATTCAGTTTCTAACCAAGTGCAATAATAAGTTGAATAATTTCCAATTAAATGTTTTAACGTACTTTCAGTTTTCGAAAATACAAATATTAACGAGTTGATTGTGTGTAGTCTATTAATAAATAAGCATCTCCTTTTTTCAAATTTACTTTCTGTTCTAAATTCTTCAATTCTTAATCGAAATAAAATGTACCATCATTAAACGAGGATAGATGGAAAATCACCGAGAAAAGCTCGGTGAAACAGCGAGCGTGAAAATAATCCTACAGGTGCGAAGAATCGACGACGCGCAGCTGCGAATGTAAAATAACGCAGGATCAGGATAGGAGGAGAGCAACGCAGAAAAGCCTGCGTTTGACCTTGACTCTCGCTTAAAGGAATTCCAAAGCACACGGTATACTCTGGCGAAGCGTCGGCGCACGAAGCTGCTCCAGTAGCACACAGAGCTTTGAGCTTTCGCAGCTATACGCACACGATCGTGTAGGTACGCGCGTCGAGAGAATCGATGTATATAGTGGTGGTCGTGGCCAAGCAGATAATATATAAGTTGCAAGTACGCACGTAACTTGGTCGACGGCTGCGCCCTAGAGCCGCGCTCGCTTCGCATATAATATAGCTGTCGGTCGGGGAGTCCTGGCGACGACCAGTGTGCAAAGCTGCTCTAGGCAAGGAGTCGATCGTTATCTTTTTCTTTTTTTTTCGCACCCTCGCAACTAACTCGTAACTCCGCGTATTTATCAAGCGAGCTCATGTCGCAAGCCCCGCCGCGGGGGAAAGCTAAAATATAAATGAAAAAAATATTTCCGCTCGATCCGACGAGTGCTTCTCTCCTGGCTCGATCGCTCTATGGCCCTTTTGTTTTGTCGCCCACGCGACTCGTAGTTTGCCTGCGAATAGGGAGCCGAAGATAAGTCCGTCGCAAGCTCGCAGTCTATGGCGCATCGCAGGACCTGCTAGCGGACGTACATAGACGATTATATACTATCGACCTCAAGCATTTGTCACTTCTTTACGAACTTGGAGCTTTAATAATCAATCATCTGTGCAACGCAAAGGTAAGACGATCGAATAATGTGTTTCGCTGTGTAAATGTTTCTGTGTGCGCGGGGGCCGTTGCAAATAATTGCCTCGATCTGCACGAGCGAATGAATGAATCTCCGCCACGCTTGGATCTTTGACTTATCCGCGCAATTCACGAGTCGCGCGAGTAATCGATATCGGCGTGCCGCGCACGCAACTGTTGACGTGGACAAGCCGGAAAGCCTCCTAAGATAAGAATAAAATGCACCTTTGCTATCCGTCTTTATTAAAAGTACTTTATTGAAAAAAGGTCATAAATTTTAGCAAGCATAGTAGCATAAATAAAGCACTGATTGAAAAACAAATCAACTTTGTTTTTCTTTATTGCATCCCCTAAATGTATATGTCAAATTATTTGATTATTTTAAACTTTACAAGTGAAGACTATGAATGAGAGCTTTTTTTTTGAAAAATTAATCAAAAAGCTCCTTTCTCCCAAATTGAATGACAACGGGATGTCAATCGATATCCTTACCATCGCGCTGAGCCCTTAATTTTTTCCTTCCATCCATTCACAACAAACATACGAAGACTTTATTCATTCAAAATGTAATATTCTTCCTTAAAATTTAGCCTCGATAATTGCACTATTTTGATTATAGAACTACTTGAAATATTTCATTTTTTCGCGTACCAAAAAAAAGTACAAAAAATCAGTCGGAATATGCCGCCTAATTGACAATCACCCTTATATACATGATTCTCGAATACTCTACATGCTCCCTGAGGCATTGGGAGAAAATTATTTTAAGCGCATATGCTTCTATGATTAACTTTATAGTGGCTTAATCGGTCGCATTAACTCGAAGCACACTTTCAAGTTCGCGAGCTTTCGATCGACTCGAAGAAACTTGTTGCACTTCGTGTTATATGCGTTTTGCTGCTGCTGCTTGTATATAGTTAAAATGGCGCTACAAGTTGCGAGCTACGTCATCGCGTTGCACCATAACGTATCCCTTGAACATAATGTAATACTATGATGATAAATTCGTGATCGTTATAAATGGAAAAAACTCAATGCGAGGGTAGAGCATTTTTTGTGTAAATTATTTATTTTCGTAAGACTCAAATTTTTGGTTTCTACTGCACGAATAAAACTTTCACAATCAGTCAACGAACTTTATACGACTGTTTATTTATAAAAAATACAATTGCCCTTGGTGTATACGATTTTCTATCGAGTACTCATATAAAACTCTGAATTATAATTAATTAAAAATATTATTGCAGATATTGCAAGCTCTCCAAAACCTCGGCTCGTAACAATATAACAAAAGATCAGAAACATATGTAACTATAGTCATGGGTGCCTACAACTTCTTTGGTCCCGATCTCCGGGCCCCGGAGATTATGGCCATCTTGGGCTGCATCGGAGCAACAGCTGGGGCTGTTTCGGCAATTATCGTCTACGCCATTTGCGCTCGCAAACGACGAGTACTTAATTGGTAGGTCATGGATAATTTGGCCTTTTAATCCAAATCTTCTCTCTTTAATTCACGGTAAAAATAATTGCAGGTTTGAAAAAGACTTGCTGGACCAATCGGAGGAGGCAGAGAAATCATCGAAAAAGAATGCAAATATCCAAATCCAAATGGGTAAAAGCTGCGAAAAAGATAATCAATGCGTCGCAGGGATATTAGCTAACAAAATCATGAAGACGCATCAAAGTAAGCTTTATACAAGTAATCCGAATATCCGAAATAATTAATTGTTAATAATCGTACTTTTTTTTAGTCAACCACCGTCAATCGGAGAGCATCGACGAGGAGCGCGCGGCAGTGTCGGCTTCGACGTCGTTGATAGCCCCGGCGCCGCTGCCCACCGGGGACGTCGTGCTGGTCGGGAGCGACCAGCGGATGGTGCTCGTCAAGGGCTTGTCCGTGTCCAGTCGGTCCAGCAGCTACGCCGATTCCGAGGACAACGACGCGGACGCCACCATCACGTCGAGGGGCGCCGGGAGCAGCAGCACCGAGAGCGAGAGCTGCTGCAGCGACGACCTCTCCTGTCCGAGATCGCCTCTGGAGACTTGCGGCAAGATCGATATGTGCGTCGCGTACGACAAAATCGAGGATGCGCTTCGTATCAAGATTTTCAAGGTATCTTCTGTTATCCTTTGAATTTTGTGCGATTCTGTTTTATTTTGATTAATTTGAAATTTAATTTGGTATCTTTTATTCAGGTGTACGATTTGATAGAGACGACGAATCCTTACGTAAAAATACGACTCATTCCAGACCGAACTTGCGTGAAAAAGACGAAAATAATCAAGCAAACCCTTAAACCAGGTAATTATTATATTATACTCCTTCAAAATAATATAGTTCGGCAACGTATTTCGAATTTGAGAGAATTTTTTACAATATATTTTTATCATTAAAAATTAATTTTCGACAAAACAACAAAATAATTAATCGAAAAGAACTATTTTAAAAAATTTGGCTGGCTATTTCATGTCATGAATACTCTCTTTCAATAAGTTCAATGATTTTTCATTGTTCAAATGATAAGTCCTTTTCTTTTGAGTCAGGAAAAAATTTAATTTAACCCACTATTCTCATTTTTAACATTCACAATACAAATCATTTATTGAATTCTATATCAAATTAACATAGAATTTTGTTTAACATTATATATTTACATAAATATAAATTAAAAGTTAGAGTAAATAATTCAGTTAATTGATATTCATTACATGTCCTGATGCAAAGAATTAAAAGTTACAATTAAAATATATTTAATAAGTACTGCATAAAAATTATTTATGATATTAAATATATTACAATTTCACATTATATTTCATTATATGGTAGAGTCTGTACATGGAACAATTCATTAATGTAACTTATATACACAATTTTTTAAATACAAAAGACATACTATCTAGCGAAACTCTTAAAGGCTGCAGATTGTGGATTTATACATAATGGCACATGAGAATTGTCACTTTGTTTACAAATAAAACTGTGCATCTCTTCTTTTATTTGTTGAACAGTTGTTAGTCGTTTCTCCCATGTACTGTCAAATATAAGTGGACTTATTGGCTCAAAATGTTCAGTGAATTGCCTTACACCAGCACTTGTTGTAAAACAACATGAACACATACATGAATGGTATCTCAGTCTTCCTTCGTCTAAATATGGGTGGTTCAATGCTTCTTCTACTTTCATTCTCCTATCGGGATCATACACTAACATTTGACAAAGCAAGTGAACCGCTTCATGAGTGGCGTGTGCCCCTAAATTATAGAGAGTATTGATTTGAGATGGTTTAGGTACACGCTTTAGCATATGAGACTTAGCTGGTTCACAAGCATATTTCATATCGGATAAAGTTGGAGTTCCCAATAAATCAGTGATCATTTCTAATTGATGCACTGGACTTTGTGCTTGAAATAGAATTCTTCTTTTCAAAAGTTCAGCAAATATACAACCTACACTCCACATATCTATCGCATTTGTATAGTGTTTAGCTCCCATGAGAATTTCAGGTGCTCTGTAGTACTGAGTTACAACTTCCTGCGTCATCACTGCACGTGGATCATTTTCCTCTGCTCTAGCTAAACCAAAATCACAAATTTTTAAAACACAGTTGCTATTTACAAGAAGATTACCTGGCTTTATGTCTCGATGCAGAATTTTAGCAGAATGAACGTATTTGAGTCCTCGAAGAATTTGATATAAAAATACTTTTATATGATCAGAGCTTAATTGTTGAGGACTAACTATTATTTTATGGAGATCACTTTGAAGAAGTTCCGTTATGACATATAATTCTTGAAAAAAATCCAAGAGCGGTGGCTGCAAGATTTCAAGTGCAGATAGAACATTTTCGTGTTTGAAAAAGCACAGCATCTTCAACTCGCGAAAGACTCGTTTACTACTAATGACACTTTGAAAGATGTTGGGTAATTTTTTGAGTGCCACCTTCTTGCCATCTCTGGGATCCGTAACAGCCCATACAACTCCAAATGCACCATATCCAATGGGTCGATCGGGTTGAACAGTTGGTCTGTTATTTATATGCACTTTCACATGAGAATTATCGAGCGAATTCTGATTGTTAATGTTGGGCGCGTAGCAGTGAGACGAAGCTTGGGCAGTCGACGATGCCGCGCTGAGGATCTGATCGTTGGCATTGTTGACAATTCCAGACATGCCCGAAATCATGAGACCATCTCGTCGCATAGACATGATTCCCAATGGCAGTTTGGACGTAAAGACTTCAGGAAGTTGACGTTGAACGTTTTACTGGCGACTGCTACCGTTATCGCGCTCGAGACAAGGCAATATCAATCATTGATTGGTCGAACGATGAATGTTTCATTTCAGTCGAACGATCGCGTATCGTGAACAAATCGCAGTGGATTACTGGGCAAGTTTTTAGTAATGGTCGGCGTACTTGGCAGAGTAAACTTGGCAACGTAAATCAGACTGCGTACAGGTCCGAAAAGTCGTTTTCTCTTTCTCCCAGGCTTGCCCGCGGACGAAGACACTAATTAGGGGCTAGCAGCAGATAGCCAGTTCGGTCACTAGCCAACGCTTATCACGTATATAGTTATACATATCTATATACATACATACATGATCAAGCATATGCAGTATACAGGGTGCATATGGCCGAGGACGAGAGAAAATCGCACGAACGGACTGCTGAACGCGAAGAGCGACCCGAACTGCTGCACAGACAGTTCGAATAGTGACTTCTCACTTCGAGCAGTAGCGAACTGCAGTCGCAGCGAGGATCGTAAATCCTCCTATGACGTAGAGATACCACTTATTCGCTCTCTAGCGGCTAGATTCACGATGATGTTACAACTATTTGCTTTGCACTGAACGGAGTCGCGACTCGCTGTGCGCAGCTGCTGCTGCTCAATAAATTCGCCTCGCAAATCCCACAACGGTCGTCTCTACGAGGCACCAGAACGGAAAATAGGATAGAGCTGATGCCGTGCGTCAGGCGAATGTATATAATAGCGTTTGGTGACGCGCGTGAAACACGTCACGAGTCGCGATTGCAGACGCCTCCACGACTACCAATGGACGATGCCAATACGGCACACCATAATTGCCATGAATCTTGTTTTCTTGGGCTAGCCCTCCCTGGAACAATGCAATGATTATCACGTAAGGCATATCAACTGCCCCACTGAAATACTAAAATACCTGAAATCTGAAACACGCATGCATATAAGGGCGTGGTTATGGATTCATTGAGCCAATTTCCAAGTCCGATCGACCCTTTTACCCCCCTTTCTAGTGGTCACTTAATTTGTAATGATATTTTCCTCGGGGCTTTTGTTAAAATCTCGTAAAGACACCTACGCATTTAATTATTCTGACGATCATAAAATCGATAGGTATAAAAAGATTAATTGCATTCAAAGTAGAACGTTTAACGCTGTAGAGCGCGCCAATTCAAATCAATACGGGTGTAATCACGATCGGTCAAAGTAATATGTTTAATCATTATCACGCAAACGATGTTTTACAGAATGCAGCGACTACTTCGTTTTCCAAGTACCCACGAACCGTCGAATCGACGATTTGACGCTGGAAATCGTGCTCTACGATCACGTATCGAAGCAGCAAAAGTACCTGCAGCAGCACAAGCTTGGCTACCTGCACCTGCCCCTGGTGCAGCTCATGCCGGAACTCGTGGACGACGAGCAGCAACCCCAGAGCGTCACCCAATTTTTTATGCGCTGCTTGCCCTTCGAGGACGCCAAATCCTACGGCGAGCTCATGGTGTCCATGACCTATCAGAGCCAAGCCGAGAGACTGACTGTCGTGATAATTCGCGCTAGAGATTTATTTTTTACCCCCGACGATGACGATGACGTTGATGTTTCCAAGGACGGTCCGACCTATGAAATTTACGTGCAGGTAAGACCGTCGCTTTTCAGACTCGACTAGACTAGATCTATCAAAATTACGAAATTTTAACAACCCCGTGTTCTCTGTTTACTCAGGTCAACGTCCTGCGGGACGGCAAAAGCTTCAAACGAAAAAAAACTGGTGTACGTCGCTGCGACCATGTTAATTCGCCCGTCTGGAGCGAAACTTTGAATTTTGACATGCCGCTTGGACTCTTGGCCACGAGCACCATAGAGTTCTCGATCTGCCGGACTCCCTCTCAAATTATGGCCTGCTGCCATGTGTCCGCAGACAGTCATTCTAACGCCCAAATCTTCCAGAATTTATTGAGCGGAGCAACGTCATCGGCTCAATGGCTTCCGCTCAACGAACCAAAATGAAATGAAGCGATGCATTGATAGGCAATTATATGTACTTTTTAACTGCAGAAACTCCGGTAACGTGTGAAAGTCCTCTCTTTCACTTTTAACTTTGACTTGCTTATTTTTCTTTTAGCTTTCTAGTCAAGTAAAGTAATAATATATACGATTTGTTTAACTAATGAAAGTCTGCAGTTCTCAACGAATTTTCTTTATAACTTTCTTAATGATTTTTACAGTAAAAAGCTTCGAACGGAGTTTATGCTTAATTTTTTTTACAATCCAGATTTTTGCAATGACTCAAAATAAATCAAAATAAGTACCCAAAAATTAATAAAATTAAGAATAAATAAACAATGTGTATGATTTTTTAGTTTGTTTTATTTAATTTTTGTACAATAAAACTGTACAAATATTATTTCCATGATCCATGGTTTAGTCAAAGAGACCTGAAACACAAATACAAGTAATGATTTAGTAAATGTAAGGCCATATAGTTTGAAAAAAATTATAATCATATGCAGAAACTCATTTAGGAAATTTGACTACATGACATTTTCAGAAGTCTAACACGCTTGAATAATCATTGTATGCTCATTGAAATTAATAATAAACCAAATAAAAGTAGTAGTTTTTAGTATCTTACCGAATCCCATGTCGTCATCGGATTCCTCTTCAGGTTCTTCCTTCTTCTTCTCCTCTTTGGCTGCTGGAGCATCAGCGACGGCAGCGGCTGCTGGTGCTATAATTGAATAAATTTTGTTATTATAAAAGACATATCTTGAGCTATTGTAAATAAAATCTCAAACAAAATTGAAATATTGTAGATATGAGAGGCCTCGAATGAACCTAGTTCATTCTTGCAGGCATTTCAATCGTTAATTTTTCCTCAAAAGCTGACCGTTCTAGCAAGGTGAAATCTAGGTCGGTGGATGAACAGAGGAACAAAGTCAAAGTAAGAATATGAACAGAAACTTACCAGCACCACCAGCTGGGGCAGCTCCAACTCCTGATCCAATGTTGGTGATCAGGTCCTTGACATTAAGACCTTCTACAGCCTTGGCGAAAAGACCGGGCCAGTAGGGCTCAATGTCTACGCCGGCAGCCTTGAGGATGGTTTGGATCTTCTCACCCTGGAAATCAAATTATGGGTGAAATTTGCAGTTCGCGCAATGGCCGAATAAAAATTAATTTTTGCAAAATAAAATATGTTTCGGTACTTACAGTGACGGCGACATCGTCGTCGGTGAGGATGAGGGAAGCGTAAACGCAAGCGAGTTCGGCTTTGGTCGACATTTTTTAATAATTAAACGTGCAGGTCGCCCGAGGTTAGGCCTTAGCTTCAGAAGAGAACAAGCACGTGGATTATCGTTCACGACGGACGCTAACGAAAAAAGAACCGGGTTATGTGCTCGTGGCGGTTTGTCTTTGTGCGCATTTCAATTCAATTCCCCTTCCAAGTTATTGTCGCTTGCAGCCGGCAGCGCCGTGCAAACAAGGCGGACGATTTAAATATGCATTATAATCTTTTGCGGTTTGGTTATTCATGAACGTGAGAAAATACTGGAGCATGAGTAAACAAAAAAACAAACATTTTCAAACGCTTTTTCAGCAATTTTTATTAAGTATTTTTCTAAATACTACTCGGATGACTCTATTTCATGCTTGCTTACGCATAAAAAAAATTTTAGTAGTAAGCAAAACATGTAAAAAAAATTCGGAATACCTTTAAAATATGTTCATAAGAATGAACAAGAGGTTCAACTGACATAATAGATAACATTTTTTTACAAGTTGAAACTGTGAAATAGCAAAAATATTGATCAAGGGACCGAATGAGAGTTTGCGGGTGATGCTGCAGCTTTGAACATCGACTCATAAAGTAATTTACAAAAATAATTTTATCCAATCAAAAAAATGTTAGATTAAATATGAAAAAAAAATGGAAAATGAAACAACGAATTCTGAATTGTGATTTAGATTTTTTTATTTAATAATAAGAGAATCACTTGAATATTTACGAGATACATGTTACCAATAAATTCGAATATTCAATACTTATAATAATATTATATTAAGATATACAAATACAACAAAACTGAAAAGTTGTGTAATGTTTATTCTCTAAAAAGTTTATGCAATATTTTTTCTTTTGTCATTGGTTCTCATCTTGAAATAATGTTATTCACATTTATAAAGAAGAGTTTGACAAAAGTACTGTTATTTTGTGGAAACCATGTGTTGATTTTGTTCATGTAAAC
Source organism: Trichogramma pretiosum (assembly GCF_000599845.2). NCBI lineage: Eukaryota > Metazoa > Arthropoda > Insecta > Hymenoptera > Trichogrammatidae > Trichogramma > Trichogramma pretiosum. The sequence goes on along the minus strand of NW_019641608.1, from coordinate 333,106 downwards.
TGTCGTCGTTTACTTGAGGGTACGTGGTAAATGCACTCGGTGAAAAATTACTTCAACCTATGCTACAAAAAAGCGTCATGTATATTCAATAGTTACAGAAAGTTTTTTTTAACTGTAAAATAAAAATATATTGTTTGAATGACATTTACCTGCAATGCCAGCAATCGCCTCAGATGCAAAGAATTTGACGTCAACATCGGTATCCGTATTTAATTTATCAAGAACAGGTTTAACCTGTGTTTGAACTGCAGCTGGTTTCAGATGTGGTCCAATCCGTTGCAAAGTTTTGGCGACGTTGAACCTAACATTCGCTACATTGTCATTGGCCATGCTCAAGACTGTGGGAAGCATGACATCCGTCGTAATTTCTGGACCACAAACTTCGGCTAATACCTGAAAATTCCAAAAATTTTCAATAATTCAAAGATATCAATTGAATGAATATTGCTTTTTACGGAACAAATTTTTATATAGCAACTAACTAGAATGAACTTACATTTATACAGAAGAGGCAGGTCATTCTGTGAAGATAGTTCTGGTCTCTAGACATGGCTAAAACTTTCGGAATCACTGTATTTTGTGCCCATTCTGGTCCAAATTTCTCAACAAGCTTTTTAAGATTGAGCGTGGCTGCCTCTCGGATGGCGTAAACATGATCGACCAACCAAGTCATACACAATGAATTCAATTTTTCATCAAAGAATTCCACTCCAAGCTGACCAGCTAATAACGGCATGTACCTGTTGTGATAAAAAAATGTGCATCATTTAATTGCTCATATTTTTTATCAACGTTTAATTACGTTGAAATATTAAGATAAACTCACTCAATAATAGCCAATCGAACTCTCCACTTCGAATCTTCTGCCAGCTCAACAATTGCCGGTAAAAGCGATTGTGACAGCTGTTGAATACCAATAACTTCGTTCACACAATCTAAATTACTTATTATGTTCAAGCGAACTTCGGGGCATTCGTCTTTGAGTTGAGATAAGAATAAAGGTAATAAGTGCTCGATGGTGCTGAAATAAAAAAACATTGATTAAATTTTAATTCAAGTAAAAATGTCATCATATGAAATGCGTAACACATCCACCGAAAAAATGATTCAGTCAAAGAAATCAGAATATTTTAATTCAAACAAGCAACTATAAAATATTTTTAAATAACTTTTGTCAACAATAATAACAACAATATAAGGAAGTATCAAAGGTCAAGATGATATTATGACATACAAAACGTCGCCCGTACGCCAAGCGCACATCAAGTATTCGAACATGACCGATCTCATGATGCAAACAAAAGTGAACTAATCTTAAAATGCAATTCGTCGATCGAACATCCACATTGATTAACGTAGACGCACTCACTCACACACGCACACGTATGCACATTCGTTCGGAACTACCTCGAAGTGCGCACGAATTTCATTTGACCAGCCAATCGACTACGTCCTATCCGTATTCTCTCGGGCCGGATAACGCAACACGCGTAATTGTCATCCTCGTCGCCGGAATCCGTCTTGCCTCGAAGCAAGCACACTACTCGCGGCGATAAATTACAAAAACGCTCCCTTTTTTTTTATATACGTTTTTCTCCCGATCGAACAACAGCTTAATTCGCACTGTGATCAGGCGCGCAAAAGCGTTTTGATAGACGTCGCCAATATTTGTTAGTGCTATATAGCGCGATCGGTAGTACTATAACTTCCGCTTGTCGACGATTGCAAAACACGAGTTTTTTTTGCGATGATGACAACTATGACGACGTTTTTTGACTTGACGAAACAACGAAACATATACACAATCGAAAAATACATGCAATTTTAGATAAAACTTTAATAAGTAAGAAAAAGATTGTCCATCTCCTAATATCGGACATTCTTTATTGCTTTTCGAGTTGCCTATTTGATTTTTTGCATTAAAAGTCAAATTTGAAACCTGCTGCCTAAATATAGTTATATTTTTTTGCTATTAAAAACGTGCAATAATCAACTATACAAATTAAATCGAGTAAATAAATCGAGTATATAGTTCGAGAATAGAGTTAGAAAAAAGAAAGTCTAAATAAAACTTCCTTTTAGATCAATAAATTAGAACAATTGAAGAGTGCACAATATTTTGAACATTATTTGACTATTCAAATCCAAGTTACAGAATTAATGAAAAAATTAGAAATATTCTATTCAAACCAACTGCTTGATTTTGATGCATACATAAGCAGATCAATTACAATTCAAGCCAAAAATGTATATTAAACTTTTATGAGTAACTTACTTTACTTTCCCAAGTATAGGACTGAGACCCATGATGACACTGGCTAATGCTGATTTAACATGTTGATTTGGATCAGCAACAAGTTCTTTGACGTATGGTAATATATTTGTCATTATTATACTCTCTTGATAGTAAGGGTCAATGTTTTGACAAAATTCGCGGATTTTATCTGCTGCAGCAGCTCTTACTTCTGCCTCTGTATCTTTCAACAGGACCTGGTTAAAATAGCATTTTATTTTAGAGTATATTAGATAATTAAATAAAATTTTTTTAAATAAAAATTTACCTGGAAGGCAGGTACCAGATCGGTACGAGTTATTTCTTGACCAACAGCTTTTTGAAGATCAGTGAATTTTTCAGCAACCATATAACGCACGCGCCATGACTGATCTGTTGCACACTGACGTAACGTTGGCATAACCAGCTGCTCAACATCTTCCTGTTGAAGTAACGTCGCAATGCTAACACAGGCATCAACTGCCAGTAAACGTACTGAATCCTGAAAGAATGTATCATTAGTTAGTTAGAAAAAAGTGAAAAGTAAATTGTAAGAAAGTACAATTTAAAAAAAATTACCTGTTCATCTTGGGCAATAATGACAAACATAGCAATTAGATCAGCTTTTAAGTATTCATTTTCAACAACTTTTGCAAATTCTCCCAATTTTGCAGCTGCGGAGCGACGAACCATAGGAGTATCATCTTGACATAAGTTGCGGAAATGATTTCTCAAATCAGCTGTAAAATTCAATGCAAAGAAATGTTTTACTTTAGGTTGTCCAAGTATATCTAAACAATATGAGCTAATATTTTTGATTTAAATTACCTTTGATTGGTTGGCTAACGCGGTTATAGCAGACACTGAACAACCCACAAGCTGAAGTTCTGGATGTAAACCAATCACCAGAAGCTAAACGTTGCACTAGTGGTACAAAATGTTCTTCTAAATCAACTGGACTGTGTTGGCTAGCAATATTTCTCAATGATTCTACAGCTTTATCTCTCACTACAGTTTCTTCTACAGTGGCCAAAGATTCCAAGGGAGGCTAAAAAATGTAATAATTTAGATATAAGCAACAGTTAAAGTTTGATCTAAACTTTTTTGACACTTACTAGTAGACAGTGCACAAAATCTGGTCCTCCAACAAGCGGTGTGAATGTACCCAACTGTTCAGCAAGTGCCAGAAGAACCTCATCTTCATCATATATAGTTTCTGTTAAAAATGGTATGAGTTCTGTTCGAGTTCTTTCAACTCCGAGTGCAAGAGCAATCGTTGATAACTTCTTGATTGAGTTTAATCGAAGCTGAAAATTATCATTGCTTTTGTTAGCATCATATATTGTAAGTTTGTATTTAAATGTAAAAAATTTAATTATTGTGCAAAAGAGATTCATAAGATTTCAACTGTATTGGTTTTTTTTATAAAACTTCAAAAATATGATTGATAGGTACTTCAATTTTCAAAAAATACAATTGAATTGTTCAAATAACTAAACAGTTAACGAAAAACACGTACATTTACGTGTTTTTGTTGCACGAGATCCAAAAGACACCACCCACTATGGTGAAGAATTATTTTAAATTGGAAAAGCGAATCATTAAGACGACAGCAGCACGCGAGTGTATGCGTGCGTATTTGTTGGTAGTAGGCACTTAGATCAATGATCAACAGTTGCAACAGGATTTAGGACATAAAAACAATTGCAGTGACATTACGTCAAGCGCTTGGAAAGCAAATATTATCCTCGGCTGAGAGATATGCGTAGAAGGGACACGTATATGAGGGAGAAACTGCCAGTAAACCGGCGGCAAAGGCGGCATCCTCAGCGATATGCTCGCTCGAAATACAGGCTAATTCTCGTGGATCAATGTGCATCGAGTTGATTCAGGTCAAAGGAATTCGTTTTATTAGCGTACCTGAACATCTTCGTTTTTCAACTCATCAATGAGCACAGCAATGGGATAAAGACTGTCGTCAGCGGTCGAGTCGCTTGCTGCCATTTTGCCTGCGAAGTAGCTACTCGTCTCACTCGCACAGAATAATACTTGTATCTATATAGGCTCCTCTCTTTCTATCTCTCTCTCTCTCTCTCTCGCTCTTACGCAGTGTTTGCTCAACTACTGTGTTGACGCTCGATATTTTGTATATTACACTGTCTCTAGCCTTATACTCGCGAGAGAAAATTATACTTGGGTTCGGCTCAATGCAATTTCACTTATCTTCCACGGGAGCACACTGTGCTAAAGCATAATTTTTGATGTGTAGTGTAATACGCATGTACATGTAATGTGTGTTGTATATATATATGTATATTTTGTAGATATATAAGTTCGACTAAAGCGACGCGTCTTAGGAGTTCGGTTATGCTATGTACACTGAGCGCGGCCCCTCAACTCCATGAATCACAATTCACTGGCGGCTCTCTCGGCTATACTCGGCTCGACCAGACCAGTTCGCACTTTGCTCGCACACACATAGGCGTACTAGACTATATACGTATATAGGCGTATACTCTACGATTCGCGAATACCGCTAGATTGACGGCTTATACTTGGTTGATCACAATTTTGCGCCTCTACTCCGCGCCAGAACGGAGCAATGAGAGCGTAATGTATATATAGCCGCGGAAATAGCTCGACTCGTAGATGCGTATTATATACTTGTCAATTTATGGATTTTGTTGTAGTTAACTTTTTCCTGCGGTTTTTATCATCCAAGCGATTTCACAATATGCTATATACATTGAGCCGCTTATTACTCGATCGGCAAAAGTTAATTGTAGAATAGATCGAATCCATCATTGAACGATTCATGTTTCGAATTTTATCTTGCTTTAGGATATAATCACTAACTTATATCAGCAAATTAACAATGTGCTCACATGGGAATGTTCTTTTCGGACACTGAATAGAAAATATATTTCTGAGCTTCTAAAATAACTTTCTAATCGATCGTTTTAAAAAAATATCGAAAACATTATTCATTTAATCTTCTAATATTTTTTTGATGAAATGTAACAAAAAAAAATTTCTTTTACTGAGGAAAATTCATGAATAAAAAAATATTTGAAATTATTCTCATCAATGCAAAACCCAATAAAAAACTGCGAAAATTTGTAATTATATCACAAATAAAAATAGATTGTACAATTTTAAAAGTAATCTCGTTACTAATTGTATCTGAATAAATTAACATCTCCTCGCGGCATTGACTTCAGAGTTGCGGAGGTTCTCGTTAGAGGGCATACAAGTCCAGCATGTGCCGTCTTGAATATACACGCCGGTCCGTGCAAGTCCGTGCACGCACATAAGGAGCAAAGGCTACACGTGCTTAATAGCAGCAAGCTAAATGTTTTAAGTTAAATTCATAAATAAACCTAGAAAGATGTCTGCAAAAAAACGTCCGTGCCCTGAAACTGAGATGGAGGTAAAATTTCGTCAGCTTTTTCAATTATTGGTTTCTTTTTTTTTCCTGAAATCGTATAAGTCACTTCCTATAACATCATAAAATGACTGTGCCCAGTAACTAATATTATCACACTTTAATAGGTGGAGGTTGTAAATGAAATTGAAGGCAAATCAAAATCAAAACAACGACCCTCCAAAAGGAAGAGGGTAAATGATGCAGAGATCAGAAAAGTAAGTAGAAATTTTTCATTCTTTTGACATCTGTGCAAATCATTTATATATTAATTCATTGCATTTAATGATTATCCATTTCTCACATAGGTTGCTATCCCTGCTCATCGATATACTCCTTTGAAAGAAAATTGGTTGAACATTTTTACCCCAATCGTCACACATCTCAAGGTAAACGTTAGATGTAATCTGAAAACAAGAAACGTGGAGATTAAGCTGAATGAAGATACTCCAGATATTGCCAATCTTCAAAAAGCAGCTGATTTTGTGAAAGCATTTATGTATGGTTTTGAAGTTGCGGATGCACTAGCTTTATTACGTTTGGATGATTTATTCATTGAAACATTTGATATTAATGATGTCAAACCTTTGTTGAAAGGCGATCATTTATCTAGAGCTATTGGTAGATTAGCTGGAAAAATGGGACGAACAAAGTTCACCATTGAAAACACCACAAAAACAAGAATCGTTTTGGCAGATTCTAAAATTCATATTTTAGGATCTTTCCAAAATATTGCAATAGCTAGGAGGTCAATTTGTAATTTAATTTTAGGAACTCCTCCAGCTAAAGTTTATGGACAGCTCAGAAATATTAGTAGTAGAATGGTAGAAAAATTCTAAACTCTAGAACTATTCATAAATTATCAATTATGTTGTGTAATTTTAGCTGAATAATTGCTTATTTTTTATTAAAAAAACATGTTAAAAATCAGCAATAGCTTTATTGCAACAATTGATTTCTGTAAATAGGTTGTAATGTTTATAATCATAATAAAATTTGGTATTTATACTTCTGAGGTACTCTATTAATAACTAATCGACCATCATAACTCAAAGATGCAAAAGTCCATGGATCTGCTGCAGACCATTCAACAGCATAAACACTATCTTCATGCTCTTCATATTTTGCTAGCACTCCATCTTCCAACCTACCAAACATAAAATTGGTCATATTTTGAATTTATATTCTTGTTTAAATTTTAAATGGTAATGAAAATTTTTTTACTTCAACTTACTTTTCTTTTGAACAAGTTTCTTCCATTGTGGCATCTTCTTCAGATACTATTTGGCCAAAGGGTTCTGAAGAAATTGAAGCAACATTACTTAAAATTACTCTTGAGTCACTGCTGGATGTCAAAACTAATTGATCATGAAATTTATTAATCCTAATTGACCACACCCAATGAGAGTGTTCCATTCGTGACAAAACAGGTTCATTAGTATTACGAATATCCCAAAATTTCATGAATCCATCATCTCCACATGTTGCCAAATAATACTGTCTAAGTGTATTAAAATCTAGATCTCTAAAATTTAAAATTAGAAATTTCTTGATTGTAATAAATATACTTTATCTTGTTCATTGAAAACAAATTTTTTTATAGATGTTACTTGAAACTACCTAATTATTTGAGAATGCGCTGATGCAATTGTCCAAGTAAATTCTTTTGGATCTCTAAAATCCCAGCCTTTAATAGAATTTTCATTTAAAGTGACGAATTGATCCATAAGATGGTGAGGATTCCATTTGCCATTTGTAAATTTTGGCTGTCCTCTGCTTGTTAAAGTTCCAACTGTTACCACCTAGCATTTTAATATAAACATTAAATAATTAAATAATATAAGTTTATTTTTGATTAACAAAGCCAAGTTACTCCATACTTGAGGTTTGAAATTTAAATCCCATAAAACAAAATTATTGTCTACAACTGAAACAGCTTTTGTACTGTCAGTTGGGTGATAAGTTATAGTTTTGAGTTCATTTCCATAAGGCGTAGTATCAATATCTGCCAATTTTTCCAGTGGAACTATATCATTTGTATCATTGTCCTTGGGTATACTCCAAAGAGCTCCTTTCATTTGACATGTATTATCTTTGGAAAAGGTTTAATTATAATAAAATTTTTTTGAACGAAGCATACTATTTAATTTTAATCTCTGTACCTATTAATGAATTATAGCAAGTTATAAATTTATCAACTTGAGTGGGTGATGCTTGGATCGACCATATCTCTCCGATAGGATGCTGGAATACTTGAGTTTTTAAATTTCCTGTTCCTTCGCTCAGTTCTACCAAATGGACTTGGTTGTTACTGAATTTGAGAGACTGAGTTCCAACCAAAAAACGCACAGAGTCTGTTTCAGCTGTCTGAGCTGCCAAAGCTCGAGCCTGTCTTACAAAATATCATTTGATTTTTATTATTGTTTTCATTGAAAAGTAAAAGCTAAAACATGAGTCTAAAAGCTTAGCGTCACCTGAAATTCTAGCCCGTATATAATTGGTGTATCTTTGTCCGTGTCTTTCATTGTAAAGTTTGAGATAAATAAGTTGTTTTGTTATTAATATCCAACTGCCTTGTCCTTAAAATTATATTAAATTATAATTAAAAAGACGAATTACGAATGCAGAAAAGAAACACAGCCATTTAAGTCGCTGATGTTATTCGTTGTCAGTTGTGTATTGTATCAATTGTCAAAATCATATGGGAAATGAGAGAGAGGACGCCACGTGTTGCGATACTTTCGCACATAGGACTACATCGAAGGTGTAGAACTGTAAACGTCAAAAAAGAAAAAGAACAACAGTAGAATGATTGTGCACGTAATGTACTTTGTTACTTTTAATTAACTTTTATCGTTATTAATTTTTGCCTAAGAGTCGCAGGAGCCTCGGTATAAAGATGCATAAGCAATCGATGCAAATGTATCGCACGAAAGTCGATGTATGACATGTAGCGCAGCGAGCAGACTGCGGCAGTGCTGCGGCTGCTGGTGGTGGCGGTAGCGGCTCGGTCGCGAGCGAGCAACCTCCAGTCTCCGCGAGTCTTCCACTCTAGTCCGCATCTGCGTAGCTCCGGTCTCCTCGGCACCTCAGGAGGCAGTGCTTTGGCTCGTGCGTGAATTATGTCAGGCTGCTGCTGCTGCTGCGAGTTTCGCGGAGTAGTCGCTCGGAGACTCGCGAGCCTCCAAGGCGGCAGCAGTACTTGCTCGGTCGTTCGTCCGAGAGCACGAGACGACGACAATCGTTTGTAGCTATATATCGGTCGTACATATACACGAGTAGAGCGCCGCGTCCATATGCATTTCTCGGCCGCGGGACTGCACATTTATAAACATTGCAAGACAGGGAAAAACATTGGATCGCCACGGGCTGCAGTGACGTGCCTTTCTCTCTTCGCGCGAGCCACTCGTGTGTGCAGCAGCTAAATCTGCGTTGGCTGATGCTTTTTTGTCGTTTTGTTGTTGTTGTATTGCGCGACTTGGCGAGTGCGCCTCTGCTCTCCGTGCAGTAGCTGCAGTCAGCACACAGGTGCCCATGCAGCAGCAGCAGTTGTCCTTGTTACAAAATTCGCTGATTTTCTTTGAGAGCTTGCTGTGCTGCCTACGCCTACATACGACAACTGCAGCCGCCAGTAGACTCATTTATCAACGAGAGACACAGTGCAATTAGCTTTATACAGTGTGCGTGTAAACATATAATCTCTCTTTCGTATAATATTCGACAGTGGTTGGTGTGCTCGCGGTGACACACACACACACACATTGCTCAAGTGCACGTACATATAGATACAGCTGATTCGTGATATTATCGATATACATTGTGCTGCTTTTTTTATCATCAACGTCTTGGGCTTTTTGTCGGAACTGTGAGTATCAGTCGTTGCTGCTTTTATTCGTAATATTAAGATACCTTAAGATTTACAATTAGTAGGTGCGTAATTTTTTTTCTGCAATAATCATCACCTACAATTGCATAGATTCATTCTTTCTCTAGAGAGAGAGAGAGAGAGAGAGGCTGCAGACAGTCTTGCAGAACGTGTCTTTTGTATATCACATGTCAATTCCGAATCGAAGCAAAGCTATATAAGCTCTCGGCACAAAGTGACGGAGAAATATTTTGACAGCTGCTAATCGTCGCTGCAACGAATGCACAAGTATGGCTTTATAACGAAGTTAGCTCCGTGCACTCGGCGCGCTCCTTTTTGCACAAGGCCAGCAGCAGCAGCGACTCCTCTCTCTCTTTCTCTCGTCTCGATGCTGATGCTCCGTGTGCCGTGTGCAGCTTATCGTCGACTCGGTCGCTTCGTTGCTTCGTCGATGTATTATAACGCACGTAAAGTAGCAGGACGATGTGCGTTGTCGCGCGCCACACAAATAAACAATTAGCCGTCTTCCAGGCTTCTACGTATACGCCCTTGTTCTCGGTGCTATTCGTTTTTAATAGACGGTCGGCCTATAGTGCCTCTCTAAACCGGCGTCCGATTATTGCGATATAAGTATTCGAGGCTTTCGAATCATTACTTGCATTTGAACATTCATGCTGCATATATCAAGCTTTCGTTCGAAATTAGAGTATACCGCGTGTCTATTTGGTGCAAATGGGGTTGCACTTTTTTGCATCGTGCTGCAATCGAGGCTCCTGGGGGGTCCTCCTCCTTCCTATTCCTCGAGCTTTATAGTCTCGTATCGAATAAGATAAGACTGAAATCATAACGCGTAGGCTAGCAAATTCTCGCATCAGTTTCGTCATTAGTATAGGAGCTGCATAAAACTCGAGCCTATCGTCGTGGAAGAAGATGCTGTTGCTGCAAAAGTCATCGTACGGAGATCCGCAAGCTGTGTGTCGCGCGCGTGCATACGTCCGGACACGTACATATACATATAGGTATAATGTAAGCTTGTATAGCATTGCATTGCTGCAGCCAATAAGCAGCTGTTGGCATTCTCTCTTTCTCTCTCGCCCGTTGGCTGCGGCCGCCGAAGGACTCTTAACCGGCCTTATAGCGATATGCCTTTTTTTTCTTCCTCCTCCTCGAGAGTAGGTATATATATAAGCAGCAGCCAAGTGAGAATAGCTTCAAAAGGTGCTGCTGCTGCTGCTGCTCAGAGTCTTTGCTGCCGATCCGGTTCTCGTATATATAATTCTCTCACACACATTTATGCTTTGCACGTGTGTACACATGTGTACTTTATATACATCCTATATTTATATGTGCGAGTCTCGAGTCACAGGCACAGCGAGCAGCATATTTATATGTATGTATGTATATATAGTAGTCGAGTGGAATCGAGATCGCACCGATCGCCTTCCGATAAGCTCGGGCCAACCGGTGCTGCTGCTGCTCCTGTTGCTGCCACGCCGAGTGCGCACATATTTGCACTACTCTCCGACTGTGGGTCCCCTTGTACAGCACCTGCATTTTTGCGCACTTTTCACAAACTCGACCTGCATTCAACGCCAAAGATAATGTTGTCGCCTAGTGTACAAAATGCTCCACTTTCTCGTCGCTTATCAATGATTAGCAGACTCGCAACTGTTTTCCGAGCTTTTTCTGCATTGCCTTTTCATAAAAAGAGTCATACGTACTATTGATTCGAGAGCTATAATTTGACTAGTCAGCCTATGAGATTACAATAAGTACTCGGCTCGCTCGAAGCTGCTTACCAGCTCTCTTACACATCGAGCCAATGTATTTCCTCGCGCAAAAAGCCGGAAAAACAACTCGGGGAAACGATAGTCAGCTGCGGCTCGTATTAGGCACAGTGTCAACTCGTAATACTCGCTATATCAAGTACCTATAGTCACTCTCGAGTGCGATACGTATTAGTAGCTCGAAACCTTTCGGCCCAATGATACAAAGGTCGATTTTGTCGACGGCATCTGCTCGGCGTCGCTTTTTCAACTTATAATACACGCATTGCCACATTTGCGCAATCGTCGTCGTAGCTTGGAAAAATTCAACACCTACGCCGCCTTACATATGTATTCCAGTTTATCATTTCCGATAGCCGATTGTTTAACTAACTGCCAGTTCTTATCTATATATATACTTTTTTCGAGCGTATCTCGCGCACGACTCCAACGATGAGAAGATAATCGAGTCATTGTTAACATCGCCAATAAATAGATACCAGCCCATTGCTTCCTTATTCCGGAACGAGGAGCGACGTTTCGAGTCGAAATATTTGCACCCAGGAGCATCGATAAGTTCATCTTTTTTATTTGATAAAGCAGCTATTTGGCATCCTCTTGTTTATTCTAGCAATATAGACTCGGTATCTTTGTCCACTTTGAAAATTTAAAAATAAATGTGGCTATCTAAATAGATGTCGACTGAGACTATTATATACAAAAACGAGTGAAAAGACAAAGGTCGGGCCAAGTCACTGCTCTTACAGAGACTTTCTCTGTTCATAAATTGAGTAAACGATTGCGTACACGATGCGCCGAATGCCAAATAACTATAAATCAAATCAAATACGGTATCCATCTGTTCCACCAATGACACTTCCTCAGAGTTCGAAAATTCCGTTCTCCGAGACCGAGAGGCAATTGAAAATGTTATACCGACATTAATTAATTCAGATATATCTTAGAGTCGCGAGCTCTCTGATATTATAATCGAATCGCTGATGTGCACGCGTCTTCTTCGTTATATATATTTGAAGCTCCTTTTCTAGTACTTCTCTCAATTCGGAGATGAAATATCTTTCCTCGTGATCTATGACGTGCCTTTAACCATACGTCTCGCACACACACACACATGTTTCGTAAATCGCGTCGTAAGTTTTATGAAGAGCGAGAGAGAAAAGAAGTAAAAATAAAACACAGAGAGACGATAAAGCTGTACAGAGTCTGGAAAAAGCGTGCGAACGATCCGCGGCGGCCCCTTTCGCTGTCACTCACACACACATACACATAACACGCGTTTGCACGCGCACATTACATCGAGCCGCCGATACGCGAGTTATTATTCATCTTCGAGAGAGAGAGAGAGAGAAGTTATATTACGGACTTATTTGCGCGGCCGAATCGCGGCAAAGTGAAAGCTCGAGAAAATTTTTGTTAGCCGGAAGGCTCGTCGAGCTCGTATCGCCCGTGTGTCGTGTCTCTCTCTCAGCTGTGCTTTAGCCCGGGCGACCTTTCTTTATTGCAAATATACATGAGAGAGCTGCGAATATACATATAATAAAGCACGTGTGTGCAGTGGCAGCAGCAGCAGTAGGGCACGCAGCGAGAGAGAAACGGCAAGTGCACGATATGCCAGCGAACGTCGGCGCGTCGAAAAGTTAATTTACTCGTTTGCTCGAGCGAGAGAATCGCGCGCATAAAGTTTAAGTATAATATGTATGAGAGATGCCTCGAAATATCTCGAGCTCGTGCACACGTACATTTTCAAGAATACGAGGAATCGAGCCAATTAAAGCGATGAAAAAATGCGCTTCTCGTTCGTTCCTCCTTTTTTTCTTCCTTTTTCCTCGTAGGTACAGAGTTCGCGAGCTCTAGCGATTCTGCGCCGCCGCCTCATGGGAAATTATTGTCATCCATTGCGCGCCAAGGCACTTATTTTATTCCGTGGCTGCCTAATTGAGCCTCGTTTTCCTCTATGTGTGTACTCCCCCGCCCCCTGATTCCGAACGCGCATCTTAAACTTGAACCCGAGCCCATACAGAGAGAGAGAGAGAGAGCGTTAAGCAACTAATTGCCAATGTGTCGAGTCGGCATGACTGTGAGAAAAGATTCGGCGCGCGCGGAAAAGCCCATTGTCTCTCGAGCTAGTCCTGGGACAGAGAGAGAGAATCTAGCCTCTTTTTACGACGCAGACGGAGCCTATTCGATACACACGAGTCGATTCGACAACGACTTGTGCGTGGCATTGTATTGTATACGTGCGTGTCGCTTATCGTCGACGCGTTTACTCTTATATAGCAGCATATAGCTCGTGTGTTGCATCGACGCCTCGTCGCGATTATCCTCCGGTGCAATTACGTCAGTCGCTTGTCTCTCTCTCTCTCTCACTCTGAGCTAATCGAAAATTTCTATACCTTAGCTATATATTCTATGTAGTCGCCGCTTATTTCTATCATCTGTCTATAAACCGATATTACCCTCGATAATTCGACGTATCCTTATTAATACGATTATATGCGCGCCTTTGTCGTCGCTTCGTTATATTAACGCGCGCCTCTATGTGTGTGAGACGTGCAGCCACGAGCGCCGTTTCTTTCTATACAATACAGTTTGCCGGCTCTTTATGCTCTTCGCAATTACCTCGATGATGCGAAATTTATATACTTAATAGGCCTAAATTTCAACACATCAGTGGGCAATTGCGTATTATAGTTTTACCGTATCGTGCATACCGCACTCCGTTGAACTTTTTTTACAGCGTGCAACTTCTTTGGAAGCGTTGGGTTCGAGGAGTTTTGAAAGCTCGTTAAAAGCTGCTTTCCTAAAGGGTCCGTTTTTGGTTGTGCACCATTGTTAGCAATTCTGTTTTTAACCATACGTTTCAAAAATCAATTTCATCGAATCAGCTTACAAAAATTGTAGCGACCTATCGCGAAGGAGAACATCAAGTTGGTTACCTCACATAATCACATTCTGCATTCGAATGTACATTTTAATTTATCTGATAGCACATATGAAATTCTATTGTACCCTATTATTTATACCTTTAGAGCTGGAGCAGCGCAGTAATTTTATGGTTTTATGAGTCTCGACGCATCATTACCGCGCGGGAGTGTCAGGTCCAGTTTGTGGACGTAGAAAATGAGAATCCAATGCGCGCGCGTGCGGCTATATACATCAACCGACGAGTCGTAAAAACTATTTTACAATTTCTTCTGTGCAATACCACTATAGCAGTGGGATGGATATAAACAGACGCGAAGGCCATCACTCATTGATGCAGTATAACTACTACAACAACAACAACGGCAATGCGATAACGCCAAGATTATAAAAAGTTTTTTTTATCGCCCCTTCATTTTTTTTGTACCGCGCAGTGGCAATTAGGCTTTCGACCTTTGAAAAATACTGTCGGTTTTAAAAAAAAACTTTCGCTGGCGAGGAAACTATTTTACGAGGCTCTCGCGTGCGCATCGGATATCTGAAATGCATATACAATAATCCTCGTAAATAAATTCGCTCGTATTCCGTATTAAAAAGTATTAACTTTGAATGTGACATAACACATATAGGCGTATGTTTACTGCTCGTTACATTGCAAATTGTTGCGAGCGATTTATCCGCATTGGAAGGCATCAAACCTTTCACCTCGCGCATAAGTGAATAGCCATGTGCGGTTATTCAAATCTAAAAATCGAAATTCGTGCTTCGATACTTGACTCTTGACACCAACTATTGAAAATATGTTGATAATTGCTGATACGATCGGCTGCATGGGCTAAAAAGGGTCAAGGTTGTACGTATACACGTTACGGGCAGAATCAACTTCTCAACTGGCCGCGCGCGGATGGCCCATATTATATAAATTCTTCAAGGAACAATTCTTTCAAGGAAGGGTCAAACTAAACTTTTCTGCTTACGCATTTGATAAATGAACATTTGCATCCACTCGATTCAAACTTATTTTCATGTTTATGCGCAGACTACATTTTCTTTAGAGAAGAGTTTTTTTATGATCGAGTCAACATTGAACAAAATGTTCACGTCGTCATTATTACACTCTATCGGATTGAAATGAAAGTCTGAATGGCATTTGCATGCTACAACAATGAACAATGATATCGAAAGCGTTTCAAAGTCATCATCCAATATCATAAATCAGCTCGCAGAACAAAAAGTCACCGGTACAGCATCCAGCTCGTTGTTCGTTGGAAAATTATTCGCTCGTTGTGTGAGTTCGCGTCGTAACACAAGATCGAGATTCTTCATAATTAATAATTATCTTTAAGCTTAAGCAGGTGCACATGGACACTGTGAAATAAATCTCAGGCAGCTCGTGTCGAGAAACAGTTCCTACACATATGGTTTAAGCGCTATACAGCCTAGCCAGCCTCGGCGCAAGTATTGATTTTCAATAATTTTCGCGCGAGGCTATAATAATTTCGCGTGCAAAAGATATTCGATTGAAGCTGCTGCAGCCAAGCGGCGCACAGAGTTGATTGGGGAAAATTCAACTAACCCACGTCTCTGAATGAAGTAGTCACTGATATGGCGCATGCATAAACTCGCTGCCGCTGCTGCTATTATATTCAATGAGAGAGAAGCGAAATGTTTTGCGTCGACGATATACTGGCGCACGAGGCAAGTCATGCGAAGCGAACGTCGTCGTCGTAGCTCGTGTGTGTTTGTGCATGTGCATCTCAATCCATTGTGCTCTCCAAGTGTGTAGGTACACGTCGAGTTGCCAACTATATATGCACCGTAATTCTCTAACGGAGCGTGAAAATCCGAGCGAAATCGAATGTCTTTTGCGACCGACGCTATTATAAAATCGCACACGATTGTGTGCACGTGTCGCGTGTAGTCGAGCTCCAACAATGTTCAATTTTTCATATACAATGAATTTATAATTAGAGTATCGATTCGTCCAGCGAGTTATTTTTACACCGACTCTGCGGCAACGAATTATATATTTTGACCTTTAGGCCTCCGAGAAGAAGAAGATGCGACTGCGACCGCAGCATACCTACATTATGCAGATCTAGATAAACTCGTGTGTCTCGTTCAAGTGAAATATTTTAGTATCGCGCGAGCATATGCTCCGTCCATTGTCGCCGCTGTACTCTGTGGTCGTCGTCGTCGTCGCATCCGCACACGTTATTACGCTTTCGTCTCTCGACCTCCCTTTTTTCTTCTTCAACGAGAGCAGCGCATTTACGCGCGTGTATAATATAGACGACGCAGGCCATCGCTGCATATGAATGGCAAAAAAGTTGCTTCCTCTACTCTACACCGCAGACGTGATGTTGCTCGCTCTTCGTCGTCGTCTTCTGAATGAGATGGTGGCTTGCATACTATATATAATACAGGATATAAAGGACGATGAAACGACGACGACGACGACGGTGGGTGTCTATGTGTGTGCGTACCAAGCGTCGAGACAGCCGCGAAGGATGTTGAGATTATACGAGCCGAGAGAGAGAGAGAGAGAGACTTTCAGCAAATGTGAAGGGGACGACGCGCAGAGGCGAAGCACTCCTTTTTTCCTCCCTCTCTCGTCGTTCGAGCCGCTCGCGAGTACACGTTGCTCAACAGCTTCCTAAGGTTAAGAGGATTTTTTTATACTCCGTATAATATATACGCTGATGCGTCTGTCGCTTTGTTTCGAATTTTCACCCTTTTAGCCGAGCGCGCGAGTGTAGGCGCCTCGGCTCTCTCATCAACGCGCGACGTACACCGTAGGTCGTTATAACCGCGCGTATACTTGTGTGTGTATGTCTGCACTGACGTAATGGCTGCGAAAAGCTTCCCCTCTCCCCCTCGCGCATATTCATACGCGACAAAATCTTTCCTCGTCGTCTCTTCCACACAAATTTTGAAAAGGTCGGTGGCCATCCTTCCCATCTCAATCACGAATATGATATATTCGCCAAGACGAACCATAAACGCACGGAAAGGGCGATAAAACACGCCGGAAGTTCCGACAAGTTGTAATATCGCAAAAGTGTTTGCGGATACGTATATTGGACTTGTATCGGAGCAGCATCAGCAGCGGCTTACCATATACGCGTGTATCGCTTCGCGCCAGCTATACCGACTGTTTACATATTTATGTATACATAATCGTCGATAGCATAATATACACGACGAATCGTGTACGACAAATTTGTAATATGCCATAAGACGCGTACTTTGGAAAGTGAAAGAAGTCGAGGTAGCCGCGTCGAGGCGATGATTAGCAATTGTGCGCACGCGATCGCAATCATCTATATACCTACATTATAAAGGCGTATGGGGGGAAATCATCGAGCGCATCGCTTTTGATTGAGCCGACGCGAGCTTCGGCACTATATATATGTAGCGTATACAGAAGCTGCGTTGAAAAGTAGCTTCCTTCGCAGGATCGTCCGAGCGTATACTTGGTACGTGTCCGAAACACACGCGCACTTCCGAGGCTCAACCATCGCTATGAACCTACGCGAGTCTTATGCGAAAGATATACGGTGAACAATATGCACTATTGAAAAAAATCTTAAATTTAATTCTTAAATTGAATAAAAATCAGACATTAAAATAAATGTAGCCGAGTTGCAAGAAATCGTCGTTGAACAATTAATCTACAATGAATTCATGAAAATTCGGTCGCAGTTAAAGCCAACCTATACCGCTAGATGGCGAGTATACCTTTTCCAGTAGACCTGCAAGTGGCCAAGTCAAAATAATTGTATAAGTCTGACCAAATTTTTGGAAAAAACTAGTTATCCCTCCTTTTAACTTTTCAAAAAAAAAATTGAACTCCGCGATCATCTTGTGTGCAAGCTGTTGACGCTACGCGTGTACATCGAGTAGCCGATATCGATCGGCAACGCGAGATTTGTCGCGCCAAACAAAGCTCGTTGCCCACCGCGACCAACGGAAACGCCACCTCTAGCAGTTCACAGCTGCTGCGCCATATAACCCGGTGTGTGCGCGAGTGACTATGCAGCGTAGAAGCTGCGCGCACGGAAAATCACGTTTGAAAAGAAAAAAAAAGAATGAACTGCAACTTTCTCATCGAAGCATGCACTTCCACATCCGTAGGCCAGACGGTGACGCCAGCGATTCTCGGCTGGCTTCGGTTGCCGCTGCTGCTGTTGACGGTCTTGCGATCCGCGTTATATACCATATACCGAAGACGACGACGACGACGACGACGACGACGACCAGCAGATTGATATAATGGGTGAAATTGCGAGCTCGAGCTGGCCAACGAGCAGCAGTACACTCGGGACACTCATTTTCATCGCTGCTCTCTCGCAGTACCTATACTACACATACTGTTTATAAGCGCAGTCGAGAAAGTGCCACAGCTCATCCGCGACTCCCTCCGCGCGCGATATAACGCACGAGCCAGCAGGAGAAAAGATGCGATCGTGACATTTTCTTCGTTTCTCCGTGCGACTGCAGCTGCGCAGTCCGCGCAAAATAATCGCTCGTAATCTATGTCTCGTTGTAAGCTGTAAGCGCACCCAAAGATATACGCGCTCGCCGATACGTGTGCGATCGGCGCCGCTTTAGCTTTTATATATTGAAAGTATTTGACCGATTAGCAGCGCTGCCTTAATTTTTCACACTCGATCCGTAATTTTGCGCTCGCGGCTTACCTTATAGTTTAGCGCGCAAATAAGCCGACGGAAGTCACAAGTACGCGAGGCTTTAATTAATTCGTTAGATGTGTACTTATCGGTACTGCCAGTACACGCGATATTTGTCCATATTGAGTCGAACGATTCGCGAGTTTGATCGCGTCGCTGCTGCTGCACTAGTTCACGCGTTAATTTACACCAAATGAAAGTCGAAATCTCGCGAGATTCTCCCAACGACGCCCGTTTTTGGCTAATTTAATCTCAGCGCGTGCAAATGCCTTGACGATAAGCTTTCGCGGGCGTTCAATTGCTCGAAAGGACACGTGCTGTACACGACGCTACAATAACGATTTACATTCGTTTCCAGTTGAACGTGTCATCTTCAAAGTCGCATTGATTAAAGGCAATTTACTTGCAAATCGATTGACTTGATCATTTTCACAACACAAGAATTGAAAATTTTCTCAAACCCGTGCTTCACTTATACAATTGGATTCGCCTTGCCACTTGCAGATTTACAGAAAAAAGGCACTCGCCATCTAGCGGCGAAAGTTATGGCTAAAAAGCCTTGAATAAAATTCCAGTATCATTTGACTTAATTTTAACGTCTGATTTTATATCAAATCTGCATAAAATTCAAGGACTTTTTAAAAATTAAATTCTTCTACTGCAAGGATGGCTCGTGTACAACGGTGAGGGCATCACAATTGAAATCCCAAGTCCTCTTAGCGAGTACATCGACTCGAGCGTTACTTTGCCTTTTGCGAAGCTGCACGCACGCGTCGTCGGGGCTTTTTCCGCATTTCCTCGTACAATCTCTCTCTCTCGGAGACATATAGGAATTTACATAACTCGCTCGTCGACGGCGATGATTCTCCATCCTCCGTGGCAGCAAAACTACCTGCAATGCACTTTACGGTATGTATTCGAGAGAGACGACTGGTATTAACGGCGAGAGCAGCAGCGACTCGAAGCTCGCGAGAACATTTTCACGCGCTACATTATATGACGAACGAGTTGGACGTGGCTCTTAGTAATGTGTACTACTGCCAACGACGGCTTAGCTCTCGCGACGTTGTAAATAACACAATTGTGCCCGCTTACAACAATACTCCCCATTGGGCAATTGCATTTTTAATAAAAAAGAAAAAAACGTAGAACTGAATATGTCGATCGCGCGTATTGCACCTTGCGTCGAGCTGTTGTACCTGCGCCGAAAAAAAACAAGACTTTATCCATAAATCAATTTATGCTATACGAACACGACGTTGGTACGTTCTCCTTGCGCGGCACTCTTGGCACGTATTTATGTATATATACGTGTGTAATGCCGCCAACATGCCGAGGAATTATTGCGAATGCGCCGAACCAGTATAGTTCACGTGCCATACCGCGATCTAGACACGCGCGCGAGAAATGAAAATGAAAATGCAGCGCAGATCTGATTACGATTCGTCGAATTCGCTCCGAATACAATCGGCAAAAAACAAAATCAGTTCTGACAGCGAATCTCGCGTGACTGTGCGTGCGACTTGCCTCTCGATTACAGTTACTGAATAATTTTTGTGCTTTTCCGTACCGAGTGATATTGTGTATTATTTACTTCGAGCAATCAATTTGGCTAATGGTGAATGAATCGTGCCGTTTTTTCCCTCCCAAGATCAATCTGTTTACTTCCTAAGATAACGTCTTAATCGGTAATTCCAAATTAAGAACCATTCATAAGTCGTAGAGTAAAGTTAGATTGTTGACGAAATTCCATTATTCGTAATTGTTATTCCATTGAGCGTCTCTAAACGTGCACATCCGCGTGTACAATATTTTTGCGGTGCACACCAGCGCAGCAGTGTCAAGCGATCTCGCTTTTCTCTTATATGGAATCGTCGTCAAGTTTTCTCGCGTGCGACTTTCTTGAATTTAAGAAACACACACACGAGCGAGAGAGAGAAGATATTCGCAGCCGCGCGCATCGACAATAATACATTATATACATCGTGCGGATGTATTTTTCCTAATTAAATAAAAGTTAATATTTAAAGCCGCGAAATGACTCAACAGGCCGCGCCGCGCAAGTGAAAGTGTGCTGTTGTGTTGGTACGAACTTTACGCGATATGTGTAAGAAGATTACAGCGTTTTACTCATTTCTTTTGTGTCGAGGCGTGTATACATAGGCATGCGTGTATAATATATAGGCAGCTGTATAAGGTGTACTTAAGTGCGAGTATTTAAGGTCGGAAGCATGTGCGGAAAGCTGTGGCGGCGGTGCGCTCGTTTGTTTGCATTATTTTCTCCGATTCTCGCGCTCGCGGCTAAATGCACCAAATATACTCGCGTTAATTTTTCGCCGTAATTCCGTTTGTTGTTGTTACTTGCGTATATGTATATAGGGATACACACACGAGCGCGACAATAAAAGTACGTGTGTATATATGTAGTAGCGGAATTCGACGCGCTTCGAAAAATGTTATAAGCACAGAGAGCAGCAGCAGCCACTTTCACCACCATAGCCGCACCGTACCAGCTTTCCTTCCTTCGCCATTGAAAAATAATAATAAAACTTGTGTGTTTGTGTGCTTGTGTGGCACAATACAAGAAGCAGCGGAGGCAAAGAGTAACGAGATGCCGAATAAATGTAATTGGAAAGGGATCGGTGGTGGTGCCGATCGGAAATTCGAACGCACGCCGTTGATAAAAAAAACATTAGAAACTCGAGAGTCGCGGAACGTTGGCGATATCACAATACGTTCAGTGCAATATATTGCAAGGTGACACTAGCTGCAGCAGCAAAGCGTGGACTGTCTACAAAAATACACGTAACGAAGTAAATGCGAAAAAAATTGGTGCCCGTGCTGCAGGTGCGCGCGCGCGAGACCTCAATATACACGATAATTATTAGCATCGTCGATGAACCAATGATTACTACAAGTGACTCGTGCTCGTTCGTTTTTTTTATCGCTATGTATGAAAGTTCGAGGCTGGAAAACGATTCGCCGATGCGTGAAAAGGTCGTCTCTGCTTTAGCTCTTTGGCTACAGAGTATGGATATAGCTGGCTATTGTATCAAGTACTATTGACGCAATCACACACTGTACTCGCGCGCGGCTATTATAAAGCACACGCCGTATACGTATAGAGTAGAAGTCTTCGGTCGCTGCGTACGATAAATATTGCCTCGCGCGCATACATACACACATACTTACTGCTATATACGTGCCGAGTCGGCTGATTATGCCTTGTCTAACGGCTAATATATGCCTCGTGTATACCGCGTTCTCTCTGAATCTTTCTATACGCGGTACAGAACACGGCCGATATTTCACATAGCAGAGAGAGAGAGAGAGAGAGACAAGCTCATACGAGATCAGAGACGCGAATCGGTTGCGAAATTATATATCTACTAAAACTGCTCCTAAGGCTCGTCGCTCTCAATGAGCGCGTCTGTTTCAGTTCTTTTTTTTCGTAAATCGACAGCCTTGATACTCGTTTCGTGTCGCACAAACTGCGATTTTGATGGATGCTGAGCAGCAGCACCAAGAAAGGCCGCGGGAGCTGATAAAAGAGTCGTGCGCACGAGTCTACCGAATTGCTCGCTGCAAGTGTTTATTAAAATTACTCCGTCGCTCGCGTTGTCGTGCTGCTGCAAAATGTGCTCCAATAGGACCGCGTGTGGTACATGCGCTGATCACGAGCTATCTCACGCACGGTGGGCTTTTTGGAGCAACTGCGAAGCGTCTGTTTTGTGTACGGTTGGGCCCGTCGTCGAGCTATCGATTGCTCCGATCCACTGTGAGAGTCTCGCGAGCTTTTACGACTCGCTATACGAGTACGCCATGTGTGATAATGACTAATGATTTCTCGAGAAGCATAAAACTCAAGATGATCGAAATTAGCGATGTCTTGACACAAATCGAAATCGACTTGGCTGCGAAGGCGTGAAAATGTCCCCTCTCCAGTTCTCCTATATAATAATATACATTCGCAGATGGAGCACGAACAGCAGCAGCAGCAGATGTTCCGTGTCTAAGAGACGGTGAAAATTCGCGCGCGCAGCAGCACATAAGAGAATTCGAGTTCATTGTCTCTCGAGAGAGCTCTTGGCTTTTTCCCCAGCTGCAGAGCTGTTGCTGCTCGTCGTCGTGCAGCAGCCTCGCAAGCCTAAACATATAAACGTATATATACACGTTTATTTCCGAACAAAGACAAGGATCGCACGTCGCGGTGCGCGCGCTAAATGCAACTTTCATCGTTGACTAATCGCTTCCCGCGCGCCGAAACGTCGACGTCTTCTTCTTCGCATTATTATACTATTCATCCCACTGCGAGCACAGCTGTAATAATAACAACGATGATAATTTAAGCGTAGCTCGTCGCCTAATCACGCGCGCACCGCGAATTTCGGAATATCAATCAACGCGACGTCGTCAGGCAGGCAGGCACGCGTAGACGTGCGTTCGTTAAAAGACTACGCTCAAATTGTTTATTGTATATGCACGACTGGTCGTATACGCTCACGCACGCTCGTGCATTTTAAAGTCGTTGCCGCGCGCGTGGATAGGTCATTTTATATTATATCCGGATCGTCGCGTACCGCTGCTTTTCATATATTATAAATTTATTCGACTCGAGAGCCGTAACGTTATACGCTCATGTATACGCGCGTAGAAACTTTTGTTACTGCTTTATACTTGTCACGCTCGTCCGGCTGCAGCGATGTCCGCCTGCGGCCATAAGTTCAAAGTCGATAGTGGCTATTTATTAGCACAGGCGCCGCGATCATCGTTGTGTTTTGGAAGTGAAATTACTTTGCCGTCGTTGATTAGCTGCGACAAGGGGTTCAAGAGCGAGCGCGCGAAAAAACTCGCACGCAATTATTTGCAATAAATGTGTTTGGCGATCGATTCACGTTTCTCGGTACGCACAATGATTGCGCGATCAATGTATCGATACGTCAATCAATAAATAAAAAAACAATTTTATCTCAGAAGTATGTAAATTACGCGATCGGTATATTATATACAGTTGGCGGACTAGCGCCCGAAATATGAACTCGCTCCGCGTCACCGCGAGAACGAAAAGAAAGGCTACCACGCGACAGCTCTGCATATTTATCTGCATAATAATATGCAAGTGTCTGTGTGAGCTGTCTCGCAGAACCTACAACGGGCATGTGAATGTATAAGCGTGGGTCGCCCCGAATCGAGTCGTGGGTGTCGGAGGATGTTGCGAACGAGCTAAGAAGTCGATTACGTCGCGACGTTAGTATTTTTACAGCTATATAAGTGTAGCTGTGTATCAAACGTCAGGATTCCATTCGCAGCTCTCCGAAATGTTTTTTTCCAAAAGGGCCCAGGCAGCCTATTGTTGTTGCCGATCCTACGCATGCGAAAGCAAATTCGACTTCTCTGCGGTCCACATTGTGTCGCACATGTGCGCTGATGAGCCTATGAGTTATTTACATTCTTACGCAACGACTCCTACTTCTTGTGTACGATCGTTATAAGTCGCTTCCGGAAAAATAAGGGATTTTTATGAAAATTGACGAGGCTTTAGTAAAGTACGCCAGATGCCCATAAAATTTTACACGAAAAGGGCAAAAAATACAGCTGGCTTCGGACTCGCCCACTGAAATGTTTTGGACCGTTGATATTCGCTCTGCGAGGTATATTTTACCCATAATGCACTCGAACTAGATTATACAATCATCATTTATTAGTCACATAACTAAACGTTGTATTTTTTATTTGTTTACAGGTACATTGACAAAACTACCAAGTATGGCAAGGTACGACTGGTTGCCAAAAACAACTTGGAAATAATCGAGAGCTCATCTCTTATCAATGATTTGTTGGGTAAGCAAGTTTAGCTCATAGTGAGCTTTTTTGCCCGTGAGAATTTCCGTATTGTCCAATCCTCGATTGCAATTCGAACGCACTACATGCGAAAATGATAGACAGCTTTTTCGAAGTACGCCCACGAGGCCAATTAGCTCGAGACGTCGAAACGAATAGTCCAAAAGTCGAGAGAAATTGGCCGAATGCTTAGAGATACAGGACAAAACTCGAGAGATCGTAGCGTCGTAGCAACGGCGGTGCAATAAATTTATCGCAGCTGCGCCGCTTCTGTTATTGTTGTTGCCGTTGAAGGCTTCATTGTGTAGGCGTCATGTAGCGCGTTGGTCCCCTTCCGCGCCTGCTGCGAGCCAAGCCGATCCGACACTATATGCTATATTATCTACGGAGCGATGCCCTCGTTCGACACAGTTTCATAATAACAACGACGTCGACAATTGTTTTGCTAATTACTTTTACGCGGCACGATCTTGTGTGTGTGTGTGTGTGTACACTTACAGCTGTCATTGCACTCGCGCGAGCTTAACGAAATTGTCACTCGACATTTAAAGAAAAAGAAAAGACACTGCGCGGCGATATCGCGTTCGCGTTATATTATATAGTTTAGCAGCTTTGCGAGCGAGAAAAACGCAGTGTATTAAATAAATGCACCGCGCTCAAGTACACCAGGAACATATTATAATATCTCGCGCACAAATTTGCAACGACTAGCCTCGTTGTTGTTGCTGTTGTTGCTGCTGTTGTCATCACGCGTCAGCGGCTCGTATTCGCAAGTGCATACACACAGCTGCGCTTGCTGCAATTTTCCTTCCTCTCGGCTCGCGATCGTTGCGTTTTGCCTCAAATGTGCAGGTGTTATTGTTTTCGAGGCGTGCGCCGCAGCAGCTGGCCTATGTATGTGTGTGTTACGGCGCGCGAGGGGTCCCCCCCAGTTTTGTGTACTTGATACGGACTTTTCCGCACGCACCGCCGCGGCGGCCTATGTATATAATACGGCGGTGGCGGCGGCGGCATCGTGCGAGCCGCCTCATGCTACTTGCCGATCAGTAAACTGTAAACTGCCTGCACGCGAGCACGAGCATATACGCATGCCTACGCCAGAGCTCGCGCATTCATATCGTGTTTACTTTTATTACACCGGAGCATATAATGAGGATGCGAGTGATCGTTGTTGCTTCGAGTTCGGTATGAGCTGTCGGTTTATCGTATCGGTACGCGTGTGTATGTGTGACCAGTGACTCGTGCCGATTCGTTCTCGTCCAGCTCTCGACTCGAGTCGATTAGTTTTTTCACGTACGCAGCTACAGGCAAGTTTCACAAAGTCCAATTCGTCCCGCTTGATTATTTACCTTTTCTTTTCTTTTCATCACTTTCATCAATTAGTCCGCGATGTATTGTACTCGTACGTTTCGACGCTGTATAATAGCGTACGCGATTCGATCGAATCACAGATTTTTTTGAGTGCAAAACTTTCCCGGCGATACAATTAATGGCGTTGAATTAAAAAACTCTTTTGTCCTAGCGGTTTTGAATAAACTTTCTACCTGCTATGGTCCATTTTGAGGTTTTTTTTTTACTTTGATCGCATTGACCTTTGATATAATTAACGAGCGTTGTCAGTATAGTTGAACTTGCTTTGTACATCAAAGATACGTCAAAACATAATTCACCATTGATAAAAATAACCAAGGAAGATAGTATAAAAAAATTATCATCGTGTTCATATTTGACATTGCGCGGTAATGTACGTGTGGAAAAATGAGCGCGTTCGTTCGTTTTCATATCGCATCCGGGAAATTCTTCGGTGCTGCATCACGCGTGCCTCGATCCTATACTACCTGGTACGGCGGGATTTGTCCTCAAAATCCCGTGTAACTGGACACAGCTGAAATAGTTGATGGACGATTTTGCGTTGATCATCGCGAACCATCGTGGCCAGCTCGAATTTGCCTAGAATACTTTACGAGTACTTTGCTCTCGGGCGCGTCGCATAGAATTTCATTGAAAAATAGGCGATTTATCGTTAAAAAAAACTTCAAATTTTAATGCAGATTAAATTCTCTACTTAGGATTCGATAAAATTTGATTGAAAATTAATGTTTTAATATACTGATTTACTTGTTGCATCAATTGTATAAGAAATGTATTGAAACTCAATGACAATTAAAAGCCAGCTTCCGACGCTAGGTGGCGAGAACCTTCATTTGTAAAATCTGCAAGTGGAAAAGTCAAAATAACTGTTTAAGTCAAAGCACAGATTTTCAAACCTTCGTATGACACTCGTAGATATTTGTATAATATACGTACGACCACATCATTTGTACGTTCGTAACCTTCGTATAATCAGTAGGCAGAATGGCTCTCCCGCATCATTTTTGCATCACTGTCCACTCGATCGGGCCTGCGGCCTTAAATTTTTGTAGTAGCTTGTTTTTGTTCAGCTCGTTGTAGGCTACAACTAGCAAATAATGTGCCGATGCACAAATGGCAAAAATCGCGACTTTCTCTCGCGGCCAACGAGCTTTGCTGACTATATGTATAGAGGTATCGGCATGTGTCGGCTATCGGCTTACTCTAAAAACAGCCACCAGCAGCAGCGTAGCTGTGCTCACGAGCCCACCGTAATACCATCCTTGCAAGCATACACACGTGTACCACCTATCTGCGTGCAGACTTTATATACATTATGCTGTGCTGTGGTTCAGCAAGAGTAAAATTGCGCGCATAGCAGGTAAATTCTCCCCTGCAACACACACGCACACATACGCGCTCATATATTGATCTTCCGGTCGGATGATCTTGAGTGCACTGCAGCTCTCGTACCTATATATATACGCGTCGCTGTTGCGTACAGGTATATAATATAACACAATCGGATAGAGACCATGTACACAGCTCGATGGCTTCCGTGTACGTGCGCCGATACACCTGATAATCCCCGATATTCATTATTACACACTGTACTATACGCGCCGCATGCGTAGACATAGTCACGCGCCTGTATATATTATGCTGCTGCCTTTTTTTCGCTCGTATTATATTTTTTCTCTTTCATTATTATCTATCTGCCACAATGCGAGACGAGCCGCGTTTCGTGCCCGTATTACTGAAAAAACTCGGAGCAGCAACAGCTACTTTTGCCATCTTCCACTCTACTGCGAATTCGTATGTACATTGTTCTGTGTACAGCTTTTTTTATGTTTTTTTTTTACTTCACGCTAGCCGAGTCCGTGCGTGCGTGCTTACGGCATGACGTACACACTAATCCGCGCGCGTGCAAGGAAGAAAGTTGAGCTACATACATAGGAGCGCGACAAATGCGACTACTACTCGTTTTCTTCTGTCAGTGATGACTCGCCAAAAGTCCTCTCTCTCTCTCTATCTCTCGTAGTTTTTTTACCGCTCGCGCATCCCCTCGATTTATACACAAGTATATCGAAACAGCCGCAAGAAGCTGCTAATTGCGCACCGAGAGCTGTTAATCCATCATCGGTCCAACTTCTGGAGCCGTCCGCAAGCGTAATTTAAACCTTCGTACGATTGTTGCCAAACAGTCTCTTGTGTCCAAGGATGTGGCGACCGTCGAAAATAATCTCTTAAACATCGAAGGATGGAGCTATATTATAAACGATCGATGGGCCCGTGCGCCAGATCAACGTTTGACATCTCTCTCATGAGAGGAAGATGGAAACTTCATTTCTGAAAGTGTACGTTGCTCGTGAAATACACATTTTTTGTCCTAAAGATAGAGATAGAGATGAGAAAATATTTAGATCTGATTACTGTATAGCTGTGGAGCCATCGAGTCTATGCTCGCTCTATTAATACGATACGTTTCTTTTCTGTCTTTTTGATGGCTTTAAATTATGCCTGCCTCAACAAATCAGCCTTTTTTCGCTTAGCTCGGTTTTCCCAGGAGCTTGCGCATTTTTCGACAAAAAATTCTTTGCAATGTTGCGTTGCTCGATCGTATGTATTTTTCTTATTAAATGCAAACTGCTTATTTATCGCTTTAGGCACTGTAAAGCGAAATCATAGCCCTAGCGTTCAGCTTTTCTTACCTTTGCACGTAGCAATTGATGAACTTACAATACAACGTACGATTTCTTATTTCCTCTCTGCTCTTTTTTTTGTTTCGGTTTCTTTTAACGCTTTGGTCAGCATTCGATGAAATGAGAATTGTCGCCAAACTTACGGTGTAAAAGTGATATATATTCGTCGCGTTTACGCATAATTCAAAAATTGTGGAATCGTCGATTATTGTGCAAGCCCCGCATTTATAATTATGAATTATCTTTCCTCTCGCATAATCTTTTCTAATGTTTTCCTTTCGTTTCGTTCGCGCTCACTCCTCGTGTGCAATATAAAATTGTAACGTCTCACTTTCATTTATATATCGACGAGGAAAGGATAGATCGAGCTCGGCAGCAGCAGCTGCGGCTAATATCAACTATATATATATTATAAACGGGCGCGTTTCACTCTGGCCGAGCATCAATTTCCGCTCTTTAACTTTAATTGACCGACAATACTTTCCGCGCCGTAATGTGGCTCTGCGTACGCCTGCTTATATCCAGCAAGCGTACTTACAGTCAAGGTAATCGTAAATTTTTGCTCGAGTTAAAAATGCATCCGATCGAAGCTAGCTCGATGCACAACGATAACATTCTCGACGTTCACTCGAAGCTATAGGTTCATTGACTTTGGCTCTCGAGTCGATACGTACAATCTAAGCCGTCGAGACAAAAGTTAAGGAATAATTCAACGTTTAATAGAGCTCGATTATTTCTTTGCGAGCCGACCAGATCAATTTCAGCTCAATTTGCTGTCTTATATATCATGCCGAGCGATCTTTCAATCGTTTCTCCGTTGTTTCTGTTGCAGGGTAATGAAAAAGAAATAATTTAACAATCGAGAGCGACGAAGGGTATGAGGCGTCGACGTAATAAATTCGGCTAAAGTGCCGAATCAACGAGCGCGAGAGAGGAAGAGTAAAGACGAGCGAATTTCAATTCTCGTCTCGTCTCTCTTTAAGTGTGAGCGCGTGAATGTGTTGTGCGTCTGGCCCGACGCGCACACACGTCGAGTGCCGCGTCCAAGTGCGACGACGACGAAAGATAAAAATTCAAAGCCATCGAAATGATGACTGCAATGGCTAGGCTGCCTTACAAACAGCAGCAGCAGCAGCAGCAACAGCATCAGCAACAGACGTCACCGATCATGCAGCAGCATCGTCAGCATCAGCAGCAGCAGCAGCAACACTACCTGCATCAACAGCAGCAGCAACGTTACGGAGGATCGTTGCACAGACAGCAGCAACAGGCCTACAGCAACAATCGAGCTTACTGGGAGATGCAGGAGCAGCAGGCGGCCGTAGTCGCGCCGCCGCCAGCCTATGCCGCCGCTACGCTGCGTAACACTCACAATAATCGCTCGATGCACCATGCCGTAGCTGCCGATCACACGGGTAAGTTTTTTTTTCTGCCCTCTTCTCTTACTTTGTAACGTCGTAACGCTAAAATGAGGAATTAGCTCCGAATGTTTGTACAATAGGCATCGAGCACGTTTTGAGTGTAGGTACACTCGTGCGAGCATAATTGCCAGGCTCCGAGCAAAAATCCCAACGATTGTGCATGCAAAAGTGCAGCTCGAGAAAATGTTCAATCCCGCCGCGCAGAGTCATTATAACGATTGTCTCTCGAAGCGAAAGTCGCCGGCGCGTAGTAGGTGCTTATAAATGCGTTTGAGGCGCGCGTGAAAAGATGTCGTCGATCGCTGGCAAAACTGCACACTTCGCACTCGATTCTCGTGTATATAATACTTGTGCGCGCCAAAGACAGAGAAAGAGAGAGAGAGATCTACGAGTGCAGCTTTTACCAGAGGCAACAGACTTTTTGCATATAGCAAACTCGTGCCGAGTCTTTTCTTATACGTACATTGGCTATGCGCTGCTGAATCGCGCTCGACTTTTTCTTATACATATATCTTGCTTTTGTCACAAACAAAAGGCAACAGCACACACATTTTTGTCGAAAATATTTTATTCCTAGCTGCGCCGAATAAGAAACGAACGAAACGCGAGTCGCGCGCTGCATTCTCATTTTTTATATCGCACACACACAGACATATAAAAGATTATCGTGCAAACCTGCGCGAAGGAAACGGGGTTAAGGTGTCGCTTCTAGAGGAGGTCTTACCTTATAAATTACCAGCTGTGTGTGTGTGTGTGTGTGTGTGTATCGTCGAACAGAAAGTGAAAATGGGACAAGCGCCGCATGCATATTTCAATAGGATCGCTCGGATGATTTTCCATCCTCGCGCACAATTTTTGCGCTCGATCGCAGAGAGCTTCGAGGTCCATTCAAGTTTTCACGCTCTCGATGCAGAGGGAGAGAGAGAGAATAAGTGAGCAGCTAGATAGAGAAGCGGCCCCGGCGCGTTAACGGTATTTTTTCTCACGCAACAAAGTATATATAGAGAGAGAGACAGAGAGAACCTGTATATTGGCGCCTTTGTATATACACCGAAGCACATGTGCATATGCCGTCGCCGTCATCGACGATGAAAAACCGGTAATGCGCGCGCAAACAGAGGTGCATCGTCATCATCGCATCGCGCGTCTCTTGTTGCGCGGGGCACACACACACACGAGTCGTGTTCTGTGTGTGCCGCGAGAATCGGGAATCTGGGTCGCTAAATAGAGGCTAAGAGCAGCAGCAGCTACGCGCCTTCGGGCAAGTCATGCATTTTTTGGACGACCAGAGCAGAGGAATAAGATGGACAAAAAAAAACGAAGACGAAGAAGAAAAGGAGGAGGAGGACGCACGCGTGCGCGAGCACGGCAGACGAGAAGTTGAAAAATAAAAAAGAACACGAGCTCTCTGTACATCGTGCAAGGATTCGCTGTGTATATAATCGATGTATAGCTGCACCTTATTCGATGTATAGTCAAGTTCAAATTATCGCGGCTTCGTATCGGCAAAATCATCATTAAATGCCCCGACCCGCTGCTGCTGCTGCTGCTGCTCGGACCTTTGATTTTGCTCGTTTTATCTGCGCGTATATAATTTTTCTTCTTTTTTTTTATCTCTTGCTCATAAATGGGTCACGGCCCACTTGCAACTCCACTCTGATATTTCCTTACGATATGGATTCTCAGGGCTATTTGCACGCGAAAATTGCTCGAGTCTCTCGCCGCACAGCTCGTGCAGTAAAAAAAAAAATACAAAACCACTCGCGGGATCGGGTTCATTTGAATTTTATTCAGCAGTACGGGCAATATCAATTTGATCCCTCTATTGATCGCGCGGCGGCATGCCCAATTCGTACTATCGAGATCTCGTGAAAATCGTTTGATTATTAGTCTCTCGCAGCTACTTTTAACTATTTTTATTTTTTCATTTTTTTGGGGTATTCGCGTGGATCGTATACGTGTAAAACTGCTCGTGCAGCGCAGCTGTCGACTGATTTATTAGCAGCGCCGTGCCTTGCTTGTTGCTCGCCTCGCATTATATTATAGCTCCGCGTGGGGTGTGCAACGCGGCGATCGTTTTAATTTCGTATTTATATTATAAAATACGAGCAGTTTAACTTTGTTGTATATACGTAAACTAGGCGCGCAAGCGTAGATTCTCTATATAGGCATAGAGGCAGGCAGCACAGCTGCTTTTCATTAAATATCTAACGGTCCTCGTGACGAGCAGCTCTCCTGCTCGTCCAGGCATGGGGCGGCTATACTAGCCTGCGTTGTAATGCAAGCGTGTCGCGCTCCGAATGGTAACTATATGGCAATTTATTTATTTTTTATTTTATTATTTATGGTATATACTAGAATAGCGATCCAAAGTGCCATTCGAATAGTCTTCCTGAAAAATTTTTACTCAAGAATATCCGATTTGAAAAATTTCAAGAAAATCTGTCTCATGAAAATATCAAGAATAATATAATTTAACTCGACAGCAAGTATCCGGACTCGATGCTGGACAATGCATCGAGTTTTTCCGTTAAAGAATCACACAGTCGTGACGAAAAAGAAGAAGAAAAAAAAATTATAACGCACTTTTTTTTACGTACCGCTGCTACGTGCAGCGCAACGAGTATAATTACACGATATATGTATACGCCCGCGAATGGACACACAACAGTTGCATAATTATATATTTACGTGCACGCCGCGCCGATAAAATCATTGCTGCGTTTATTTACATGAAATTGTCCCTCGTTTCGTAGTGTAATACGGAAATCACTCCGTTGCTTTGTTGTTTCTTGGTTCTTTTTTCAAATCAGTATATTTGCTCCGTCATTTTGAAAGCGAGAGGCCAGCAGTTTGAAATTATGGATGTAACAAAACATCGTAACAAAGATCGTATCTGTGTGTCTGATTGATTGTCCGGGGGAGTCTGCGTGCAAAAACAATTAAATTGTACTCCGTTTTTTTTGCTCTCGCGGTCACAACTTTTAATACTTTTTGTCGAGCTGCTTCGACATATAACAACTTCATTTTTTTGTCTATAAAAATAATGGTACACGTGCTCGGGAGAGAGAACACGAAGCTCCAGATTTATGTTTTATATATACGAACGGAAACGATGACGAGATGTGTATTATACATTTTAAAAACTTGAAGGCATTCTCTCAAAGTGCTTCTACGTTATTTCAACGAAAAAAAATTAGCCAAAGCGAGGGTGGGGGTGTTCACGGTCGCCAAAGTGGCACATATTTTTTGTCCAACTATATTCGCGATGTAGTAATTCGCTAGTTTTTGCGGCTCCAGAACGAGTTGGTCGGTCGCTTCAAAATTCACTTTCTCGTCGTATATCCAAGCTAATACATTATGTTAGGTCTGTGCCGAGTCGTATCCGTGTTTACATACATTCGTGCCGCAGCAGCAGCAGCAGCTTTGAGTCAGCAGGCGTCGATCATACGCGCTTTACTCGAGGTTGGCTCGTTTTAAAAAGGCGTTTGTTGTTGCGGTGCCTCGCGGAGAAGAGGAGGAAGAATATACGCACGGCCACATCTGACTCGGCACACTCATTGTCTTGTGCTCCATTCGCCTGTGTGTGTATGTATACACTCCATGGTGTTGGGTACTCGAGGAGACTCGGAGCCATGTGGTAGCCGTGAGCTCGCACACACTTACGGCGGGATTGGTTCATGCCTGCGGGGCCGTCGTCGTCGGGCCTACTGCTCGGGGAGCCCTCAGGCCTCTTTTGCTCTTCTTCTCTTCTTTATATATACCTATGCAACGCGAGGCTTTATAGCTGACGCGCACTCGACGAGCGCACTCGAAAGTGCTCTTGCCGCGCGCGCTATAGGCACCGACCGGCTACGATTGCTTCGAATTCAAGTTCGAGCGGATGCAGATTTTATTCTCTAGTGGAGATGTCTCCCTCCCTCTCGAGTCCTGCCAGCTGGTCGATTATCGCCCGTTAAATTGTTCCTGCAGCTTATTGCTCGCTCAAGCACTTTTTACCTGTCGATAATATGCTCGAGGAGTCGCTCGAGATTTCCGATGAACCACCCTGAGTTTCGAGCCAGGCTCGGGTCGGGGTTTCCGTGTTTACGTATGCGTGGCAATTTGGAAAAAGCTCGCTGAAAGCAATCGCCGAAAGGAACAAAAATCCGAGAATCGTATTTTTAATTTCAATCGTCGCCCACATGCTTGCGGCGATTCTCCCCCCTAATATATATTTTGCCGATTCGAGAATAACAGATGTGCTGCTCGCGCGACATTATCACCTCTGTGAGGCCGACGCGGGCATATAAACTTAGATTTTTAATGGGCAAAGTATGCCGAAAAGTGTCTCTGGAATATGCAGCCGGTCGAGTCGAGAGACTAAAAGAGAAAAGAAGTGAATAAATGTGACACACGTGAATTATGTGAATTTGAAAAAAAAGGGTCATGTGTGTTCCAAATCGGTACGGGCAATTCAAACGAACTCGACTCGCGCAATTCTCACGTTTTGTCGGGGTCGGCGAATTTGGTCAAATTTTACGAGCAAAAAAAAAGAAGAAAAAGAAGCAACGCGATTATTGTCGGGCCACTTGAAAATGTCCTTCGGGCCGCACAGTCCGTGCGTATTACACCGGTTCGTATATACTTGTAACCGTTAATTCGGAAGGCAAAAGATAAAACATAATCAAAAGACTCCTGAAAGCATCAGCAAAAGTTTGACACAAAGCGCGATAATAAAAGTACCGTATACGCTCGGCGGGCCGTATTATAATGATAATTCGAGCCGAGCCAGCAGCTCGCTTCGATTCCACGAGAGACTGCTGCTGTACATATATATAGGATCGTGTGTAGAGATATCGAGGGCGAAGGTCGTCGTCGTCGTCGTCGAGTGAATTTTTACCTCCTCTCACGAAGCGATGATCGCTAGATCAACGATCGTCACAGATATTATATAGCTCGACGCATGAGAATTGGCTGCGCACCTATTGTTGCGTAGCGCACAAATTGCTCTCCCATACAGCACACATATTATATTTATAGATCGAATAGCAGTCCATTATTATAGCACGGAGCTGCGCGTCTCAGGATAATGCGCGCGTATAGCAGTCCACTAATTAGAACGGATGATTGTGCGTCGGGGAGGACCATTGTTCGAACGCGATGATAAATTATTATAAAATCGTGCGTAATACGTACTTGTGCGTGCTTACTTTCGAAAAGTATCCACAGCCGGAGGTTTTTGACCTCCTTACATATATTTGAACGCGTGTCTAATTGTCCGTCTGTCTCTTTCTCTGTTTAGGAAAGCGAAAGAGCGCCGTGGAGCTGCTGCAAGAGTCCAAGGCGTTCTACGTCAAGAGCGAGACGGTGCTGGACCGCAAGCAGGAGCTCAAGAACAGCGGCCACCTGCAGGTGTCGCAAGTCACGGCCGCGCCGGCCCCGCCGAGGCTGCTGCGCAAGTCCTGCCCCCTGAGTCCGCTCCAGCAGCAGCATCAACATCAACAACAGCAGCAGCAGTGCTGCTGGGCAACGACCTGCCTGCAGCAACACGACCAGCAACAGGCGTCCTGCGACAGACGTGAGTGATACTTGACTATTATTTTGAGCTCGCAAGCTCGAAAGCTGCATTACAAAAGTGTCATCGTGTACAGTGGATGGCGGCGATCCCAACGTGGCCGGGATGCCGACGACGACGACGACGAGTCCGCAGCAGCAGTGCACGAGTCAAGCGCAACGGGTGCTGCCCCTGGCACCGGCTCTGCCGCCCAAGAGTCCCCGGCTGGTACCGACGGTCTACAACGGCAGTCTCCAACGACGCTCCCTCGGTCCCATCAACTGTTCCGCCTCCAGCAACGTTGGTAGTAGCAGCGGCGCAACTGGCGGTCCCTGCTCGGATCAGCTGCAGACGAAGCTGAGGCGGCTGCTCAACGGCGACAGCAAGGAGAACGTCTTCTTTCCGGAGATGCAGCAGACCCCCACCCCGCCACCGCCGCCCGAGTACTCGGCGGGCATGATGACGATGATGAGTGGCAACGACAACGGCAACGTAGTAGCAGTGGATGACTACCCCGAGGACGGCAGCAAGTTCCGCTACTCGCCGGGGGAGAGTCTGTCGCCGTCCCTCGGCGTCTCCTGCAGGGACGACGAGCGAGCGGTCGGTATACCTATACTCGCTTCATTATAGAAAATACATCGCAGCTAGCTCCTTTCTTTTACGAAATGCAACGATGCGCGAATCATGCAGCCCGACGGCGGGAAAAGGTTTTGCGTATCGCGATCGACCCGCGTAACTCGACACGTAAAACGCGATATACGCGCGGTATCGAGTATCGGCGCGCAAAATCAATCGGGTTCGGCGCGCAATCAGCCGTAGGCGTGGCAGCTCGCACAAGACTCTCTGCAGTCGAGTGCGTACATATGTGTATACCTATGTTCTGCTGCGGCCGACCTTCCTCGTCATTATATCGTGAGAAACACTGCACACGGCTGCAGTTGTTGCGCGCGTATAATATATTTGTATACCAGAGAGACAGTCTTCTTTGTGCGCTCTGTCAATGGTGCACAAATTGATATTTTTATCTTCTTTTTCTCACTCTCTCTCTCTCTCTCGTGCGAGTAAATGCTGCCTTCGCATCTTTCGCGCATCTTTCTCGAGCTGCCGTATATACCATTGGAACGAACTTCCGGCCAGCGCCGCCGCCGCTGTTATATAGCTGCACACAATGTACGATGCATGCTATATACGCGTAACACGCGCAGCAGCATCAGCAGCGTTTCTTCGTGCTCGCGCGATCGACGCGGGGCAAGGACGTTTCGCATCGAATGCCAATAATATACCTATGTACGCGTCTGTAGCGAGCCTGACATTGAACCTTGTAACGCTCCGCAGCGTATACGGACACACTCGTGTGTGTGTACGATCCTATGCAGGAGCTTTTCCTCCTCCCTGCCTCCTTCTTTGCGGCACTTTGCGCTACGCGAGCTCCTTTTTCGTTCGAGTTCCCTTATTACACGAATTAATTTACGCAGCGAAATTGGGAGCAAAAAGCTGATCTTTGTGTGTCCTTTGTCACGATAGTGGGCAGCAGCGGGGGGCGAGGTGCGCTTCAAATTCGGCCGAAGCAACTCGCACTCGTACGGCCGAACGTCGTCCAGTCGGAATCGAGCCAACCGAAGCAGTCAGCAGTCCCAAGCCAGCCCCGGAGGTGGAGGAGGTGGCACTTGGGTCGGCCAGGAGCAAGGCTGCTACAGCGCCGGAGGCAGCAATCACGACCTGGAGCTCGACGCAGGCTGCCACGAGCCGGTGGTCGTATCGTCGTCCTCGTGCCACAAGTCCCTGCCCGATCTGCACAACTCGAGCACGAGTCGCCGAAGGGCCTCTCTGTCGCCTCGAGCCTCGACGCGCAGCTCCTCGAGGAAGACGACCCACGCGGCCACCAGCAGCCACAGCAACAGCCACAACAACAGCCCCTGTCCCGACTGCGAGACCGGCTCCGACTACTCGGACGATCGCAACAGCTTCAACAGGGGCTCGCTCTACTACCGGAGCGGCTCGAGCTCGCGCCACAACGCCCGACGCTCGGCCGGCGACGCCAGCAGCATTTTGTCCTCGGGGGCGCGCACCCACAAGTCCTCGGGCTCGAGCAAGTTCAGCCACGGCGCGACGGCCACCAGAGACTCCGGGGGCTCGTCGGGCCACTGCACCCACCGCAGCGAGCCGCCCAGTCGCGACTGCTGGAGCAGCAGCCACGCGAGGAGGGACAGCGGAGCCTCGACCCAGCACTCGACCGAGCGCGACCGATCCAGGAGGAGCCCCGCCAGCTACGGTACCGGAGGCAGTCCCTCGATACATCGCAAGCTCCAGCAGCAGCAGCAGCCACAGCCGCAGTCGTACACGCCCGAGAGCGACAGCGCCGGTAGCATCAGTCAGGACGAGTACAGTCCCACGGGCAATTCCAGGTAACTTTTTGCTTTCCGCGTCAATTTCATTCCGAATTCATTCGATTATTTCAACGTGGCTCTAATTCCAACAGATTTTCCGATGGATGGAAAGAGGGACGCAACCGGCCGATACTCCGCTCCAAGTCCGACATCTCCGACAGGTACTGGCGACACGATAGCCCTGGCGGTGGCGGCAAGGTACCCCAGCAGCAGCAGCAGCGCTCGCTCACGCAGCTCGAGTCGTTTTTCGATCGGCTGGGCCTCGAGCCCGAGTCCTACAGGCGCATGACCGAACCGTCGTCGCGCGGCAGCTCGCCCGTCTTCTTCGACAGCGTGAGCTCGGTCGACTCGGCGCTTGGCCCCTACTCGGCTTGGCCCTCGCAGGCCCAGTGGGCCAGTGGTGGCAACAATTGTGCCGGCTCCAACGACGATCCCGTGACGCTGCAGCAGCAGCAGCAGCGGAGCTCCGCCGATCAGCCGAGCATCGTTGAGAGGAACGCCCGGATAATCAAGTGGCTCTGCCAGTGCAGAAAGGTGCAGTATGGTTACAGCTGAGCGCTGCGTCATTCTACTGCCCTCGACTACGACCAATAACGCTAGCCACTTGCTCTACCTCTTCTCTTCCGCTATAATTAATACGTGTTGTATTTTTCATTGGGACAACCAAAAAGTATCCAACAGCCTTATATATACCCACTGTGTGTAGTGATCGACGGCTAGCTTAGATGAGGTAACATTTTGACAAAGTAGTTGTACGGCTAGGCTTGTGAGGATCATCGATCAAGTGCGAATTTCTTCATATTGGATGTTTACAAAGTCTACGCTGTTTATTTTACGAAATTTTACTTTGCGCAACCGAGAATTCAGAGCCTCCCAAATACCTTTATAGTCCATATGAAAGTAGATTGACGATTAAACATTTATAATAAATCCCCCCAACCTTCCCTCTTCCCCCCAGAATGCTGTGAAAATCTGAGAGAATATTATATTATATTGGAGCGTTATCGATGCAATTAGAATTATCATGTGCTACGTGAACTTTCGTGGAATCGTATGTGAGATTAGTGTCTTGAAATTTTCGGCCTTTGTAGTTTCATAATTTATTGATTCATACATAAGTAGTATTAATGAA
Source organism: Trichogramma pretiosum (assembly GCF_000599845.2). NCBI lineage: Eukaryota > Metazoa > Arthropoda > Insecta > Hymenoptera > Trichogrammatidae > Trichogramma > Trichogramma pretiosum. The sequence goes on along the minus strand of NW_019641608.1, from coordinate 293,776 downwards.
AAACACGAATGCTGGTAAAAAAGTATATAATTGCGCTCGCAAATAATGTCACGCGAATAGTCAAAAAAATAACTGTGTGCAACCTCTCGACTCGTTGTCGTCCCAGTGTAAATCATTGTAAATCTCTATGTAATGAACTCGTGGTCTATTCGCAAAATAGTCGGTTCTTTGAATGTTTTAACGATAAAAAAAATACACGTCTTTTTTCATCCAGAATTCCTGGCAATAAACACGACGATGCATGCGAAATTGAATGCTAATTTATTTCTAAAACTTTGATAATAATAGAATATTGGATGCTTGGAAAAAGTTATCGAGTGAGCTATTGGAACTTGTTTAGTGCCATTTAGAAAGTGTCAAGTGTATAGATTTATTTTTATCGTCAGAGTCACGTTATTATGAATTACACCAAAATACGGTCATAATCGTCATTTTCGTATTTTTACGATATGTAACTATAGTTTGTACATAATTTTATCTTATTGAATTGTTACGTTTTTTTAAAAATTTTAGTCACCTGGTCACTAATCAATTAAATGCAAATTTTTTGTATATGAATGATTTTTAATTTCTTATTATATTATTCGAATAAATTTATATAATGTTATGGTAAAAGAAAATCTTATGAGAAACAGTGGTCTATTATTCCAAAATATTGTGTAAATATTTTCAATATATTTTATCATTGTTGTTGAAAGTTGCTGAAATACAATGTAACTTTCAACGATACTTTCTAATGAACCAAGTTTTCTTCATTTTACATCTACATTCTTAAAATTTATTTTAAATCGTATCCTTCTATTTTGACACAAAGTTTTAATTATAAAAAACTTTAATTAATCGTAAACTTGATGAAGACAATGCAACGGTTTCGAGAGAGAAATATTCATTGATTATCAGGAATTGACCGGATCAATGTAACTCGTGATCATTGAAGCAGAAACTAATCAAAAATTTACGTGATATCCTCTAAGTCATGATGGACAACGAACATATAGATTTTAAGCAATGAAAAGTGTAGATCAAGGAGAACAATTTTTTATTGCTACTTGATTCATGTTTAATCAAATTTTTGGTCAGTAAAAATTCACTTAAAATGTAAAACTTTCTACATACTGAATAAATTTAAAATTTATCGGTTTATTTTTTTGCTATAGTCCTAAAAATTCAATTGCATTTTCATACCTAGTAAAATTTATAATTTCTATGAAATAATAATCATACTTTGATGTTAAGAAACAAAAATAAACTGCTTGGTGCTGTGCATAAGAAGAGGTGTTTCGCTGCATAAGTGTGTACAGTTAAATCATAGAATGAACATCCTTTTTGATAATAAAATTAGCATTAATTTTAGATATAAAACAACTAATTTAGCCCTGTAAAGAAGATCCTGTTGATAAATTAAATGTGCAAATATTTTTTAAAATCCAATACGCGAAAGGAAATTTAATTATTTTTACATATCCATACATAGTTTTAATATGAACAATTTTTTCTTTCGTTTTTTAAAAGAAAAAACTCTTATACTGCATTCCAGGCAAATACAGTGATGTAGTTGGAATTTTATGATTTCTACATTTTACTGGCGATTATTTTAGTGTAAACAATTTTTTAACCGTTGCGAATTTCAATTAATTTAGACGTTTCAATAAGAGTATTTCAAATGTTTGACTGAATACTAAAAATCGGACATGAGCACAAATTATAGAAATCATGTGTACGCGCTTACTAATGGAAGCTGTTGAAAATTAGTCGACGATAGTTGCATGTTAAAAACTGACCAATACGCTCGATGAAGAGAAAATTGGGGGTATTTTTGACTACAATCATGAGCCTAATAACAATTTTTCATTGATTCGGAAGAAACGTGAAAATTTACAAATCACTAAAGAAACACTTTGGAAGCCGAAAATTACGAAATTTGTTAATTAGCTAAAAAAGGTAAATCTAGATCAATATCAATTTAACGGCATAATATCGTGAACAATTACTGTCTCAATAATATTTTTAGTATAATAATAACAATAATAATACGAATAATAATAATAATAATAACACTAAAAACAATATTTAATGTACAAAACGATTTTCAGGACGTGTTTGTATACAACAAAAGTATGGAATAGTTGTAACGATCGAATACAGACTCTTTTTGAAAAACAATCAGTAAACAGTTACGTACAAATAATTTACATGAAAAAACTATACTTTGTATGAATAATTGATTTGAGTACTTCACTGATGTTAATTAATACTGTAAACTCGGAAGGCTTAGACAGTAGACATTTTTATGATGTAAATTTGAAAATGAATGAGTATGTTGCTGAATGCGAGTACGTAATATTGAAGCACAACATATTTTCTTCAACATTAAGTTTAAACAAATTACACGTTACTGTATCTGAAAATTCATACGATATTAGTTAATAATTAATTTCTAATGGTCTCTATGTTAGTAAAAAAAAGTTATCGACTTTCCGCGAAAATGCCTTCTTTTTTTAATTTTAATCGCGAAGATGAATTAAATCGAAACGCGTTGTTTTCATTACAGAATAACGATGAAAGAGTTTAATGTTAAGTTGATGGTATTTATTATTTAGGACCCGATAAAACAAATCGCAAAACTGACTATGAAATTGTAATACGAAAAGCAAAACACACTCTATCTACGCGAATCTTTTTTGCATGATTTGTACTTTGAGAATTGACGTATTTCATTGTTTTTGTTACTTTTAACGATTCTCACTATAATATATGTCGTAAATTTATGGTACAATTAAAAAAAAATCTTGTTATTGTTTTTTTTATCTAGTCATAAAAAAGAAAAAAAATAAACTTATGTTGAACATAACTCAAATAAAGTAATTATAATGTTTTTCATCTGTATGTTTAAGTATTATAAAATCATGTGTAATGATATAATCATTTTTAATAAGTCCTTAAGCACAAGTGCAATAAATACAAGTTATTTGAAATGTATAATAGTCTTTTTTATTGGAATGCCCGCAACTTTTTAACGCGATTGGAAAGTAACACGAGAGAAGAGTTATCTTTCTGTCAATATTATTGCTTTAAAAATCATCGATCGCTAGAAGCGATCTCGAGTTTAAATGTTGAAAGGCGCAATTTGAAAAGGAGACACGAAGGCGTTATAAGAATCGCGCGCAGCTTTGCGACGTTTCGAGCGCCCAATGAAGTCGAGCTTTAAGCTCTTTGTCGAGAATAGCGAGTGGCAAAAAGCAACAGCAGCAGCCAATGGCCGTAGCTTTTCGGCGAGACTGAACCAACCACGGACGACGGTTCCAACGACTCGCGATCAGCCACAATTTCTATCGTCGTCGCGTTTACGAGCAAAAGTCGGATTATGGTTACAGGCGTGCTTTGACGTATATACCGTACAGTAGTCAGTTGGCGTGCGTTCTGCTACAAAAGCAGCCGAGTGTTGTGCTCTCTCGCAGTGCCGTGCGTGTCAGTCCGTGTCTCTCCGTTCGTTCGATAAACAGTACGGGCTGCTACTGGCTCGACGCTCTTCGAAACTCGCTCCAAAACACACGCGCGCTCAAGATGCCAAACATAATCAACGACGTTAAACTCGATTTCAAAGATGTTTTGCTCAGGCCCAAACGGAGCACCCTCAAAAGTCGTTCCGATGTGAGTATACGCTCGAAATATCCCTAATTATTTACCATGCGCAAATTGATACCTTCAGCGAGGCAATTATCGAGTTAGATAATGAAATGATTCTCTCGTTCGCACACACGCGTTTCCGCATTGAATCGACAAAAATTGGACAAAGTTCGATTTTCCACGAGGTTCCGAGAGATCTTTATAAATAGAGCAGCTGCAGTAGCAGCTCGCGTCAAGCATACACGACTTCCGCGTGTGTGTGTGTGTGTGTTTTGAAAGCCACGAGAGCTTGCGAAGGCCCGGAAGTCGCGAGGATCGTCAAAGACGAGAGGCAATTAAAAAAGAAAACGTTTTATTGCAGGTCGATCTCTGCCGAGAGATAACTTTTCGCAATTCCAAGCGCACCTATCGAGGCGTCCCGGTGATGGCTTCGAACATGGACACGGTCGGGACCTTCGAAATGGCCAAAGCCCTGTCAAAGGTAACAAAACAAAACAAAATAAAAAAATCAATCGTCTCGCTGCAACAAAAGCCACACATTGTCCTTGACTCTCGTCACTGCGCGAATTCTAATGATTGCAGCACGGCCTGTTCGTGACGATGCACAAGTATTACACGTGCGACGAGTGGAAAGAATTTGCCATTCAGAATCCCGAGTGTCTGAAAAATATGGCCGCTAGTTCAGGGACGGGCAACGAAGACTTCGAGCGGCTGTCGAGCGTCTTGGCAGCCGTGCCCGAGCTCACGTTCATCTGCATCGACGTTGCCAATGGATATTCCCAGCACTTTGTCGAGTACGTGAGAAAAGTCCGATCCAAGTACCCGGACCACACCATTATCGTGAGTTCTTCTAAAAAAAGCTCCCGTACGTCAATCGCCACGCGTAAATGACATTTTTCGGGCAAATATATTTCAGGCCGGAAACGTCGTTACCGGAGAAATGGTCGAGGAGCTAATACTGTCCGGCGCTGACATAATCAAGGTGGGAATCGGCCCTGGCTCAGTTTGCACGACGCGCATGAAGACTGGCGTCGGCTATCCCCAGCTCAGCGCGGTCATCGAGTGCGCGGACGCCGCGCACGGCCTAAAAGGTCACATCATTTCCGTGAGTATTATATATAAAATCAAATATCTCTTCTCGCGCGATCGACGCCAACGTACGATAATTTTCTCGTCGATTTGTCGTGTCTAAGGACGGCGGCTGCACGTGTCCCGGAGACATTGCCAAAGCTTTCGGCGCTGGCGCCGATTTCGTCATGGCCGGCGGCATGTTCGCTGGCCACGACGAGTGCTCGGGCGAAGTCATCGTGAAGAACGACCAAAAGTTCAAGCTCTTCTACGGCATGGCCTCGCGCACGGCCATGCAGAAGCACGCCGGCGGAGTCGCCGATTACAGGTACGTCTCATCTATCTCTCTCTTTCTGTAATACAATTATGAAAAGATACGACTTGTGACGTTCGATAGACAAATTGAACATTTATATTTTTTTACCTACATCGACGATTATCTTATCTCTCTTGATGCGGCAAACTATTGCCAATTGTAAAATTATAGCTCGGCATTGACGACGTATCCGAGTCGATGGGTAGAAACATTTTTTTACGAGTTTTCGATAGTTATTTAATCGATTGCTATTGTAAAAATTAATCGTACTCGATCTCACCGATTAATAGCATCAAATTTGATCGACTTTTCCTCGATCGATTCATAATTAACGTCAAAATAATTTCCACAAGGTCGTCCGAGGGAAAAACCGTGGAGGTACCGTACCGAGGGCCGGTGGAGGCGACGCTGCTCGACATCATGGGTGGACTGCGCTCGGCCTGCACCTACGTCGGGGCCTCGCGCCTCCAGGAGCTCCCGAAACGCGCGACCTTCATCCGATGCACCCAACAGCTCAACAACATTTACGGACCGCCCATGTAGACGATTGTATCGCGAGCGGATTTTTTCTTGTAATATATCGCGTCCAATACGTCGAATGCGGATTATGGCCATTTTACACTTAACAAAAATTTATCATTATTACTATTATTATTATCATTATAAATCTAATTGTAAAATGCGAATTATGAAAAAATAACGAGTAATAGCCAAGTACAGGGAAGAAACGATTTGTAAATAAGAGTGCCGTACCGCACACGAATCCAAGTGCACAAAACACTTTGAACGTATATTAAATATATATACAGTCGTGTGCGTCGCTCAATGTATTTGTTTGCCGAGTGATTGATCAAACGTTTTCAAGAATATACATATAGGTATATATGTTTTCGAGTAGTTGTACGAGCGCACGATTACACGAGTCACAAGTATAAAGACGTCGGTCTTGATTGAAAACTTTTGTTATTGATGCTCGCGCGCGAGATCGTTTGTGTAATCGTCGACTGTGTACATACAAAGTAAAATGATCATGTATTTTTGAAAATTTTTCAAAGGCACACGATACTTCGATGTAGGTGGGCATATAAGCATAGAGCTGCTTTATTGCATTTACAACGCTCGTTAACAGTTTTTTTGTCGGATACTGCAGCGGAAGTACAAAGGAAAAAATACAGTGAAACTGATTTTTGATTCGTCGAGTTTTGCGAGAGGCGTGTTGAAGCGTGGATGTGTTGTATGCTCCGGAATTGCTGACGATTTGTAAAATCTGTCAACTGCTAATGGGTATTCCACGTACAAGTCGACATCTTTTGCACTGGTTTTCTCGAACTTTGCGATCGAGCAAAACTTGTAAATCATTGGTATAAGTAGAGGAGTTTGGAAAAATTTGTGCAAAAGTTGACGATTTTTTCGACGGATAACGTTGAAATTAAATATAAGTATATTTTATAATAGTATTGCAAATATGAGATGAAAAAGTGAAAGCGCCACATTTTCTTTAGTATATTCTGTAGAAGAAAAAGTATTAAAATTTTTTCGTGTTTATTATACAGATAATAATGGAATTGATTTTACAGGAGTAATTCACTGTAAGCTCCTGCACTTGACATGATTTTTTAACTGTTTATTTATTATTTATTCCGCATGAAGCTCAAAGTATACATAATAACACAACTAAGTCATAAATTACGATTTTTAATAATTTATCATTGTTAAAATAAATATGGACTCAAATTATATGATTTATAATATAAAAGGAGCTTTCAAGATGATCGTACATTTGCACAACATGGAATATTGGATATTTATTTTCCGACGGGCACATTGCCTCGATTAGTTACAATTCATAGTAACGATATGATGCATCCAAGCAAGTTGCTAGAAAGGTGTCGCAAACGCCTTTTTATACTGAATTTAAATATCATGTTGCATTTTAATATCTATCTAAAGAGTTCCTAACAGTCCATTCGAATGTATTGAGCATCTTGAACAAATTCTACTTAGTCATAATTTTCTTGATGAATATTTCGAAAGTATGATAAACTAGCACTTGCCCAATTTTTAATTGTAAATTTTATTATCAGTATTTGTGTATGAATTGTTTTTTACAGCCCAACATAATCAGTGCATACCATATTATGTAATAGAACAATATTGATGAAAAAAATACCAGCGCTAATGTAAATTAGCTAGTACTTGTACTTTAAATGATGTTCATAAAATGTCAATAAATTTAATATTTTATGGATGTATGTTTACAAAAAATAATTAAAATAAATTATTGGGTGCTCTTACAATGTGATTTTTAATTATTCATATGAATTACATAAATTTTTTTCTATTTATAAAAAATCAAATTATTTTTCTCATATCATTCAGTCAGCTTTTCATGTGCATCATTAGGAAGTCATTTTGATCATCTAACTTTTTGGTCTTCTCTTCTTCGTTTCATGTATAACTAAGTCTCTGTTCACAGCACCCAAGTGCATAATATAAGCTTGCTGTTATTCAAACATCCATTTTCACTATGTTATCTGTATTTTCAACAATCGATCATCTTGCTGAAAACGTACGTGTAACAAAACGTTATAGTTCGTAAAATGCTTAGTCTACAATTTATACTTAAGATATTAAAAAATCGTTCACGTCTGTGTACTAACAAAGACTAAATCATTTCAATTTCATCCACTGATTACAAAAATTGCTCAATTCTCAACTGATTTTCAATGATCAATAAATTTACAGATGCAGCTAAAATGGCATGACCTGATGCATACTATCAATAAATTCTTAGCGCTGAAGCCAAAAATTTAATCAATTAGCGGTCATAAAAAAATCAAACACAACATCTAAGGTAAGACTGCATTGGTAACACAGTATTAAAAGTTTACAGTCATGATACACTATGATAAAAATGTAGTATAATTCAGTATAAGTTATTTCATTCAAATGCTTCACATTTATCAAATACAGAAACTTAGTATTATTGTACAATCAAACTGCTGTAAATGAGATGTAATATAAGTCATTTTTAAACTTATAGATATATAATGAGATGATATTCTAAAAATCAGTAATGTATATATACACGCTTACATACACATAAATATGTATAAATATATTGATATATATGTAAATGTATAATCAAGTGATTCTTCTTGGATTAATACATCCTTTTGGAAATCTATTGTTATCTGTATGGGAATAAAGAAATGATTATTGTAAAAATTCATTGATTATATATAAAAATTATCACAGTATTTCAAAGGTGTAATGTATATGTTTATGCAAATATGAATATTATATAATATTTAAGTATATTATAAAAATTCTATATATTTATATAATTTTGAATATTTATATCATATCTATAGAAATTGTTTTATAATAATTATGTTAGTACGATATACCGAAATGTATTGTATTGATGAATTAAATTTAAAATCCTAAAATAAGTTGTATATATATACACAAAATATATGATACCCATTGCATTAAATACTACTTGATTTCGTAACTTTTACACCATTGATTTTTTTAGCTCAGATACGAATACATTAAGAGAGTTAATTGATGGTAACACCCAACTGATGGGTTTCATTTACCTCAAATAATCTCTCAATTCGATCGAACTTTCAGAGAACGTGTGAACCAAATGAATTGCGAATTTAGAATAAAAAAATTTTTATTTACAATCTTTTAAATGCACAATAGAATTCACCGATTCTCTTAAAGCATATATTTATTACAAATATAAAGTACAATTGAACTCACTTTAATAGTTTCCGTTTAAGCAGAGTTAGTTCTCTGTACTTGTCTGAGGATACTGATAGTTCTGGTAGTTCATTGCAGGGAATGCCGGAGTTTGTCCTGGCGTCGCTGCACTTTGGGCACCAGGAGTGTAATAACCTGGATTGGCAGGATTCATTCCTGGATAGACGTATGGTTGCGGAAACGCTGGAGTAGTAGTAGTGGGCATCGCATTAGCCATAGTAGCAGGTTGTGCTTGAGCCTGTGGCTGACTAGCTCCAGACTGGGTTGTCACAAAATTTTAAATTAGAAAAACGATCGAGGGAAATTTTTATTTAAAGAAATGTTAACAACATTATTACTTACTTTACCACCTTTCATTTGGGCTTCAATAGCCTCTGCTTCGGCAGTTTTACCAATACTTCGGTAATATTCAGCCCATTGTGCACTGTAATCAGTTTGTCCTCCGTTTTGTTGAGCGTTAGCTTGTTGCTGTTGCTGTTGTTGTTGCTGCTGTTGTTGTTGCTGCTGCTGCTGTTGCTGTTGTTGTTGGGGTTGTTGCTGTTGTACAGCTGGCTTTTGCTCTAAAATGAAAAAAATGTTGAGATTGTATGATATTCCAACAATATTTTTTCATTCTATTTTATTGAAATAGAAATTTTACCTTGCATTTCTTTGACTGCAGCTACTGCAGCTTGTTGTTGCTTAGCTTTTTGTTCGATCATTTCGGCTTCACTGTGTTTTCCAAGGGACCGGTAATACTCAGCCCACTGAGCACTGTAATCTGGTTGACCAGTGGCTGGGTCTATTTGTACACCACCTGATGTTGCAGCAGCAGCTGCATTTGGATCGGTGGCTTGAGTACCAGGCCATGCGGTATATCCAGGTGCTGCATTCCATCCTGGATAATATCCCATTGGGTTTTGGGCACCATAAACATTCGTACCAGCTGGCATAGGTGTGCCTAGTTTTTCACTGAACACCCTCTTAGCGTGCTCTACTTGCTCCGGAGTACCTCTAATAATGAAAGATTTTTCGGATTCTGTTCCTGGATTTCGTCTATCTATTTCACAATGAGCTCCAGTCTGAGCATTTATATGTTTGATTGTTTCTCCTCCTAGAATATATCATTTTAATGAATAATTTTAAATACTGATTCAAGTATTTCTTATACATACTTTTGCCAATGATTATACCGCACTTCGCAAGCGGAACTGTATAGCTAAATTCAATTTTGCCTGTCATGTCTTGGCGATTCCAATAATTATTTTGGAATCCATTGCCACGTCTCTGCTATAAAAAATTTTGACTTTAGATTAATCGGAAAATAATGAAATTTCTGACATTAAAAAAAAAACTTACTACACAACTATCAATCATTTCTACAATACGTCGTTTTGCTTCTGCAACGCTGTCTGGTGGACCTGTAATAACACAGGTTCTATCACCTGGGCCATCTTCATTTGGAGGAACCACAATGTGAAGTTTAGCACCGGTTTCTCGTCGCATCTGTTTAATAGCTTCTCCGCCTTTTCCAATTACTAAACCAACTGCTTCTTTGGGGACAATAAGTTCCTGGAAATTTTAAAAGAAAAATATTATAGCTGTGTTCAACAATATAAAATGCATTATTCATTGATATTTTTAAAGAAAATCAATTACCTCATTTCCTCCACCTTCAGCTGGGATGAAAGGTCTCTCACCACCTTTACTGAACATTTGAATTTCTTTTTCAGCAATCAGTTCATAAACCAGTTGCTTAGCGTGTTCTACTTGTTGGGGATCCCCAGTTATTCTGTAAAATATTAAATATTAAATTATAAAAATAATTCAATTAAAAAATGTCTAATTATTTGATTATTCAATAATATTTTTTACCTTAATGGTTTTTCATTCTCTTGACCTGGATTATCTTGAATGATAACCATTTTAGCGCCAGATTTTTCTTGCAGTTGCTTGATGGTGTTACCTCCTTTGCCAATAATCAAGCCAACTTTCAATCCAGGAATCATTATTTCTTGAATACCTGGATGTCCTGACATAATGTTTGAGACAACTGGGTTTGTAGTACCAGGAAAAGGTGGATTTGCTCCAGGAATTTGGTCACTCTCGGATTGGGCTCTCTTAACAATAGTTGTAATAAGTTCTTTGGCTCGACTGTAACAAAAGAAAATCACCAGTGACTTAGTAAAAAATTAGCAATTATGGTAAATGATATCACAATACATTTGCATATTTAGATTGAGTAAATATATATAATTACTACAGTGTTCATTAATAAGTGCTTTAGAAAAATGTTCATAAAATTGATATTCGTATCTCTATTGCATTAATATTCATAAAATTATCATCATCATATTTAAAAGATTAATTTTTTATACAGAATCATGATTTCTATTGGTTACATGATGAGTTGTTCCAAATTGACAAAACGATATCATCTTCCAATAGCATGAATAACGTATCCACACATATATCTACAATAACTGTCTGTCTTCACAATTTTCAAGCAAACTTTAAAACACATTTCAACCCTAGTGAATGAAAGCAAAAGACTATTAGTAAATACGAATTTCATCAAATAATAATCTCAATTCACTCCAATGAAAATAACAATGTCTACCTGTATACTCACATCCAGGATCAAGAACTAATTGATTATATCATAAATTTGTATAATAAAATATTTGTGTACAGCAAACATAAATATATAAGAATAAGAATATGGAAAATACATGTATATATATATATAAATATAGATATATATATATCAATATGAATAATAATGTTGGTATTAATTTTTATCAATTCAAGTATATCAATGAGAATAAGTATAGAATTCATGAATTAATCTATATATCACATATTTAAATAATTTTGTATGCATGAGTAATAATAAAAAATATCGTTTTAAATGTATTACACAGCGGCTTACTACATTATTATAAAAAATTAAACATATGGCCACATGTATAGAATGTTTATTAACATATAAAATACGCGAAAAAAGGATTCAACTTGTTTTTTCAATAGAACACTCAGTAAATTTGCTTTACTATATTTACCTTCCTTTTGCTGATTATAATTATACTATTTAATTATACTATTTTTTCAAAGAGCTTATTACATTGAGCATTTAATTTGTTAAATTAAAAAAAATATGATTTATGATATTTCTTAAAATTTATAGATATAGATTTCAAGTAGAGAGTGAAAAAAATATTGAAGGATTTAAATCATATTTCACATGAATATATAAAATATTTTCAGAAACATTTTTCTTAAAAGTTTGTGAAGATTAAATTTGAAATAAGATATATTGCAGATTGTATTGTAAATAAGTAAAAAGTAAGGAAAATATGTTACTTGACAGCATCCCTAGTGCCCGTAAGCGTGCATGTACGGTCTGGTAATCCTCCGCTTTCAGTAGCCATTTGTATTTTACAAGCTGTTTCACTTTGCAATCGTGTTATTTGTTCACCTCCTCGTCCAATAACTGAAAAAAATTATTACAAAAATTGTTTAAAACATTAACATATTATGATTTATTTCAATGTTATTTTACTTGATTTAAAGATTCAAGTTTTTGTCAAATTATTTGTGATATGATCTAAATTTGAACTTACTTAATCCAACCATTTTGTCAGGAACTCTAATTTCTTCATTGCAAATACCTCCAATAGCTGCAGGGTTTATAGATTGTGTCATATCTGGTTTCATTTGATCTTGTAAGCTTGGGTTTAAATTTCCTCGCATGCTTAATAATGGATCTGCTATAGTAGGAGCCAGCTTTTTGGCCTCTGGTTCTAAAAGAATAGAAATGAAAACAATTTTAGAAGATAAAAGTATTTTTGAACTAAATTAGTCAATGAATAATTCAAGTAATTTTAAAAAAGAAAAAAAAACTTCAAGGAAATATCAAAACTAAGATAAACATGAGTATTTTCAAACCCATTTTCTGAGATATTTCTGAATATTTTTTTTCATACAAGTTTAGAAATTAACAAAATGAAGACATTCGTTTTACTATTTAAAAAAATATTCAGTGAAAATCTCAGAAAACATTTTTGAACATATTTATTTTTATATTGACTTTGGTATCTCCTCAAGAAAACTGTGGTTGACGTAGTAAATAATTACCTATAGAATCTTCAAGGGGTCTTTTCTTGGCAGGATCTAGGCTATTCTGAGTTCCTTGTGGATTTATTTTTGCAGCAATCTTGAAATGAAAAAAATATATAATTCATTAAAATAATTTTATTTCACTGTATGTTTCACTATACCTCAGTTGTCATTGCAAATTGGTAACTTAAATAACAGTTATTATAGTTTGTTATTAACTAATTTGACATTAGTTACCATATAATTATTGGTTCTGTAGCACATTTATTTTTTGAGGAAAAAGTTTGAAATAATAAGTAAAACTTAAGTTGACCCTTTAATAGTTAATTAAAGTTTAATATTTATCCGATAATTTTTAACTGGTTCGAACATCATTCGGAGAAAAGTGTATAAAAAAGAGTTTTTTGACCATGAAAGTTTAATAAGTGTCGATAAGCAGTAAATTTAGTGTGATTTTGGAGTGGGGGAAACAGATACAATCCGCCATTCCATGCATGTGTACTGTATGCTAGACGCATGAAATAAAACGATGAGTCGTTGAGTCATTGGCCGTGTACCTTACGAGGTGTAATCAAAGAGAGATGCCAAGCGTGGCCGGGTGAAAAAGGGTTGCTGCTTATGCACAAGCTGTTCACTCACCTGCTTAGCGCGCTGAAGAGCTGCTGCGAATGCCGAGCTCTGGGAGAACGTCTGAGGTGGGCCGCCGGCGTTGGTGTCGTAGCCACTCATCGTGCTGCCGTCTTGAGACGTCTCTGCGGAGGCCGACTGAGGCTGCTGAAACGAGCCGAGCTGCTGCTGCTGCTGCTGGACCGACGCGGCCAGCGACTGGGACTGCTGCTGATTCAGCAGCGGCGGAGTGTGCTCCTGATGGTTGCTCGACTGGGACTTGCTACGGTGCTCGCGCTCGCCTCGGTCGCGATCCGATCTGTCTCCGGCGCCGCTGCTACGGTCGCGGTCGCCGCGATCTCGGTCGCGCGACGAGGACGACTTGGACGATCGCCGGTAGTCGCTGTCCCGGTCGTTCCTGTCTCGGTCGCTGCGCCGATAATCCTCGTCGTCACGGTCGCGCGAGCTGCGCCGCTTCTTCTTCGATGACGAACCCGTTGTGGCTGACTTTATGCGGCAGAGCCTCGATGGAGGCTCTGGCGACCTTTAGTTCTTAGTTATAAGGAAGGATGTGTGGTTGGTTGAGGTTCGATGCTCGAGATGCAGAACGGCGTAGCACACGAGCGAAAGTCTTAACTATGTGTCCACTGAATCGGCTCTCGCACTGCTGCTGCTGCTGCTGCTCTAGAAGCGGAGGGAGGCACGACTTTCTCGGACTGCGCCCACGCTCTCTAACGCGCACTACGAAACACGCACGCACCCACGAATCGCTGCTGCACTGATACACGGGACGCTCGTTGACGTCACCACCAGTAGTCACCACTTCACCAACAACTTTGATACAGGTCCAAATTCAAAAACGTATATGGGCAAGTCAATCGTCCCAAGCGGTGGACTCTTCGTAGGCAATGGCAATTCAATCAATGGAGGAGATTTACTTGAGCGTGGCGACGAGGCTTGATTCTCTCGAGCCGTTTCAGCGGTCTCTCTGTCTCTCTCTCAGAGACCAGAGTCTCTGTGTTTTGCGCACTGCACTGCCCTGCCCCCTCGGTCCCGCGAGTCACGCAACTTTCTAGTACGAACGAGCGTCGCGAATGTCGCTAGTTGCTTTAAAATTGTTCCGAAAATAGGCCCATTTCGTAAATTAGATTGAACTTGCTTTTTTTTAACAACTGTATACTGTATGCGTAATGCGATGAATAAGTTTTTCTGAGCAATTATTGAAACAGTTTTTCCATAATTTTTATTGTCAGGATATTTATCAATGTTTTACCGCAAAAGATTCGTAATGAAAATTCACAAAAATATTTTATATTTAATTACTCGATAAATATTGATCAATAGTTGAAATGTTTACAGAACTTGTTGCATTTTACCTTTTTCCTAATTAATTATGCAATATTGGTACAATAAATATTCGATTCGATGCAGTACTTGATGAAATTGAAGGGTATTTTATTCGATACTTTTCCGCTTCAAGATGTGTTTACACAAAAAAATAATTTGAAACTACGATTTTCAAAATACAATGATTTCAAGTAAAAACTAAATAAGCAATGCCACTATGGCTTCCTAAAATCAATGAATAGATATTATCAAACGAGTTTTGATAATATCTATTCTTATCAAACCATCTGTACAAGTCCATCGTTCTCAGTTAACAGCTCGTTTTTTCACGAAAAAAAAGCTTTTCGTGCGACTTTCAACGCTTATGTTCGTCTGTTGACTTGCTAATGTATGCCGCTCTTAAAATTCGCACGCTTGTCAGCGACAGGTTACTTTTGACAATGCAACATATGTAGAACCCATATGCAGTTGTCAGTCACGTGTTTGTATACTTTAGACTTAGATACCTATCGTGTCACCGAGAGATAATCAAAGTTTTATAAAACGCTCTTGAAACGCTAAAGCTTAATTAGATACCAATGCTTATGATTGAGAGCCGT
Source organism: Trichogramma pretiosum (assembly GCF_000599845.2). Lineage (NCBI taxonomy): Eukaryota > Metazoa > Arthropoda > Insecta > Hymenoptera > Trichogrammatidae > Trichogramma > Trichogramma pretiosum. The sequence continues at coordinate 278,341 of NW_019641608.1, read as the reverse complement.
CTTTAAGTGTATTAACTATTGGGGTTATATTGGAAAAAATATTATCATTTGATTATAAATTGTATTTTTAAAATTTAAAATTTATTTGTTCTCATAATGGATTTATCATTGAGTGAACCTTGTGTGGATATTAATCTACCAGAAGTTGACTTGAAAGCATTCGCATCGAAAGCCAAGGATTGGAATTTCTTGCATGGTATAGTTGTTAATCATATTATTTATTGATAATCTTTCTATGATGAAACAGAATAGTTTTTTAAAACTTGCCTTCTTCTTTCAGGAGTTATTATGAAATCTAAAAAGGATTTTAGCGAAGATCATGTGCAGATAGCTCCTTTTCTATTATTGCCATCAAAGTACCCCAAAAAAGAATTTAATAAAGCAAAACAAATACAAACATCTATTAATGCTCTCATGCATAAAGTGGCTCACGACTATGAATTTCTACAAAGTACCTTAAAAAAGTAATAATTTTATATGTTATTGATTTAAGCCTATATAAAAAATTTTTAATTAAACATGTTATTTATTTTTTACAGTACCATCGAAGTAGATTTTTTTACTTCAAAACTCTTTGATATTTATGAAAAAGTCCATTCCGAAGGATTTACGCAAGTATGTAAAATGACTGGAAATGTTTTAAAATGGAATGTTTAAAATTAATATGACATGATTCTGAATTTTTAGTCTATTAGCTTAGGATTACTTAGAGCAGACTATATGATGCACAGTACTGATGGTCATAAAATAAAACAAGTTGAAACAAATATGATTTCTTCTAGTTTTGCTGGTCTGAGTGTTCCTATAACTGAGTATCAGAGGTAATTTAAAATACTAAAAAAATTTTAATTATAATTTTAATTGTCTAAAATGTTTTATAGATTTGCTCTGAAAGAATTAGGTCATATGGATAAAGTAGCAAATGTAAGTGATTATGTTTTTTGCTATTCAGTAGTGAATAATTTATGATTAAAATTGAATTTGATTAAATTTGTAGATTCCAAATAATAATTCAGCTGAAGGATTTGCAATGGGTTTAGTAGAGGCATGGAAACTTTATAATACAAAAGAGTCTGTGATTATGATTGTTGTTGAAGATATTGTATATAATATATATGATCAAAGAGTGATAGAATTTTGTGTACACGCCTTAAATCCAAGTATAGTTGTGATCAGAAAAACTTTGAAGGATTTAATTGAAACTGCTCGAATTGGACCTAATAAAGAATTACTTGTGTAAGTATTGGAAAATTAACTTGTTTTTACACAAGAATATTGTAACGTTTGATCATATTTACAGGAACAATATGGAAGTAGCAGTCGTATATTATCGAACTGCCTATCAAATTGAAGCTTATACTTCAGAAAAAGAATGGTCTGTGAGGCTGCTAATAGAACGTTCACTTTCTATTAAATGTCCATCAATACATTATCAATTAGCTGGTACAAAGAAGGTAAAGAAGTTAAATTATAGGATTTTAGAATAAAGAAAAAATAATTTTTAATATTTATTGAGTAGGTGCAACAACAACTAGCTGTTCCAGGAATTCTGGAAAAATTTATTACAGATCCCAAAGAAGTAGATGAAATTAGAGATGTATTTATGGGTATTTATTCATTAGACTTGGTAAGTGTTGAAATGTTAATCTTATAAAAATTAAAAGTACAATAGTACAAATTATTTTATAAAATGTGTTTATTTTTAGAATGAACAGGGTGACAAAGCAACTGCTATGGCTCTGAAGAATCCAAAAAAATATGTTTTAAAACCACAAAGAGAAGGTGGTGGTAATAATGTTTATAATGAAGAAATAAAACTGCAATTGGATAGTATGAAAACTTCCAAAGAAAGATCAGCCTGGATATTAATGGAGAGAATTTTTCCTCCTCTACAAAAAAATTATTTAATCAAGGCCAATGAAGAAGTGAAAATGCAAAATTTTATTTCAGAACTTGGTATTTATGGTGTTATTATGGGGTGAGATGAGATTTTTTTTAACAGAGTGAAAGTTAACTTTCAGAATTGAAAATTCAATTATCTCGCGTTGACAACATTTTTAATCAAATATTATGTTTCAGCAATGAGAATCAAATATTTTACAATACTGAAGTTGGACACATACTTCGTACAAAACCTGCAGATGCAGATGAAGGTGGCATTGTTAGTGGTGCGGGAGCGCTTGATAATCCATACCTTGTTGATTAATTGCTTTATTTTTGTTACTTATACAAATTACAAATCAAATATATTTTATATTTTATTTTTAGTCTCTTGACATATTAATAAAAACATTAAAGTTGCTTATGATATATTATGTTATGGATAATAAAACAATATTTTATGTAACATTTTTTATTCTTCAGAAATATATAAAATTAGTTGAATTAATTTCAAGTTCGTTTAATCATTATGCATGCCTTTTTTCTATTCTCAAAGTAATTGGCTTTACGGGTTTCAACATCAAGTCAATTTTCAATCTTATGTCTTCCAGTAAAATTACTTGATCTTTTATCAAAACGTACTTTCTCACGATCATTGCCAATAAAACTTTCATAGCCATCATAGCGTATTTTCTTCCTGAAAAAGACGATAGCAAATAAAACTATAGCATTGGAGAAGTATTTAACGAAAAGTCCTACCTATGCAATTTCGTTGTCCACCACTGAAAGGCAAAAACGTATAAGGGTGTCTCTTTAAACATTCCTCGGGTAAAAATCGATCGGGATCGAATCTCATTGGATCTGGCCAGTACTCCTCGCTCCAGTGAGTTTTTAAAAAAGCCAAAACTACCGAGCTTCCTTTCACCAAGGTGTGTTCACCTAATTTAAAGTATCTTAATTAATAATCTTCGCATCGGACAAAAGAAGAAAATCAGCGTTTGCCAACCAATGTTCAAATCGTCGGTAATTTTTCGAACGACTATTGGCGCTATCGGAAAAAGTCTCAGCGTCTCCTTGATAACGCGTTCCAAGTAATCCATACGATTCAAATCCTCGTGTCGCACAGGCACATCACTGGGATCGCTATCGCCATATATTTCGAATTGTTCTTGGTAAACTTTCTCCTAAACGTTCAACAAATAGTATTAATTATCTCGATGATCAATAAAATTAAAACATTGTCGTCTTACTTGAACATCGGGAAATAAAGCTAACATGAAGAGTACGTAAGTATTTACTAATGCCGTTGTGTCATTGCCCTAAAACATCTGTAATGAACTTGAATATGAAATTTTTTTTACTGGATGTGTTTCAGTTGTTTACTTACAGCTATCATCATCGTATCAACTTCTTCCCTCAACTCTTCGTCGGTAAATTTTTTACCCTCATTAGTCAGCTCCATCAATTGATCTAAAAATGCTTTTTTGAACTCTCCGTCTTGAGCTTTTATAATTCAAATTGAACGATTAGCATGGTATTGAGTGCACACGAAAAATAATCTACTTTTCTAACTCACGAGTTTTGTTCGATGACATCAAAGCCAACTTTTTCTTTTTTATCACCTAAAACAACGCAACATAAACCGTTGGTTAACGATATTTGGGCGAAATCGAAAAATTATTTGAATAACACTCTGTTTGATCGAACTTCCAAAATGAAGTAAAAGCGTTTCGATAAAAATGTTTGTTAGCTTTAGATCCTCGAGCTAGACTTACTTGATCGGTCAAATCGTGAACGAATCGAATACCTTCGCGCCAGTTTCTTCCGTCTCTCGTTAAATTGAACACGATGTCCGGGTGCATCCATATTTTCAGCATACGCGAAAACATTATTTCAAAGAGTCTGCAATGGAAGTAAAATTCATTAAAAGGTCAAGGGTCATTGAAATGCATATTTTTGTCACATTTTACCGTTTTGCCGCGTCTACGTAGAGCGATTTGCGTTGGACTTGGACACTCGACGGCACGCCCATGGCAGTCTCTATAAAGATCGAGAAAATAGCTTTAAAAGACGCAAATTAGTAATTTCAAGCCGCAAGTAACACGTGTGTGTGTGTGTACCGCAGATGATGTCGAGGGTGCACAGCGAAACGTATTGAAATATGTCGAATTCGCCGGCGTCCAGTTCGACTCGCAGCTCCTTCACCAGGACGTTGGCTTGCTTGGCGAATATCTCGACGAAACCTTCGAGAATCCGCGGATTGAACGTCGGCATGATTAATTTGCGATGCAATCGCCACTTGCTCGCTGCAACACACGGAATCGATCGATTTGCGCGTGCGAAAAATCCAATAAAGTATAAAGAATCGGTGGTCGAGCGGCGCAGCGATGCTGCTCACGTATCGTTCAGCCTGTTATTGGCTCGTGCGCCAAACAAGGCAAATAAAACGACTTGTATTCAGAGCTCGTGTATGCGCGCGGGCACAACGCGAAATTATATACGCGCATTTCTATATTATCGTGTGGCGTGCCAAAAGTCGCTTATGGTCAAATTATATACTATATACCTGGTGCGGTGAATAAGCCCGTGCCCATCCAAGGCCTGGCGAATTTGTACAGGTCCTCCTTTTCGATTGCTTTGGAACTGGCGAGGATCGTCTGTGGAAATTTCAATCGCTGCTACGAAAATTTTGCGGAAAGTTACTTTCAAGTAAGCGAATCATTTGACTGACCTTTAACTGTTGAGGCTCGTACACCACGTAGAATAGTCGAGTACCGAGCCAAGCGTGAAAGGGCGACGGATACATGTTCATCCACTTGCGAAACTCGTTCAAGATGTCTGGGCAATCGAGCACAGCGTCGACCGGGAGAAAAAAAATCAATGAAAATCGATGAAGCTCGAGTGAAAAATAGTTATTTAGTTTTCGAGATAATTTACCTTCGGTACTGCCCATGAAATAGTGAGCGCTTCCGATGAACGGCATCGAGGGAGGCCCGGGACACTTGACAAGTTTGCGAATCTTGCCGAGTTTCCAGAAGTAAAATATCACCAGGTATAAGGCTGCACAAGCCAGAACAATAATCGTAGCCAAGAAAAGCCACATCTTTGCACAAAACTCGACTTGGATAAACAATTTTCCGTGCCGCGCGTTGTTCGCAACGATCGGTTTGCGATTGCGATGATCATACCATCGCGCGTAATCGAGTAATACTGAGACTCGCAGCTATGATCGTGCGCTTACCGATCGACCAACATCTCGGGAATAATAAGCGAATTTGACCAAGTTCACCGATCCACCTCACGTACGATCAAGGACGAAGGACGCTTTATAATGTACATATCGCGGGCAATTGTACACTTTTCCTTGTCATGGAAACTTACATTTTTACGGACAAAACGCAATAATGATTTTTTTTCACGGCTTAATTTAGTGTGAGTTTTACATGACATATAAACCTAGCCGATTCGACGCTGAGCGAAAAATTGGATGATTTTTGCACAATTATGAAAAATGTCTTCCTCGATCGGTAACTAACTAACTACCAAAATGTTAAAAAATCTGGTTAAAATTGTTTGAAATTGAATCTGTGTAATTCAGGGTGTAAAAAGCGAAGAATCGATGTTTTCAAGCGTTTCTCGTGTCCTCATTTTTGAATCGACGGATCAAACGTTTGAAAATAAGAAAAGAAACGATGAGAAATTTAAAAATGCTGTAATAAGCGCCGGTGATCGGCTGCAGCGGAAGACGCTCGAGTGTGATCGGCAACCGATCCCCCGCGCAAGTACTCAGAAACGTCATCCGCCGAGCGAGAAAACATCCGCGATTGCCATCAAATGTTTATTTTCGCTCTCAGTCCAGTACAGAATTAGGATTAATTACAAGAGCGAAGAGGGTAAGGAAACTCGTCGAATTGCCGATTACGGTCGAGCGCTATTTTCTCCTCGGGAGCGACTTACATAACTATATATATATGTACAATGTCGTAGCTGGAGCGCGCTCGGCGAGTGGACTAGGCTGCAATAGTGCACAGCTGCAGCGGTGCAAGTGCATGTGCATTATAGACTGCAGGGGACACGCGTCTACATACATGCAATGCAAAAATATTAGTCGCGTCGGGCGCGATCGAGTGTGTGCTAATACCTATATATGTAGTGCATTGTATACTCGCGCGCACCTTTACTTTGCGCCTGTCTTTTGGCACGAGTATACGCGCGCGCCTGCCTATACGTATATATATTCGCGTGTGCTATATATCTGTAGACACGCGCTGTGTATAGTGCATGGGCAAGAGCATCCATATAGAGAGAGCCTCACGTACCACGACTTGTCTCGCTCGTCCGAGCTGCACTGCAGTCCGTGTTGTACGGCAAATGTGCAGTTGCGTATACGTGCATAACATAACGTATATATAGCATACATAGTGAATAGAGCAGTGCGCGACATTGCGCTGCAACTTGTCACATCGACATCGTGATAATATATTCTAATAATTCGACGGATTTTGTGGCATCGCTGCAGTGCTGTCCTGTAATGATACATTGACAAGGCGAAATTAATACGGCGAGCTATACGGTGCAGTGTATCATAATCGTCCGTGGATGATCGCGCGGTCAAGTCCCCTGCTGATATATGCCATCCTACTTCTATATGCGTTGTGTACCAGCAGTGGCAGCAGCAGCAGCAGCTCACAATAGTACAATAGTTATATCGTACTCGTAGGCCAGCAGTAAGCAGCAGTTTTACTTGGCTGTGGCGAAACTCACGGCAGCTGCTGCTCTCGTCTCCCTTTTAAGACTACGGGGAAGCTCTCTAACCTGCGTCAAACTTAACGAGCAGCAGCACTACGTAGCTAGCTAGCAGCAGCGTGCCCAATGTCAATGTATAAGTATAGAAGCTAGAGTGTCGTCATGTCGATGATTATAAACTTTTCGCCAAGGACGTCGAATGTCCAGTAGTGCTGATCCTGTGCGACGTGCGCGTGCAATCGCAGTAGTGATGCACGATGATTACTCCGATCGTTCGTCCATACGATTGTTGTTTGCTCCGTCGAGCGCAGGTTTGTTGTGTGTCTTGTTTATTTCCTATAGCTCATTTCGATGTCTCTCGGGCTATACGCGTACCTGAACACTATGTTGAATTCGGTCAAATTTATATATAATACACACCTCTCTGGGAGCTATAACGGTTATGAGACTTTTAACGCGAGTCGAGCTTAACGCTTACTTATATAGAGTAGCCTGTTTATTTGTGAATCATATAGTCGTATATCTAATTAGTGCTTCCAAGTAGACTCATCGCGTATACGCACATACACGAGCGTCGAATTGAAGCAAGAGAGTAAGAGAGAGAGAGAGAGATAGGAGTCGAGCTATGATAAAACATATTCGGAAACAAAATTGAAAGAAGAGAGCTCCGATATAATACTTTGACGACATTGCAGAATCAACACTTTACGTTTTACGACATATACACGAGCATTTATATACATGCTAACAGGCGTGTATGTATACACATTCTCACTTATAAGTAGGCGAGACGGCAAAACATGTCGCGAATATACGTACGCATTATATCGCTTGTATCTTATCAAATTAAACGACACTTGAATATCCGGTGTATACGCAAGACAGAAAAAAAACTTCAAATGGGCCGCTTTCACTGCGTTTCGTTGCATTCTGTATAGTTGAATAATGTTTTAAACAAAAATTGGGCACACGTTATTTATCATAAAATATCGAAAATATTTTTATTTCGTACGGAAAAAAGACTCCCAAGTCACTATTTGCATTGCTTACGTTATGCGTCAACTTATGTTAGTCTAACAATACACACATACGTACTTTGCGTTCTCGCTCCTACTGTGCACGTACTTAATACGTAAATTTGCATCGAGCGCTTATTGTCATGCGGTAAAAACTTCGATAATATTTTAATTGTTTCTGGGCCATGAGTCACCATTACTTTCCCGTTTGATTAGACTCTGTGCTAATATCTGACATTTGGCTAACGAACGCGTTCGCCCAAGGATGTGATAATGCATATTCAGATATATTTGTATCTCTGTTAAACTTCATCTTTCTTTTTTTCTTTCGTGCAGGTTGCATCAGACTAAGTGATAGTTAAACAAACAAACTTTAAACATGATATGAGTGTGCAAACGTTGTGTTCAAATTTGCAAGAATCTACCATGTCTAGTTGTACAGAGGACAACTCAAATGTCTCAGGATTTCATCAGCTGAGTATTACCAGTACGTATCCAAGTAATCTAATTGCATTTTATTTTAGTCAAGTTGAACAATTAATTAGTTTATTCGAATGAACTCTTCATAACAACTTATAAATGCTCGCTATATAGTTGAATTTGTTGAAATTATCTCAGAATTCATGGCAATTGAAAAATTAAAAGCTATAATTGTTCACATAATAATATTGAATAAAAAATGTTAATAAATTATTTTCAATTGAACCTTATTAATGTGATTTAATCATTATATTTTCATATAGTTGAATCAGCAAGTCTAAGAAGTTCTACTTTTTTAAAACCAAATCCATACATTGAATTTTCCGTTGATGATAAAAGTCCTCGGAAAACAGAAGTAGCAAAATCAACTTTGCAACCTAAGTGGAATGAAGAATTTACAGTTCTGGTCACACCATATTCTCAACTTCACTTTCGTCTATTAGACCATAGCTCGTTTCGAAAAGATGCTCTAATTGGAGAAAAAAGAATTTCTCTTTACGACTTATTGGTACATTATAATGGAAAATTGGAAGGTTTAGAACTTACATTGGATTTGGTCACAGGAAAACATCATGATTATTGTCCTACTAAAGTAGGCGATTTAATAACATTATTTGATAGAATGAGACTTGATATGAGTAATGTACCACCTCCATTGCCAATAGCTCCTCCACCAAGTAATGGGCCAAGACATTCAGGTTAGTGTTTATTTGCTTATATCTTTTTGTACTGCTGTAAAAAACCTTTCTTTTAAAATCTAAAATGTTGTTTTTTTAATCAATTTCAACAGGAGCAATATCTGATTCTGCCAGTAATCATAGTATATTTAATGGTGGAATGCGTGCTCGCGTTAGATCAACAAGTTCAGAATTACCTTCCGCACTACCTCAACCTCCCCAATTAATGCGCCTAAACTCTTTAAATAATTTGCAAGATTGCAGTGGACCCAGTGATAATGAACCGAGTAGTAGTCGAGCTGTGGCTTTATATACTCCATTTATGACAAACAATTCCACCAATCATAGTAATGCAATTATTAATAACATAACACCTGAAGCAAGTTGTTCACCATTACCAAGAAATGCTGCTGCTCCACAACCCTGTTCATCAAGTATGCCAAGTCAGGCTGAAAACTTGCCTCAAGATGAGCCTTTACCCGCTGGTTGGGAAATGAGATTCGATGTATACGGAAGACGGTTTGTATTTCCGTTTTAATTTATCAATGAAGTTTGAAAACTTTTATTTACATTAGTCTTTTCTTTACATAAAAATAGGTACTATGTTGATCATAATACGCGTAGTACTTCATGGGAACGACCACAACCACTACCTCCAGGTTGGGAAATGCGTCGAGATATGCGGGGTCGCATTTATTACGTAGATCACAACACTAGAAGCACAACATGGCAACGACCTAACACTGAACGATTACAACATTTTCAACAATGGCAAGGAGAACGCCAATATGTTGTGCAACAAGGGAACCAAAGATTCTTGTATCCTCAGGTTCGTAAAAATGTTGATCTTTCATTTTTCTTAATTTATTAATTTCTATTACTAAGATTGATAATAACTTAAACTGAAGAATTGAAGATATATTAATCAATTTCACATTCATCGCGATAACATTTTGATGTATTGTTAGAAGTATACCTGTACTGAAAATGATTTCATTAAAAATTTCTAGGCTCATCAAGCAATGGCTGCTGGACCGTCAACATCCACAGCCGTTGAAGAAGATGATGGCCTGGGTCCTTTGCCTGCGGGTTGGGAAAGACGCATGCAACCTGAAGGACGACCTTACTATGTTAATCATAAAAATAGGACAACGCAATGGGAAGACCCGCGAACACAAGGTCAAGAGACAATGGATGAAGGTCCGTTACCCGATGGTTGGGAAATACGAATGACTGAAGATGGAGTACGTTATTTTGTTGACCATAACAATAGAACTACTACATTTCAAGATCCTCGACCTGGTGCACCAAAAGGGTATAATGCAGCAAAATTTATAATATCTTTATAATAAATGTTATTTTATTAATCGTTTGCTAATCAATTTTGACAATAGCCCAAAAGGAATATGCAGAGTTCCACGAGCATATGAGAGGTCGTTTCGATGGAAGCTCTCACAATTCCGCTTTTTATGTCAAACCAACGCATTCCCCAATCACATCAAAATAAGTGTAACTAGACAAACTTTATTTGAAGATTCTTATAATCAAATTATGAACGCTGAAGCGTTTGCTTTGAGGCGAAGATTGTACATAATTTTTAAAGGAGAAGAAGGATTAGATTATGGTGGAGTTTCAAGGTATAACATAATTCGACTGTTTAAACATCTTATTGCGTCCATATGAAAAATACAACTTTGCATTTTTTACAGAGAGTGGTTCTTCCTTTTGAGCCATGAGGTTTTAAATCCAATGTATTGTCTTTTCGAGTATGCCAACAAAAGTAATTATAGTTTACAAATAAATCCCGCGTCGTATGTAAATCCAGATCATTTGAACTATTTCAAGTTCATAGGAAGGTTTATAGCAATGGTAAGTCAAATATATAATATTTTTTATACTCTCATAGAATCATTTAAAATTTACCATTTTCATTTTCTAGGCACTCTATCATGGTCGATTTATCTACAGTGGTTTTACTATGCCATTTTACAAGCGCATGCTTAATAAAAAATTAATTATGAAAGATATTGAGTCCATTGACCCTGAATTTTATAAATCACTTGTATGGATAAAAGAAAATAATATTGATGAATGCGGTCTTGAACTGTATTATGGTGTTGATTTTGAAATTCTTGGTCAAGTAATACACCATGAATTAAAAGAAAACGGTGATAAAATTAAAGTTGTAGAAGACAATAAAGAAGAATATATAAGGTATTACACGATTAAATTTATCTTTTTCAATATTGAAGAAAAAATTTAAAATATAAAAAATTAATTTAGATTAATGACTGAATGGCGTATGACCCGAGGTATCGAAGAACAAACAAAAGCATTTTTAGATGGTTTCAACTCGGTTGTACCGCTTGAATGGTTGAAATATTTTGACGAGCGAGAGCTGGAACTAATGCTGTGTGGAATGCAAGAGATCGACGTCGATGACTGGCAGAGAAATACTATTTACAGACATTATACGCGTAATAGCAAACAAGTTGTGTGGTTTTGGCAGGTAATGTTCAATTTTTAAAAAAAGTGAATTATTATTAATGATTATTTTCAAACCTACATGTATTCTTATTATTTGTAGTTTGTCCGGACAGCCGATAATGAAAAGAGAGCTAGATTGTTACAGTTTGTTACAGGAACATGTAGAGTACCAGTTGGGGGATTTGCCGAGCTAATGGGTATTGTATTTTTTGAGAAATTACGTTTATTTAATGATTTGTTCATGTACAATTCATAAATTCATAATTTTCAAAAAACTATGTAGGAAGCAACGGTCCACAAAGATTTTGTATTGAAAAAGTTGGCAAAGAGACATGGTTACCACGTTCCCACACATGCTTCAACCGACTCGATCTTCCTCCTTACAAAAGTTATGATCAAATGGTTGAGAAGCTCAATTACGCAATAGAAGAAACTGAAGGTTTTGGACAGGAATGAACTTTAAGTCTCATTCAAAAAATTACGCTAATTTTCCTGACGATCCTAAGTATATTAGTTTTTAGCATTAATATTTTTATTGACAATGATTTTTAAATTCCACCACAACTAACACATCAAATTTATACCGTGCCACATAATTATAATAAAATTATTTTGAGCCGTGATGATTACAAAAATTAATGGTCCTAAATGGATCGAAAAAATTTCTGTCTGGTGTGAATATACTTGATGTTTTGAATGAGATCTGAGTTAGTAAAACAATCTTTCACGGACTTCATTCTGAGATGATAAAAACCAAACATTCCTTTCAAATAAAAATTAGAATTCTAAAGATTTTCAATCTTTATGTTTTTCGGTAATGAGACTGAAGGGCGATCGCTTAATTGTTTTCTGTTAGCGAAACGCAAATTTTTGAATTTTTAATGATGTAATGTAAATACATAGTGTATCAAAAATTAAAAATATTTAAATTAACTTCAATAATCTCAATTGTAATTAATTGAAAAATAATTAATTTTGTTACCGCTAAAGTGCGGAATTTTATTTGTAAAAAAGTTACAAGAATCAATTGGTACTTTTGTGAAATATTTTTACATCTCCAGTTGATAAATTCTTTAATGTTTTTTTATGATTTATTTAATTATATAAAGTATTTGAAATTTTTTACTTAAAATTTTTCTATACCCTTATTAGTTCGAGACAAAAAAAATGTATATTAAAAAAATTTATGAAAATATTTATTTTTAAATTTTTGGTTTCTATGGGTTTCAAAAAATCAAAAAACTAATTTTACATTTCTTTTAATAATATTTAAATTTAATTGAAAGTGTAGGAAAATCTTTCTTAAAAGAGTCTATCAATTCAGAAAAAAAGTAAAACATAAATTTTTATAAAGAATATATTTTTCTAAAACTATTGAGCGTGATTTTTAACCATATTAATGTTAATTTAACATTTAAAAAATACTGTATCGAGCATGATTCAATTCATTAAATATCGCTAGATTCAGATGTATGTATTATGTGTGTTAATTATTATTTTTAGATGGAAATATGAGTCCTATACTATTTTACTATGAAAAATTGTAATTATTAGCTTTGCACCTTAAGTGAAATATTTTAAATTAACTAATTTATCTACTAAAATTTCACTAAGAATTTTTTGAACCAAAGTTAAAGAATGAATAGGAATTAGCGTTTTTCGCGAATTGCTTACAGTAAAAAATTAAACATCTACTCTGTCATGTTACGTATAACAACTCTGAAAGTTGCTGGTGAATCTACAACACTTACCCAACTAATTCTTTTGTATTTAATTATGGATTCAATAGTACAATACTTTATTATTTTTGACCCAATTGTCAACTAATGGTAGTTTCTGTACATTTAATGTTAAAAAAACTAGAGTAACTTTGTTGTCCGTGTTAGATTGCTACTTAAGAGTTAGAGGTTTTACGAAAAAAACTTTCAAATAATTTAACCTGTTAAATAATAATTTATCTGTACCATAATTGATGCGTGCTAAACATGATCAGCTGTACATAGAGTATTTGTACAAATGAATCGTACAAAGTATGTAAATACTCGAAGTTTTATGAAAATATAAATTAGATTTATGATGAAATTATTTATTTAAAGAATACAAGTGTTTAATATAATTTATCACTTGAATCGTTCAAGATACAAACGATCAGATAAAAGAAAAAAAAATCAATAAATATTGCTTGGTAAAGTACGAATTTTGAAGGTGTATAAAATTTAATTTAAAAATTTTATTAGAAGTCAAGTCAATTTTACGTTTTTAATAAAATAATGACAAATTAAGATTACTCCAATAAAAGCATCTGTCGATTTTTGCAATATCTTCACTAACATAAATAATAAAGTATTCAAAGTTATTCGAAAAATTTTTTGTATAGGAATTGGTTTCTAATAAAATGCCAAGTTGTTGAAATGTCTAAAATTATTAATTTTCTATAGATATTTTAATAGAAATACTTGATATCACCTTATATCAAAAAAAGTAATTGCCAGTGTTAAAAAAATTAATGTCATTATTTTTCACTGCATAATGAAGTATGACAGTATCAAATGTGTGTAGATTTTACGTCAATTGTACATATATTTCAATTATAAGGGATACAATGTAATTAAAAAACAGAAATATATCGTTATCAGAAACTTTGAACTGATTTTTCTTTTATTAAAAATATTTGACTAAACATGTGGCTAACTTAATTTTTATAATTTTTACTCAGCATTAATTCATAAAAGATACTAAAGTCAGAACAATCAATTTATATACATTTTCTAATTTTCTAAAAATTATTCTATTAAATTTTATTATAGCTTTGGATAGGGTCCAAAAAATGAATACCATGGAACATCATCTTGACTACTTTCTCTCAAAGGAGATTGGAGAGTTTGCCATTTTTCATCAAAACTTTTTAATTCATCTGAAAATAAATATAGTAATGAATATATAGAATAAATTTTCAAAAATTAATGAGATTTTGTGGAAGATTTAAAACTTACTTTCATCCATATTTACTATATCTTCTGATTGAGTTTCTGACCCATCATTAGCTTTTCTGGTAGTAATTGTGTGTAATTTATTTCCTATTTGTCTAGTAACACTAATTTCTTCATTGCCCTCATTATCCCTCACTGTTTTACGCTGTTCTACACTTCCATCTGGTCGTCTGATCATTTGTGTAGAACTACTGAATGCAGAAAAGAACGATTTTCTGCTTGGTGAAAAAGGTTGAACTGAATTGTTTGGGCTTTTCCAAACTTTGGCTAGTTCATCTGAATTTACTCTAGATTAAAAATAAAAATTTTAAGTACGAAATGTATTTAGTAATTAATCATAATCTGTTAATACTGTTTATACTTACTTTCCATCAATATCTGTGTCCTGTTGATTCCCATCGGGTAATTGATAAGATGGTTTTAAAAGATCTTCTCTGAGTCTCTTTGGATCTGCATTCTCACCAGGAAGTTGGATGGAAAAATTGTCAACTATAAAAATATTTCAAATTAAATTCGTAATCATTAAAATATTGAAGTAAAAATGTTTATTTCAAGGCATACTTACATCCATGAGATTCCGGGTTAACAAATTGAGGTTTTAACACTTCATCTCTTGGACCTGCTTTGTGTTTACTGTCATCAACCGTTGGTGGTAACATATTATCAGAACCTATTGTATAGATGAATGATGAAATTATGTACAAAATTCTTTCAACGAAAAAATACTTTTCTTGAAAATTTACGTCTTTATTTAAATTGCAGTGAAATATATTTTAAACTTTATAATCAACCCACCTTCAAAAGGACCGATGGCGAATTGACGATCACCGAAGTTACCAAGACCGAAACCGCCAAAAAAGCTCTTCATCAAATCATCCATTTGGGTTTCGAAAAATCTCGTCATTTCGAACGGATCGCTAAATATTCTGAACTGATATCTGCTTTGACCTCTGAAAAAAATAACGATTACGTATATAACATATGCACCGTATATAATACAACTCTACACAAGTACACAAGTACGCATGGGTAGTAATGGTTGTGCAGTACACATACCTAAAGTCGTTGATGTCGTCCTCATCCTGGTCGTCGGTTTGCCAAATGGGGTTTCTGAAATTATTGCCGTACCTCGGATCATCTCGGAGCCTACAAAATAGAGATCGAATGAATTTCGAATGTAAATGTGTAAAAAAAAAAGTATCGCCGAGTGCATACAGAGTAGTTCATTATTTTGCACGGAACTTTCTAGATTATTCCCTTAGCCGTCACTCGATACATGGTACTAACCTATGTGGTTGCGGCTCCTGAGTTGAGCTTTTGCCAAAGATACCGCGGAAGAAGTCGAAAATCGACGACATGCTATTTCGAATGATTTAATTTCTGCACACACAGCAACGCTTTATGAAGGATGAATATGTCACGCTTCTAATGCCTATTGCGTCAGCTGGCTCAAGATAGGCGTCAGGCGTTATTATACGTCCGCACTGTAACGTATTCGATCAAAGACTAGCGGAGCGTGCTACGATTCGTGCAGGCGGAGAGAGCAGCATCGCAGTGCTGTCAAACGAAGCAGACCGACTGGCGACCGCGTCGGACTGTGTGCGCAGTGTTGTCATCAATTAATTGGCGATCTGTCAAAAATCAGGATCGTTGCAAGCTCGTCGCGGCAAATATTTCACCGAATCAAGATCAAGGTATACTGTAAATTAAAACAATCAGCCTTAGATATATTGCTAATTTATCGGTAGCTTATGCTCTTTGATAAACTACAATATCTATGTTTGTTTTTCAATTGAGCTTTTTAATAGACATTACAAGTGTTTAATTTATAATTCAGAATAATTATTACAAAAATACCATTGGAACACGAGCAGTGATTTATTGACAAGCAATCAATTGCAGAATTAACGTGTGACGTATGTAATTGCAGTCATCCACGTATTTGACCATTGGCAGACAATTTATGCATAAATCTGAATTATGATACTCGCTTCAAAAGATTAACTTTAACTTTTTCAATTTATTATCAATTGCGATATTTATCCACCAGGCAAATCGTCAGTTTATTTGCACGCATACGACGTAGCAGTCGAATATTGCGCCATTAATTTCGCTCTCAGATTGAATCAGTGCAATCGTCAGTCACTTTATATGGAAATTACTCATTTGACAGTTAAAACGGATTTTTTGATAAGCTTTACTGAGTGTGACAGCTAATGGAAAGACATCGCTTTCACCAAAATTTTTTAGAGCCAATTAGTTTTTCAAACAGTGTCAAAACAAAATAATTTCACCTTACCCTGGAGGTTATGTCGTGTCACTGGTTAGTTTGCAGTAATAATGTTGCTAAAAAATTGTGCTAAATAGTATTTTCAATGCATATGACTCTGATAGTGATTCGAAATTTTTTCAATTGCCATTTGAACTTGTGTCAACATAAACCATAATGCAAAATTATGATATTTTTTTCAGATCAATAAACTAATGGAAGTGGAGATAACAATTTACTTTTGGAAAGTAATGAAGACAAATCTTTAAAAAAAAAAGAAAAAAGAAATCTCAAAATGAATAGTTTAACTGGACAATTTAGGAAAACCACTTGGGATCCTATACTCATTGTTGCTCAAATTATTGCTGTACAATGTCTTATATATTTTATCTTGGGAATCATGATAATAATGATAGCTACTCTCCTTGGAACTACAAAATCTCTAGATTATGCTTTTCAGTACAAAGAAATACATGTACGAGATTTTGGAGGACACTTAGTTATTTTTATTTTTATTCTTAACTCAATTGTTGGTGCATTAGCATTGTGGTATCTTGTTCAGAGAACAAAACAGTGTATGGACTTTGCGTGTACAGCTCATTTAATACATTTAATTTGCTGCTGGATTTATAATGGCAGCTTTCCAACAACATTTAGTTGGTGGTGTTTAAACTTAGTCACTACGACTATCATGTGTGTTTGTGGAGAATTTCTGTGTATGAAAACTGAGTTGAAAGCTATTCCTCTGAGTATGTTAAGTCAAAAGACAGCCTTGTGAAAGTAACTTTTGTAATGATGTGTACAGTAAAATTAACTGTTGACTCCCTAAGTGTTTGAAAGATATTTGTAAAATGTTTAGTGAATCAACAAATTGTATAGTGTTATAAATTTTCTTGATATTCAAGTTTTATAATAAAATTATTATAGTTTTTACACAAAAAAATCAAGTTATGTATTTTAGTTCTGTTGAAATTTATTCTTTTTTTACAACTATAATTTTATTGGTAAACATTTTATAAGCAGCCATTGCTTTCAAATATCATACAGTAGTAACTAATCATTTATATTACAAAATAACTTTATTAATTCAACTACCAAGTTTTAAATTGATTCATCAGTGATGGTGATGGTCATCTTCCTTGTAGAATCTTAATCCACAGTAGCCACATGAATGATTGCCTGGTTTATCCTAAAATATTAATACAAAATATATAAGTTAAAAGCAGTTTAATTTTTTTTGATTTATTAAATGTTTTATCAAATTTGATAAAACTTAATGCCAAATATATTTGAAATATCCATACCAAGTTGATATAAACTTTAGGATGACCAAGTGGTCCACCACCACCATCACAGGATACAATTCTAGCCTTTACGGGTTCTGGTGGTACCTCTGCGATTAAATCTATTGCCCAATTACTGTTGACTTCTTTGGGCCTGTCGACAAATCTTGCCAGCCTACGATCCTTAGGATCGAATTTCTACAAAACGTAAAAAAAAGACAAAGAATTATAATCTTTGCTGACTTTATAATAATCCAGCCAATGTAATGTTTATTTTATAAATTGCTTCAAGGGCAAAATACAAAAACAAAATAATGAAACTCTAGTCGAGAGCAAAATGTAGCAGAACAAAACTGACGTAACCTCTAGTCGAGTCGAATGAAAAGAAAAATTAGATCAATAATGACTTCTTCGCTTACTTGGCCAGTATGTGTAACTTTGTCTTGAGGCTCCCAAGATGCATAATGTCTGGTGCATGGAATAAGTAATCGGGGAGCCGATTTACATTGAAGTTTTTCGCAACTAGGGATCAAACGGATGACACTTCTAGACGCCATATTTTTGGTCTTCTACTCTCTGTTCTTATCGACCGAGTTGGTGGCAGTGCTGATCGATGTCACGACGGCCGCATGGATAAATATAAGCAACAAAAGTGTCCGTGGCTAAATAAACACTAAAATTTTTCCATTCAACTTGTTCGGTTTAATGAAAAAGGTTAAGTGTATCGAAAATCAATATTATAAATACAATTATTTTCAAATGAGACTGTCTATTTGACACAACTCCTATTTCAGGCCGAATAGACAGTCACTTTTTAAAAATTCGAATTAAACTTATTGATAAACGACTTTATTTTTTTTCTTAAATTATTATTCTTTTTATCATCTTGAAAAAACCCAATTGAAATTGTTTGCATAGAGAATATTTTCTGTATTGCTTATCCGTGAGCTTGCATGCCGCAAGTGCAATATTACTCGAGACGTATTGAGAGTTAAACTTTTTTAAACGTATTGGATTATTATGTAAGTCAAGCTCTTTTTCAATTCGGCGGAGCACTAACTACTACTGTAGTGTGTACCTGAATTCGATGAACTATTTTATGACATATATAGTTCGGAACGTCATTTAAGTGCTTGCACTGCTCGCTGAATCTTGTACGATCTCACGAATTGAAAGAAGGAGTTTAGAAATACACGGTCAAATATAATTATTAAAAAAATGTCATGTAGGAAAAGCATATAATATATTGGGTAAAGAGCGGGGCTGTAAAATGCCCCATACTCGCTTGTTATGCCACTCTGTTGGATTATTGTATTAATTCTCAGAAACAGTCTTTTGACGCGCTTCGATCGAATCATATGAATAGAATAATCGAAATTCAATTTATTAACTTAAATATTTGATTTATTTGAATTACATGAAAAGTCTGACAAATTTAATAACACAAACCACCAAAAGATTCTAAAAATAATGCCTTTATAACGCCATAACTAATTTTGTCCTGCCACCGCGAGGCAAATATTACGCAAATCCTCGTTGGTCAGTTCGTCGATGATCATGTCGCAGCAGAGAATCGGCAGCCGATAGCGTGTGAGCTCCATGAAAGGCTCCAGCGCCCAGCTGTAGAAAAATTTTCTCCAAATTTTCTCGCACAGTAGCACGAAACAGGCCCGTTCATGACTAGTGGGAAGCATCAACATTTTGTTCGAGATCGTGAACTCCCGGTATTCCTCGGCGGCGAGTTGTTTCGCAATCTGTCCAGGTCGCAGCCGAAACAGGTCGTAGAGCGTCAAACTCGGTTTGACAATCGTCTCCTTGGTCGTTTTCACGAGCTCCTCGTCGTCGTACCAACGCTCGTTGAAATTCGTCGGCCTCTCGAACAGGCCGTGCTTGACGAATGTTTTCATGATCGTCAGGGCGTCGCTTCGATCCAGTTCGTATCCTCTCTTCTCTAAACGTTCGACGCAGACCAGAAGATTAGGCACCAGTCTTAATCTTAGATCAAGCCAATCGTCGATCATATAATTCTTCGGCGCTAGTACTTGGTCGGCGAAGTAACTCTCGTCGGGAAAAACGAAGCTGGACAGATCGGCGCCACGATCCAAGAGCACATCGACATTATCGGCCGATAGTCTCGCCACGGCCCATTGCAACGGTGTTCGACCCAATTCGTCTCGAGCATCGACTTGCACCTGAAGATGTTTTTTTTCACTGATCTCCAATAATATTTTCGCCAAGTCACCTGAATGGTGATTCTGAAGAATAATGTGCAGGGTTGTCTGTCCTTTGATATCGGTTGAATTCGCATCGCGCCTCTTCGCAGCAGCACTTGGACCTGCTTCTTGTTGCGGTGGCGTACGGCCCAGTGTAACGGAGTATTGCCAAACTTGTCCCTAGGGTCGATGTGCACCGGCCGGTCCAGCTCGTTGCAGATCTTGAAGAGCATATGCATCGAGACGGAATAATCGTCGCAACAGTCTTTGAAAATAATGTGCAGGAGTGTGAATCCGGCCTTGTTAACTAAGTTGGGATTGGCACCATTTCTCAGCAACAATTCAGACACTTCACTACAACAGTTCTTGAAAGACAAGTGTAGAGGCGAATCAGCTGTTTCTGGCACAAGTTGGTTTGGATCCTGGCCGAGCTCGAGGAATTTCTCGACGACGTCGCCACAGTCAAACATACAGGCCACATGGAAATGCGTCAGTGCTGATTCATCGGTGTAATTCACGTCGAATCGGTTGTAGACTTTGAAGAGGTCATCGACCATACCACTCAATAAAAAGCACAAGATGCAGTGCTGTCCTGCGAGCACGTAATATTCTATTATTTTCACTTGTTGAACAAAAATCACTCGCTGCAGTTGATGCGATCTTTTCTCGATGTTCACGCTGCACCGCCGTAACCTGTACTACAATTTTCATAGTCACAGTAAAGAAAAAAAAACACGTGGATGATGCTATAAGAGATGCAACTAACTAGCTATGTACAGTCAAAGTCATTAAATTCGGTAACGATTAGAAAGCGCAATTCCATATAGGGAAGCAGGGGAAAAGGAAGACATGTTATTATATTGCTGTGCATTTTATTCACACGAGTGTCTCTGCCACGCTGGACGTACGCTATCCGAATTAAGTGTACATCGACGCTGCTTATGAGTAAAAACACAGTGAATCATTGCCAGATCGCTCCGAGGCCCATGAAACGAGCTTCGACGTACGGCATGCCTGGGTCAACTCGACGGGCTATTCTCGTCAGTTTCTTGCTAATAAATCGCTGTTTCGAGGATTTCTTTAGTTTTATGTTGTGATTTTTTGTCAATGACGATTCGACAAATACGGTATCTACATGAAAAAAAAATCATTGAAATAATTACGTTATAGTAAAATATACGTATCAAGGAATGTGGGAGAGGAAAAATAAACAATTTTAAACAGTCAGGTAATTTTTAATACGAGAATAAAAATCAAAAAAATTTGAAAATTATTTTGAACTCCACAAACGATTTTGATTGGTCCGCATAACTGTGACGTACTGATAAGTATGACGTCGCGGTCCGCTCGCACAGCTTCAAGCGCTTTCGGCGCGTTTTTGGCCGTTTGAAAAGTTGTATTTTCTGGAACGATAAATTTTTGAATGAAAACGCAATGAAAAAGCAAAAAAAAATATATTCATTGATAATTCATATATGATTCATGTAAGAGATATTTCAAAAATATCATTAACTTTTTTTATGCTAATACCCTATCCGAGGATCATTACCAGATCGCTCTGAGGCCCACGAGATGAGCTGCTACGTATGGCGTACACTGGCCAACTGTCGATCTTATTTTGTAGATAAAAATGGGATTCGATTTTTCTTATGTGGTTTATTTTTATTTTCGACTTGTGAACTTTCAGTATATATTAATTTTATATAGCGCTCGTGAGGAAAGATAAAAAAGTGACTCTCATTTTTCGGCGTTTATGTACATTATCAGTCGCTTAAGGTGGCGGTAAAGTTGAAACTATATGAAAGCTAAATTAATAATTATAAGTATCAGGGAAAACGAGATGGATTATGAAGCGATCTGTATCTAGTGCATATAACGCCGTGTGCGGGTGGTGTGTGATGACGAGCCGTGTTTACAAGGAGTGCGTAAGTGTCATCGCACGAGTCGATCCACTATATGTACAGACCTGCTCCTGCATGGGACTGCTGCGATACACGCGACGTCGTTGGGCAAAAGTGCGTAGGTCGAGTTGCTCGCACGACAGTCGGAATCTCCAAGTTCGAACTTGCGGAATCGGAGCATATAGGATAATAATGGTGCGCGCTGCGACCGAGAGACACGCGAATATCCAAAGCGCGTGCATTAATATCTGCTGTATACAAGCAGGAGCGCAGCACTCCCCCGGTAACCGGATCCCTCTGGTGACGATGCACTGTAACAATCCCTACGCGTGTGCCCGTGTCTGTGTGTGCGCCAAGCACAAACTACTTGCTGCTGCTGGCTGCATAAAGTCACACAGCTTATACACAACACACGGAGGACTGCTGTATAGGGAATCGCGCGGCGGTCGCGCGCCAGCCGATGGCTTTATGGGTCTGTTCTCGGTGCGCTCCTGCCAAGCTATATACATTGCGAACTGTTGCTTGTATGCCTACCTTATATACACTATACTCGTATGTATGTGCGAATCGTATATAGAAAGGTTGCGGAGAGTCGGAGTCGCAACAACTATATAACATACACTAAGAGCAGCAGCGGCGGCACACACACACACACACACTCAGCCCCGCAGTATATACTACTACCTACCTCGGTAATACTCGTGCGCTGCGCGATTTCCAGAGTTTACATTGTGTTGTGTGTGCCGTGCATATATAGTCGCGACGTTACTGCCGCCGAGCTCTGACGTGCTGCGCTCCGAGTGTGCCGCGCGCCGCGTCGTCGAGCAGCTCGCCGCCCCGCGTTCGTACTACGTTATACTGTACATATCGTCGCGATAAAAAATATTTCTTCTATTATACTTTGCGGGCTATCGCGCGAAAAACCAATAGTAGAACGACCATCGAGTATATATACTTGTAATACCAAAGTGCATCGCGCGAGTGTGCATCGAGAAAAGTTGCTGCTCGCGGGGCCCCCTTTGGAAACCTTTGTACACAGGCTGCAGTTGTGCATTATCGAGCTGTATACGATACGCGCGATCACTGGCTCCCGTTGATCGTATAATACCGATGCTGCTGCAGCTGCCGAGATCGAGCGAAACGCGCGACCGATACCACTACTCGCGTTCCGCGAAAATTTTCGAATTCTTCGTCGTTCGAGATTCGACAAAAATCCTGCCTACCGAGAAACGCTCTACGATCGCGGTACAGTGTTGATTCCGAGTGTGCACAGTTACTGAGGTGAGACGTGCGAAACGATGCTGCATCGCCTTTATTTGCGCGCTGTGTATATTATGAAGTAAATTTTGTATCACATATATTATATATTATATGTGTGTGAGCATGTGCGCGCTCGCGCCTGTGTCTGAGTGTGTTGCGTGCGTGTAACAAAAAAAGTGCATGTAGCAACAGAGCAGCAGCAACAGCAGTAGCACCGTGTATAGAGCGGAGCAGCAGCAGTGGCATGGGCAGCAGCAGCAACTGTTGGCGAAGGACGTGAAAGTGCGCCGAGACACATTCGGTGTATATAGATATATAATACCTGCAGACTGCACATGGACACACGATCGGAGCCTGTAACGCAGCAGCAACGAGGGTGTAAGTGTGTGTACATGCTATATATATACTAACACTGATCGCTTTGCTGCAGCAGCAGTGGTGCACGCACGCAGTATATATCTTGCTCGCGCGGTACCATATAGGCCCACGTTTATATATATATATATATATATATATACGCATGCGGGGACGTGACCGTATGTGTGTGCGTGCATTACCTGCGTTACTACTACTACTACTACTACTACTACTATAAGCAGCAGCATTTATCCTACAGGATAAGCGCGTTATAACGTCGCGACCGAGCTGCGCTGCGCTGCTCTCCGAGTGTCAGCCCGAGCGAGTATTATATACAGGTTTTGCTCCCGAGTTTTTTTTTCGCCACTCGAGTGTCTGCATTTGTGTGTGAGTGAGACAGAAACAAGCGTGTGCTCGGAGGGGCTTGTCTACACCTGAATTATCCCGCTGCTGCTGCTGCTGCTGCTGCAACTCGACGCGACGGACGACGAAGTGCATCGGTTAACTTCTTACTCGTCTATCATAAAGATATAGAAATAGTATATAAGACAGTGCTGCGACGACTCCATGAGTTGTGATCCTGCTGGCTAGATCGCGAACCTCGGTGTAGTGCGGGCTTTCGCTTATGGTGCACACAGTGTGCATATGTTACGAGCAGCAGCCTCGACCAACGATTACATGGCCGTCGTGCACACGGCGAGCTCGTATATTATAAATGTGCGAATGGGTCTTGATCCACGATCGATTATTACATATAGTTCACCAAGTGCCTCGTGTAACTTGTGGTGTATGTGTGTGTGTGTGTGGCTGGGAACGAATTTCGCTCGACGAGGCTCGATTATCTCTTCATTAGCCACTGCGATCGGTAACGGCATCCAAAGCTGGATATATACCTCATCTGTCATTGCGGCCTGCTACATGCGTGTATCAATCAACGAGCCAACCAATGCCAACGTCTCTCGACGAGGTAAGGGGCTTATTGACCGACAAATTTTTATGCCGATCATCGAGCCGATCGCCGTCGTCGTCGTCGTCGTCGGTGGCTCGCGCATCGCGTGTGCCATTACATTATGTCCCTATCAAAGTCGCATTCAAACGATTCGCCTCGATAAAAGCTTATTCTCGATGTCGCCTATCGACCACAACCGGCAGAAATTGTAGTCCGCGCTCCAACTACATTGTATTTGTACATCAAAGTCACTGCACCTATATGCAACGAGTCGACGCGACGTTTTCAATGATATTACAGCGCGTGCGGAGTATCTCGCTGATTCTTGGCGACCACTGCGCTGCGCTCTGCGAGTGCCGCAGCAAACGGTACCCACGCTCACGCACGCAGCCCGAGTAGAGTATATAAGAGAGACCTCCGAGTGCAATAAGATTGTGCGGGGCGGCTCTGGATGTTGCTGCTGCTACTTCTGCTGTTCGTCGGGCGAAAGATGCACTGCTGCCTATGACTGCCATCTCGGACACGTACACGCACACACACACACGCTACGATCAGTTTGCACAGATAGACTCCGTGTCTGCGTATGACTGCGCACATGATAGTAAGTGTTTGTATGTATGTGTGTGTGTGTGTGTGTATGTGTGTGCAATGCTATACATGTATATCAATACGAGCGGTATATGTACTGGCAGTACTGCTGCAGTGTGCGGCTGTATACAGCGACGGCCGCGCGCGGCGGCGTCTCGGCAAGGACGTCCCGGACGTTGACCTCTCGGTGCGCGGTTGTGTGTGTGTGCTCGCGACGACGACGGCTGACGACGCAATATCTCTTGTTGCCGCTCGAATCGTCGTTCATAGCTGCAGTACGTCTCGTATATAATTTTATACTTACCCCGCCTAATACGCGTGTAATATGTAACCGAGCCGAGGAAATTACGAATTGGTTACGCGGGAAAATGGCGCTTATTTCCATATATTTTGCCAACCAACTGCTGCGTGCGGAGTGCAGTGCGTGTACCGCAACTTTGATCAACTTTCACGCGCCTAGATTATTACATCGATTATATTATCATGCGGTATACCTATGTGACACTGCAGCCCGACCGCGTTGATGTCACTCTGTTGAATCTCCTCTCCTCGACGAGATACTTATTTTCTTGCTGCCGGTATATAAAAAAAAAGTAATCCAACTGCAGCAGCAGCAACAACGATCGGTAGTTCGTCGAGTTTCGCAATTCTACTCTCTTCGTGCCTCGTATTTCTCTATTGTGCACACTTGGCTCATTGCAACGTGTAAATTCATGTACATACACTCGCACGCCACCATACGCATGCATGCATACGTCTATTAAGTCGCAATAATAGGTGAACTTGTGTGTGCGTGAATGCATGTGCGTAAGTTTGTGCGAGCCATATTATGTATATGAACGTTCGCTGACCTCTGCTGCTGCAAGCACGAATTGCTGCTGCTGCTGTTGCAGCGTCGCGCGTTTATGTGTGTGTGTGTGTCCGTGCAATACACGAGTATACATTATACAGGAGGACGAGAAGTGCAGTCTGCAGCTCGTGCCTGCTATGCGTATACTTGTAAGCGCGATCTACAATGCGCCGCAATGAGTCTTTTTCGCGCTCAAAGTTCCGTAAAAGAGCGAAGTAAAATCATGAGACTCGTTTTGTTTTCTCATTTGTCGAGTTGATCCATTATGTACTGCTCGAGCCGCGAAAACACTTCAAAGTTTTATTTCGCACAAAGATAGATCTGCTCGCGCGCACCTGTTGACTGCAGCGCGACTATTGTTACGCCGAGTCTCTCGTTCGTTTGACCCTGCACTCGAGCACTACACAGTACACACATAACGCGCGCCAAAGCGTTAAGTCTTCAACTCGAACCCCCTATATCGAAAGACTCATAATGATTCAAAATGTTATGAGTAATCGTTCATAAGGTATACTTATGGCTCTTCATATTTAATCCGTTTACAATGATGTAACTCGTGTGTGATCTGCATGGGTAATTATTACGCAACCATGGTGCGTTTTCATTTCTTTTTCCCTAAAATGCTTCGATACTCGAACACGAAACTTGGTAATTTTTTTATGACATTTTAAAATGGAGCTTCTAATAAGTCGATCGTCTCGTTGTAAAGGTCTCTTTTATATGTGCCTTCAGGATACGTAATGCATATATTTGAGCAATCAATTAGTCAATATATCATCAGACTTTGGGTAAACCTTCGGCAGGATTTTACCAGCAACTTGTTCAGTCATCTTTCATTTTGCTATGCCGCAGAAAAGATTTAAAATTTATACCAATGCTGCATGCGGATCGTTATAATCCAGTAAAAAGAATATTTCGACTCGTTCGACGAATAGCTTATATTATAGGGCCCCTCGCACGCATATGATTCACCGACATTCATGCGAAATGGGAAAATAAAAAGGAACCTCGAGGATTCGAGTCTTTCTCCTTTTCTCGACTACACACTAGCCGCGCAGTTAACATACCTATACCGACACTCTAGAAAGAGAGAGAGAGAGAGAGAGAGAGAGAGAACACACACGCGCTACGTTCCTTTTCTCCCCGAGCAGAGCAACACTGCGCGAAGACGAAGCCGAAAACGACGTCGACGGCACTATGTAGTCGGAGAGCGAGCCCAGGCAGTCGTCGTCGTGCTGATACGAAATCGAACGTGTGCGCCCAGCACAAGTCGCCGTCCTTGAGCCACTCCTCACACCTCACCGCACACCGCCTGAACACAACGTCCCTACCTTATACATATACACGTGTGGTACAAGGATATACATGAGCGTCCGAGAGCTACAGTCTGTGTCTGTGTGCGTGCG
The DNA here is from genome assembly GCF_000599845.2 of Trichogramma pretiosum. Taxonomy (NCBI): domain Eukaryota; kingdom Metazoa; phylum Arthropoda; class Insecta; order Hymenoptera; family Trichogrammatidae; genus Trichogramma; species Trichogramma pretiosum. The sequence continues at coordinate 250,988 of NW_019641608.1, read as the reverse complement.
CGCGCCTGTATGCATTATATGCTCTTGCCTCTGTATGGTGTTTTATTCCTCCTTCGCTTACTCGTGTAGTACACACACACACACACATACACACACACACAGGCGCGAGATGCTCATCAGTGGTTCTCACGCTTTGTATTTTCGTCACTTTTTCTTCCTCTCTCGTTCGTTCTTCGTTTTTCTCTTGCCCATGCCTGCCTCTGCGCGAATCCTTTTCGGGGAAACGGACGACTTGTCGTACACGCAGCAAATGTACTCGGAGCTCCGATGCAGAGACGTATTACAGTATTTTTTTCTTCGATATTAGTTATCGTTACTCTGCTGGATCTAAGAGATATTAACTTTTTACTGTATATAAATTTTCAAAAAGCTCCTAATATATATTTTGTTCGCTTTGAGGATTCATATACAGTAAAATCCCGGTCACTTGGCGTGGTGTTACGACCGTAAAAACAAAACGAATACGAAATTACAAGGCGTAAAAATTTGATTGCCTTCTCATTTGGCTGCTCACGACAGCTCTTTCTCTTCTTATTCGTATTTTGAGATGCGTCTTAAACTGTGAAAAGGGCGAAACAAAAAGGAAGATTTTAATTTGTTGGATCGGTCAAGCGTTAAACTTCGCATAACGTACGAGTAAGTTTGAACAAAGGAAAAAAGAGCAATATTCTTTGACCACTTATTTTTATTTTAAGTACGAATAGTACAATCTTATTATAGTATATTCGGTGCGTTAAATTCAAAAAAAAAACTAAATTGTTTATTGACGAATAATTGAGTGCGTAACTTCAGTTACAAAAAACACAACTGTGACATTTATTTATTTGTCCAAAAACTGACCCGAAGGATGAATAATCGTTCGATACACGTGCGTGTACGTACTTATACCAGGATCATCGATGAGTCCGAAGCTGCGTGTCGTTCTCAAAGAGCTCCAAAAAAAAGCATCGCGCCAATAAGGAGAGGAGGACCTTCTGCATTCCCCCGTCACGGGTGTTTTTAGGCTTAAATGATTACATGTTTTACAAAAGTTAACGTCTAATTTATCTCTCATTTTTTGTACCTAAGGTTTGCTCGCATACATATTTTGAACGCAAAAAATACGCGCTCCTTTGTCTTCGAAGATGTGAGTATAGCACATACGGCGAGTAGCTGTATGCACACCGTGTCGTACGCTCCGTATCCATATACGTATTTAAATTGCCATACCACGTACGTTGATTTCTACTAAATTTTCTCGACAGAGGGTCATTTTTTCCTTCCAATCGACATAATCATATTCAACTTACAGAGGCGAGAGGAGGTACAATCGGGCATTAATGAATCAATGAAATAAATCTTGATTGATTCGCGAGTTGTGAATCGTCGCCACTCGTGATTACCTGCGAGGATTAAAGCCTCGCAGTTTGTCTCAGCGTTTATTGTGTCTCGTGTTCACAAAGTAGTTGCTGCGTTGTATGCAATACGATATAGATACAGGTATACAAGTTGGCCGAGCAAAACGAGCTGCTCTCGAAGAGTGACGCGCAGGAGCTACATCGCCGAGCATATACCACTCGTTGTTCACAGGCTCGTTGTGTGTTGAATCCGCAAACGAACGAACCCTTTCACGTTCGAAACCGTACAAAAGTAGCTGTAAATCCATGACCTTGAGTGAATGGAGTCTCTCTCTCTCTCTCGTGTATAAAGGCGTAAGTATATACGTGCGACTGCCTGCCTGCGTGCCTGTGTATACGAGCCGCGCGCACTGCCTCGACTGTGTGTGCCTCTTTGCGCTGACTCGAAATCGTGGCCTACGTATATATTTCGCGCGCCGCACACGTATATACATACATATAGATACAGTCTCTGTGGCTGCTCCGAGTTACGGTAAAAATTCTACACTATATAATTGTTAATCGTATCTTCCTGAGTCACTCTCGCATGAGTCACGATGCACACGTCGAGTTCCGTAGAATTTTGTGCGCTCTCCGTCTCTCACCCTTTCTTCTTCCTTGCACACTTACTCGATCTGTACGCAGACTATATCCGAGATGTTTGCATTTCGCAATCTAATCGCTGCCAATTTCTACTTTATTTATTTTTTCATCGCGCCAAGTTCCGTGCGCAGATTTCTTCGATTTGCAACGCACAGCAGTGCCGGCGTATTTATTTTTTTGTTGGTTTTTTTTGCGCCGCTGCTCCGACACAATATTTGACAATTTGCTGCGCACGAAGATCGCTGTACTTCCGTGCGTCTTTTACCTTTTTTCTCGCCATCGATCCCTCCACGCGCGTCCGACGCAATCTTCTTGCTCTTTTGGGATCTGGCTGATCATTGGATGCGACCACGCTCGGGTACGTAGGCCGCCGAGTACCGCAGTGCCATGGCCGCGGCTACTTTTCGATCATCGTATATTTTTTTCTGTCTCGTCTTTCTTCTCTTTCTCCTTCTCCCTCGTATATACACTGACGCGCGCGCGAGCTTCAATTTTTGACTTTCGCAGACGCGACGATGTCGGAGCCTGTGCTGTGTACCACATATCGCTTTTTATTCAAAGGTTCGTTGAGCGCTTCAATTTTGGAGCGTTCCAAAAAAGAGTGTTGTCATGTGCGCGCGTGTGCGTGTATTATACGAGTGAGTGTATCATAAGAAAAAGAGGTAAGAAGAAGAGACCCCGTTTGGAGAAAGGAGACGCGAATTTCGGTGCTTCGATAACTATAAAAGAGAACATTTCAAACGATATTTTTCTTGCAATTCTCTTATTATTTGATCCATCGATGAGATGCTTTATTCACATCGTTTTGTGCTTTGCGTTGATTTCATACGAGCTTAATTTTCAATATAGAATCGTGCCAGATCCTATTGCACATCTAATTGTATCAGAGGCAAGTATTACATCACGGGATAGAATTATATTAGGCATATTATATTGTTTGCTCGTGCGACGCGACAAAAGAGACAAACAAACGGTAAAAAAATCGATCGCAAATGGTCTCGGTGTTAGCACGCGTTGAGATTACGACCAAAGCACCTACACTTACCACTCATTTACCCCATACTCTTGTTTGCGAACGCCAATTACGGTATCATAAGCTGAAGCGTAAATTCCGTTGAATGGCCTGGCAATTATGGATCTGACGTCGTCTGCCTTTCCATAAAAAAGCTGTCTAGCTTTACGAGATCCGAACTAACTTAGTTCTCGCTCGAACAAATCTTTCTCGAAACTTTGATAGTGGTTAGCCAACATTCCGGCTAATTAGAACGGTCTAGCTCGCGAAATGCAGACCAAATTTGATTCATCTCTTGCGTTTCTTGTCGCTGATTTCATCGACAATAATGTCGCTCAACATGCAAAATGTCTGTGTCCGTGTCAACTCGCTCGTACAAACTAGCCAAGTTGGATAAAATCTCTTAGCCATACTCCATATGAGAATAAAAGTATGCGTTTATAAATTATCTCACAAACTTGAACAATCCAGTTTCCTTTCGTACTGACATATGTGACCGAGGTAACATTTAATTATCGAATACATATATTTTTCTCTGACTACAGACTACAACTTATATAATTTTACATTATTTACTTATCCTTGGCTACTTGTCTTGAACTTTTGAGCTTTCATTTGACAGCTCGCGCTTTGAGATACAACAATTACGAATGTAAAATTTTAGATGGGCAATAAGTACATGTGGTCGCTGCGTCTGTAACGAAGAAAAATTGAAAGAAATCGCGAGTGCTGCTCGATCACAAACAAAGAGAAAAGTCCGCCACCGCCGCCGATGATTCGAGACGACGAAATTAAACGAACGTACATACGTTTCTGGGTTATACGTGCGTATTGTATAAAGCCGCGTATGTGTATAACGAGTCATGTGTGCCGAATCGTTCTGCTATATAGCTTATGTCGTTTCTGCGTTAGCGTATATGTATCGTCCAGTCGTACCGACCATTGCCGCGAGTTTAACGGCGTCATGCACGGATAAAAGCGGCTCGCATTTCCAGTTGAGCTGGGCGCAGGCTAGATAACATGGGCTGCACGACTGTAATATGCGTGATGTACATACAATATCAGTTGTTACGTTACTGGGAGCTGTTTGCATTGGTTATCCTCCGTTTTTTATCGAAATACTCAATTTAGAAGTTGAAACTTGAGGGTGGCTCAACTTTCTCACTTTTATTGCCTATGATTTTGAATTGAAGGATAATAGTGGCTAGATGTACACTATGCGGACATTCAATGCATCTAGTTCTTAGGAATGGATCGTGAAATTTAAGATACCACCTAACTTTATTAGAATTTATTTTGACGACAAGTCAAAACAAGAAATTTTTTAAAATTTCTCTATGTTCTGGAATAGTTGAGGCTTTGAAACTTTTTTTGTAGTTTCTTTACGATATTAACTACAATAAAAAGCAACAATCATTTGGTTCATAGTCATTTTGCATTATTTCACTTGAGGAATTAGCGCGTATTCGCCAAAATTCCGATTTTTCTCAAGTGTGAATTACAATTTTTCTATGTCCCGGAATAGCTAGGGATTTGAAACTTTTTTTATAGTGTAGTTACGGCAGTAACAACAATAAAAAGCAATATCTTTTTGGTTCACACTCATTTCGCATGATTTTACTCGAAAACTTACAAGGAAAGCTTTTCAGGTCCGGGTCATGGATTTGCTCCAAATATTTTTGGGGGTCTTCTAGTACTCAATACTGAAGCTCCCTGTGCTTAGTTTGATCTCATGGGCCTTATGGCCCATTTTGTAGAGGATTTTACACATTATAAAAAAATCGTTGGTATTTTCTATATCGATATAGAAGTACTTAAACGAAATAATGCAACGATCAAAATTTTTTAAATTTTTCGAAGAATCTGCTTAAATTTTTACAGAATTTTTGGGACCATCTACCACTCTCTTCAAGAAGTCATAAAATCTATTAAAAAAGCATCAAATTTGGGCCTCTTGAATTAAGTGATAGATGATCCCAAAAATTCTGAAAAAATTCAAGCAGATTCTTTGTAAAATTTAAAAAATTTTGATCGTTGCATTATTTCGTTTAGGTACTTCTATATCGATATAGAAAATAACAAAGATTTTTTTATAATGTTGAAAGTCCTCTACAAAATGGGCCCTAAGGCACATGAGATCAAACTAAGCACAGGGAGCTTCAGTATTGGGTACCAGGATAACGCAAAAAATATTTGGAGCAAATCCATGACCCGGACCTGAAAAGCTCTCCTTGTTACGGCGATTTCTGCAAAAATTCAGACGTTTCCCAAGTATGAATTTTTCTTTTTTTTGTTTCAGCACAGCTAGATCTTTTAAACTTTTTTTGCAGTTTGTTTAATAGATATTCATATTTTTCCAAGTATGAACTAATTTTTTTATGTTTCAGCACAGCTAGGGCTTTGAAACTTTTTTTGTAGTTTCTTTGCGACATTAAGGGCCCTCTGTACACACTCAGTCGATAACAAGTACGTAATTATTTTGTACCTGTTTTTTTTATTCTCTGGTCAACCATTGAACTTGAAACTTTGTGGGAGTGATTATGAAACTTAAAAAATGTGCCTCTGGAGCCAGTTTTCAATTAAATGACCGCTACTTTCAAACAAACTTGATGTTTTATTATCCCCCTTTTGTAACCTCAAAAGTAACGTATTCTCAAACAATTAGTTAAAATGATTTTATTAAACATTTTATTGAAAACTGGCTCCAGAGGCACATTTTTATAAGTTTCATAATCCCACGAAGTTTCAATTTCAACGGTTGTCTAGAGAATAAAAAAAATGGGTACAAAATAATATCGGTATGTCGGTATTTGTCCGTCTGTATAGAGGAGCCTTAACAACCATAAAAAGCAATATTATTTTGGTTCTCAAACATATTGAGCTAATTTTTATCTGAGGTCTTAGCGTGCATCGGCGAAAAATACAGTTTTTCCGCCACTTTTTACAATCGGTGTAAAAACCCGAAGCTCTTCTCGTACTTTTGCGCTTTTATCTTGATAAGGTGCCAGAGCAATGAATATACAATTCGATATCTTTTACTTTGAATGATGAAGTGTTACTTTATTTATTTGAATCATCAAAAAAATTAACAAATTTAGAATAAGATTAGAAAATTGAGAATAATGCAATCGCCTTCATGAGCTTAGGTCTCCAACCGCCACCATAATATTAACTAAATCTTGGCTCGAAAGGTCTTCGAGGACCATTTCACAACACTGAATTGGTAGTCTGCAGCGTATCAGCTCCCAGAAAGAATACACTGCCCACCTGGACGGTAAAAATCTTCTTGATACGATTTTGCACAGATGCTCACGACAAAATTGATCAAGTCTTATAGACAGCCTGGAATATTCTTCCGAGTCTGTAAACTTAAGGTAGTCCGTAAATGTGAATACTTTCGCCGCCTCTTTGGGACTCAACTGAACCAAGTCGTAGAATAACAGACTCGAATTCCACATCACTTTTTTCGTCCCCCTCACAAATTCTTCGTCGTGTAGAGATCGTTGAAGATTTGTACTTGATGAATAGCGAAACAATTTATACTTGATGAATAGTGCCCTAACCGTCAGATAGGCGTCTTCGTCCAATTCGTATCCTCTCTTTTCAAGACCTCCGATGACTAGACTGATGTCACGCCATAGTATTTTATCATTATTACGATAATCTAAATATATTTCGTCAAAGTGACTCACAGTGGGAAAAGTGAATTGTGACAGATCAGCGCCATTATTCAAGAGTAAATCGACACAACTCGGTAAGACAATAGCCGCGGTCCATTGAAGCGGTGTACGGCCCAAATTGTCCCGAACGTCGACCTGCACCGTCCAACCGACGGCATTGCAGCTATTTAAGAATTTTTTCCAACGGCCAACTTTGAAGGTAGTTATTCTGCCAAATAACGTGTCATGCCATTCTTGCCAACCAAATTCTGATCGCGCCATATACCAGCAGCAATTCGATCACTTCAACGTTCGCCCAACACAGCCAAGTGTAGCGGTGGCAGAAAATAACTTTGACAATTCGGATCCTGACCGAGCCTGAGAAATTTCTCGGCGATTTTTGCCACGCCAAATTCACATGAGGCCGTGTGAAAATGCGTGTATCTATCTTTACTGACGTAATTCGTAAACGCTGTATGCATTTTAAATGTGTAGACCATTTAGAGTTACGTACCGCATTAAGGAGATCTGGACCCCACGTTTTTATCGCCCGAGACACCAAAGTTTCTTTTATTTTTAACTTTTTCTGTAACTCGAATTTCGACAAATGGCTCTATAGCGACCTTCATTTTGTCTCTAAGAATAGGTAGTTAAAATTACAGCCCATTCCATTCAGCAGATTTCCCGGAAAACTGGATTGAAAATTTTGAACTGCTTATTCTTAGCAACAAAATGTAGGTTGCCATAGAACCATTTGTCGAAATTCGAATTACAGAAAAAGTTAAAAATAACAGAAACTTTGCTTGTCTCGGTCGATAAAAATGTGGGGTCCAGATCTCCTCAAGGTGCCTTGGCCACAATTTTTACCGACCGAGCACAGAAAATATATATTTTCGTAACTTTTTTTCCAGGCTGATTTTCGAAAAACGGCTCTGTGGAGCCCTCCGTATTGATGCTGTGAACAACTGCACCAAATTTCAGCCAATTTCATCGGGTAGTTTTTCCGGAAAACAGGATCGCAATTTTTGATTACTGTTTGCAGGATAAAAAATTTTGATCCTTTTTTCTGGGAAAACTATCCGATGAAATTGGCTGAAATTTGTCGCAGTTGTTCACAGCAACAATACGGAGGGCTTCACAGAGCCGTTTTTCGAAAATCAGCCTGGAAAAAAGTTATGAAAATATACATTTTTTGTGCTCGGTCGGTAAAAATTGTGGCCAAGGCATCAGCTTAATCAATTCACAATCATTTATCCCAAGTGACACATAAGTAGGTTCATTTTTCACTCTGAAATAACCCCAATAAGATAAAGTATGTTGTTGTGATACTTAGATAATTTTATTATCATAAGATAAAAGTTACTCGGCGGCATTGAATAAACCATTGAATTCCATACTTTTCAACAATTAATTTTTCTGGGATGATTCTACACATCACACTAATAGTAAACGGAAAGACTGACGAAAATCGCTGTGCATTGCTCGCTAATTATTTTGAAAAACTGTGTCTATGCGAAGGGCGCCAGCTTATAATGGGCGACCAGCTACGCACAGCCATTGGTGTAGCGTGGGATGGGTAAACACGGAGCAACACAAGGAGATCATGCATGTCATGGGCGACGTAAACAACAAAACGAGCACAACTTCATATTCTCTTCGTCATGTCGTAGCAAACTCCACTTAGCAGCAAGTTATTAAAAATGACTTTGTTTTTATTATTAAAATAAAATTTATTTACGATAAAAGTTGTAATTTTTTCCAATCTTTTTTTGTTAGTGTGTCAGAGGTACTGGATTCTATCACATAAACGCGGCTACAGTTCGAGCCGAATGGGACCGTTTTTTTTGTCTGCGGGTCGCAACGAGCTGACTTTAATTGAGCAACGTGTAAATTCTAACGACCTGGATCGATAGCGAAGTCAACTCGGCAATGCTCGTGCGTTCGGTTTGTGTAAAAATGAGGAAATGCGCTATAACGCGTCTCAGCCGCCAGTGAGACGATTTTCTCGTGTCCAGACGATCTTTATAAGTATATTCGCGACAGAGTCGTTCACTGGCGTTTTTATTACCCAAGTCGCACAGTGGTAGTACGATAGGATGCGAAAGATCTCGTTACCATTCGAGCGTGGGCGTTCCGCAAAATCTTCGAAATTTTTCCACTTAGATCTAGGATCTAGAATTGAAAATTGTCCGCGGTTCACTTGTATGTACATTTTTCATGCTACCATGGTACACAGTTGCTCTCGGTCCCACCGGTTCTATAATTAGATAAGAGCCGCCGTTGTTGCGAGCTGGAAAAATTGCGATCTCGCGACTAGGTATAGGCGACGGTATGAGAAAACAAGCCTCGGGGAAACGTGTAATACGCGTGATATCGCGCTCTGCGACGTTATAATCTTACGTCTTACGCAGGGAGCGGGTGAAAGGAAAGTGACTTTTTATTATTATTTATATCCCTTTCTATACGTAAGAGGCCAGCTTGGCTCTGTGTATTCTATTAGATAGTACAATTTTGCACAATACTCACGGGCCAATGCTGCGCCGGAATGTCCGAGAACGTGAGCAAGTATTTAACTATTTTTGCGTGCAATATTGATGTTTACGCGCAGTGCGTTGCAGCGGGGCATTTCGAGGCATAAGACTTGCGAGCAAACATGAGTATCATTTTCGCATTACTTTGCCAGAGCTAGGGGAAGTTCTTTTACGCCTACTTTTGATCTTTCTCCTATACAGCGGAAGTAGTAAATCTGCAATGTTATCATTGATTCTCTTGGAACAATATAATAATAAGTATTGCCTCGCGCTGCTCCGAAAGGTCAAAGCTTCTTCTTCTTCTTGTTCGCGTCAAGGGCCATTTTTTTCTACGTCGTTTCTTAGCGCGCAGCAAGTTGTGATTCGAGAATAGCAGTATAGTACGGTATCGTTTAACGCGCGCGCGCCTCGATGCGTCGTCGACTGCAGCAGCAGCAGTGCACTTGTGTGTGTGTGTGTTGGTGTGTGTGTGTGTGTGTGTGTGTGTGGCGGGAGCGATGACACCGCAGAGCGTAGCGCGAAGAGACTATGCCGTGCTTGGGAAACGGCCTCGGCATAAGCTGCGCGCGAGATCGCATAATATATAGACCGTCGGACGGTCGTTGGCATCGGATGCAGTACTACTACTACTACTACTACTTTGTGCAGTGCTGCAGCTCCGGCTAACGAACGACCCCGGCCGCGCTCGGTCGTTCGATGACTTCTCGCGCTCTTTAATACATATATTTATAGTTCTTATACATAGACGCGCACGCACAGCAGCGGCAGCAGCACTTGGTATAGAGTATAATTTGCGCGCGGCTACTTTCGGACTGTAAATATAGCAACGAGGCACGAGCTTAAATTATCAAGCGTATGTGTGTACGTACGTGCGCGACACTACTGCAAATGCACACACGTGTGCTTCAAGCGAATACGCGTACAAATGCGTTTATCGTATAATATGCTTCTTCGATGCTGTCTCGAAATAGTCGGCTCGTTGCCCTTTTCGTATGTGTACGTCGTATGATCGTGTGTGCCACCTGCTGCACTGCACTACCCCCCGAAGTTCGCTCTATTGGAAATGTATGCGTATATGTAAGAGAAAAGACTCGCGGCGACGTGTGCGACTCGAGACACGTTTGTCTGACACACGTAGGCAGGCACGATGCAGTTTTTTTCAGCTGTTTGTTGTACTCAATCAACTCGCGATGGAACGAGACGCTCGTTTTTCATTTCTGCGAGTTTTTTGATAATGAATTCTGACTGAAGGGAAATTTTAAGCGCAAATTAGCAAACGCCTTGTTTGTCGTTTAGTATTGACCGTACTTCGACTTATACAATTAGATTCACTTTACCACTTGCAGATTTACAGTTAAAGGTGCACTCGCCATCTATCGGTGGAGCTTGACTTTAATTGTGATTTCGTTTTCATGCATTTTTTCGGCAGTTTATGTAAGAAGGTAAATCTGCGCCAATGCATTTATTTAAAATTACATTAAAAAAAGGTTACTGTAATGTTAATGTCCGACTAAACTTGAGGTTTCTTCAGCAGTGTATAATCTACAATGTACACCAACATTTTCATATGCGCATTCCATTAGGCGCTGTAATTTTAAAAGAAAAGTAGTCATTACGAGAAAGGAGCAAAAAGGAGTGTCGTATGGGTTAATGGGCGACTGCGCTCATCTCATAGTTAACCGCGCAACTCGAGAGCTATCGATGCCGTGAGTCATGACTTGGCCACGACATTCAAAGTAGCCGTGTACTTTTATATACATTGTACATATCATAGGAACTGCTCAGTAATGTCGATGAGCCGCCGTAAAGTAGCTCGAAAATTAACTCACGCTCGACCATATAAATTCTCACTCGTAATCATTCGCATCACATGTTGTTTTTTCTTACATCTTCGCTTGGCAATGAACTCCAAATCAAACTATTGTCGCGTCGCGACTTTCAATGCGCGATCGATGTAAACGGTGAGCACGATCAGTGCACCTATACGAGAGAGAACGAACGGGAGAACAAGAGAACACGATGCGGTACACAATCGGTCGTGCGATATCATAAGTAAGGGGTGACTTGGATGATGGCGTATATAGTGCCAAAGTCGTGCGTCGCGTGTCTTTCTTGAACTCTATTATACAGCAGTGCGATTCTTGGTCGTGCGCATCCGAAAACATCGATAAGACGAACTTACTCTTGTATTCGTTTAACATCCGACGATGCGAGAATCGTCATTCGCGCGATGCTGCACGTGACAACGCACGTAGTCATAAAAGTACAAACTTGTTAATATGTCTTCGTTCAAATGAAGCAAATGAGGCAGTCGTCGCGAAGTGCTCCAATTAGCTCCGTATTTTTGTACCCGCTAAGCAGCTTGTAAAGTTGAAAATGGAGTCGAGTAATGGGCCAAACTGGCTATATGCAGTGCACGTTGTGCAGTCGTACAATGTACATCGAGCAGCAGCGAGTGCATCGTCGCGGCGGTATATTTGCTATAGGCCGTGTTATACTACTACTATTACTAAAAGCACCATATATACAAGAGAGATCCGCAAAAAGCGGATTCGAGCTGCGCGCCCGACTTGCGACTGCTGCTGCTGCCTCGACAGGTAGAGTGGGGATAGGAGACCTTGAGCGGCTGCATCACGTGACCCCAACTGCGGGTAGGGCGCCGAGGGCCTTGACCTTAGTGCGCGCTCTCTCTTCTCTTTCTTCTTTCTCTCTTTCTTTCCAGCTCGCCGATGTTGCATGGCGCACAAGAGAGAGAGAGAGAGAGAGAGAGAGAGAGAGAGAGAGAGGTGCACAGTGCAGCGTGTAAAACGCGCGCAAATGAAATAAAGAACCCGGCCGGAGTCTCCAAGCTGCGTGTAAAAGCTGTGCTCACTCGGCATTGACTATATACTATAATATGCATCGAGGATCACACGACCAGCCACTTACGTACAAATACATATTAAATATACGTGCGTACGAGCTTTAGTGTGTGTATATTATACAGTCGTCCCTGTTTTTACGCGGTAGTTCCGTACCAAAAAAGTACCGCGTACAAAAAATCGCGTAAAAAAAAACATTGCTCTTATGGGAAAAGGGGGGTTACATGCAAAGATGTGACAAATTATCGATTTCCAAAACATTTTATTCAAAAATACATGTAAATGTTACTTAAAAAAATCAGTAACGCGTGTCTGTTTAGCACGTCTCATAATATTTTTGTGTAATTCAACGTAGGCAGTCACAGCAACTTCACAATCATGCTTAAATTTCATGCTACGCACCATGATCGGATCATACTCGAGGGCCACATCAATGGCTTTCTGCATCAAACTTAAGAGTTTTTTTACATTTGCCACAGTAAGCGTCGGCTCCTCGGCTGATTTTACTTCGTCGCTTGTTTGTTTGTACATGAATATAGTTGATTAACAATAGAATAAGCGATGATCATTGGCGCTACTCGCGAAGGAATCCGCGTATAATCAAATCAGTGCGCGTAAAAAAAATTTTTTCGGTCTCAATTCTGTAACCGCGTATAATTGAAATCGCGTAAAAAAAAGCCGCTTAAAAACAGGGACGACTGTATAGGAGAGCTGCAGCAGGTCTCTGTTTGTTTGAAGCTTGCTGCACGGGCTATCTGCCTCTCCAGAGCTTGTGGGACGTTTTTGAACTTTTTTCCTCTTCTTTATACCGCAGTTGTGTCGCCTACACGCGGAGGACTCGATTAGTCGATTCTCCGAGCAAGGCAGAGCTCGGCACTCTCGGCTACATACAACGGCGGCCAGTTTAAAAAACGCATAAAGAAAGAAAGAAAGAAAAAAAGAAAGAGAGGCCCCGAATGCCTGCCTGCCTTTGGTATTCTTGACGGAGTGTCTGTGCACTGCGCGCAGCGCGACTCGAGTATTTTATATATATATATATATATATATATATATGTACGTTGCTCGGCTGCAGCAGCCTGAGCTACAAAAGCGATTAGCCAGGCCGCATATATACAGCGCCGCTGCATCAACATGGAACGGGTAGTAGCCGCTGATGGAATGTACGATACGAGAAACTCTCATTACTCTCTCTCTCCATCTCTCCTTTTGCGAAGGTTTACCACTTCGTTAGAGCTCGCCGGTTCATCATCGTTATTATCATCTTTCTTTCTGTTTTTTTTTCGTCTCTTTCGAGCTCGCGCGCAGTGCCTCGCTATACCATACACTGTTGTATACCTACGTGCGCTCCGGACTGCACTACACGACTATCTTCTCTCGCTCTCTCGCTTCGATCTGCGCTATATTCTGCGTATACGAGTGTATGAGCTGCGTTTCCAAGTGAGCTGCGCGAGTTGAGCCGCGGCGGCCTTCGAAAATTGATTGAAACCGGCTGATGCCGTTGCTGCTGCTGCTGCTGCTCCTCTCGCTACCATGCGCGCTCGCCCCCACGACATTGCAACCATATGCAACAACCTCCGGCAGCTCTCTGCTCGCTTCTTCGCTCCGCAGCTTGCGCGGCAATTTTATATCCATCGTCGTCGTTTTGTCTCAATATCGAGCAACGAAGAAAAAAAGAAGAAAAAGTCTTAAAAATTACACGTATTCATTGCGTCCAAAACTTTTCTTACTGACGCGAGAGCGTCGCCATGGACCACAGCGCTGCGTTATGCCGTATGTATAACCCACCCATACATAAAAAATTTCTCTCGCTCGCTCGCGCCAAATGAATCTTTGCTCGTGTGTGCATAAAACCCTTTCATCTTCGTCACATACTATGTGCGAGCAGTGCGTGCCGTGCGAGCTGCTGCGACTCGTCGAAGGACTCCGAAAACTTTGCCTCTCTCGCGCGCGCGCCGCGTCAACGAGCGAAGGAGGAGGAGGAGGAGAGGGGCATGCTCGAAGAGAGTAGTAGTAGTAGTAGTAGTAGTAGTAGTATGGCAAAAGGACTTTACTCGCGCGCGAAGCACAAAGAAAAGAGGCGTGTGCATATATGCTACATGCGTGCACGCGCGAGAGTATATATGTGTGTGTGTTCGCTCACTCTCTTCTCTTGCGGTTATATACCCTTTTTTTTGCTGTTGTACTTTCTTCTCTTCCTCGTCGAGCGGTTGCCCTCCGAGTGCTTATATATATACACACTCATACAAACGTATAGAGCCAAGAAGCCAAGCGAGTCCGTAAATGCCTCGGTGTCCTTATTTATACGTGCGCCTATATACCTTTGTATATGTGCGCGCACACGTATGCTTACCGTGCAGCATATTATAATAATAATAATGATGCAGCGCTGGGCCGGGTGCGGGTGACTGTGTCGTCGCTCTTGCAGTCGCTCGCGCGCCCAGCTGAATAAGTCCCCTCGCGCGCGCACAGACAAAAACACGCTGACGAATGCGCTGCACCGCACCGCAGCATATGCATGCATCTTATACCTTCTTTCGTTCGCACAGTTTGTGTCTGTGCGCGGATCGAAGGTATTCTACTGCGCGACAATGACCTTGGACGCACGAGTCCTTCTTAGCCCGAGCTTTTGCGACTCACTCGCGAATACCGCCGCACCGAGTGCATATGCAAATTATATCGATCGATTATAGCGCGTGGCAAAAAAACTAAAAACAACGTATCTTTTTTTCTCTATTATATGATTAAATGCATGCTTCAATACGTGAAAAGATATTTTGTGTGTGTGTGCGTGCGAACGAATCAAGAACTGCGTGGAATTCCCTTTCCTCTCCAACGCTCGCAAGTGCGCACGATCGAAGGACAAAATCGACTCGCGCGCGGCTACCATTAAAGCAAAACGAAAAAATAATAGCGACCAAAGGATTTACATACGTACGAGCACACTCTCCGCAGTTGTGTACCACGATGAACCTACAGTTGTAAGGTACACACACGTGTGTGAATATCGCTTATTTGCACTGAAAAGAATCCATCACTCAAACGAGAGTTGGGTTCAATCTAAGTTTTCAATAAAATTTTCATTCTTAGATAACGAGTGCTTATATAAATCCTTCTTTTTATCCTGCTTTTGAATTTGAATTCTTGAATTATCTCATTTATTAACGTCTTGAAATAATTGTTTGATTACAGGATAATCGATGGTTCCGTATGGCAACGATCTAAATTGCGGTACTCAAGGTTGAAAGAAAAACGTCAAGTTCACAATCTCGCACGCGGCAAAGCAATCGAGTGGCCGGGGTTACTCTCGCGGACTCCACGAGACAACGAAAAAAAAAAAAAGGACAACGGTCCGCGCGGGGATCCAAGGATATTGAGCCAAGCGCGGAGAGCTCAGGATGCTGCTGAGCCAGCGATCAACGTCATCCGTGTTACAATACGGCATCGTCATCGACGGCGACAACAGTCATCATCATCGCCATCATCAATACAAGCTATTGCATACAAAATCATCGGTAGGGATATAGATCAAGGAATTTTTTCGCTCGACTTTTATGCGACAAATTTGACCGAAAATGCCATATGTCTGCAGTCGAAACAGCAACGAGCGGAGGACCACTGCAGCGACGACGGCTGGCTAATCGAGGCGAAAAGTAAAATCGGAAGACTCGAGAGAGTGAGCGATACTAGCTGAGGATGTCGGAACAGACGGGATCCTCTACGGCGGCTGCGGCTGCTGGCTCGGGCGGCGAAGCCTGGTGGTCGGCGGCGGCCCAGCAAGCACAAAGCCCCGCCACAACGACGACGCAGTCCTCCTCCTGGAAGTCCATGTCGACGACGAATTTGTCGAGCCACTCCAGGCTCCATCATCACCACTTCGAACCGGGCAAAAATGTCTCGGTGACGACCATCAATGTACCTCCACCTGTTACGAGTGACTTGCACGATGGTGAGTGCATCGTTGCGAACGATACGTCAAATCGTTCGTGCGCAACTTTAATTAACGACGTGCGATATTTTGCAGGTAAAAACGTGTGTAAATACGTGAGCGGTCAGAACGGCGTTACCGTCTCGGTCGTGTCGAGCTGTGACAATAACAGTAGAATAAACAGTAACAGTGGCGACAACAGTAGCAGCAACAGCAACAACACGACGACGACGACGACGACGACGACGGTCAGCTCCGTCGTCGAAAGCAGCAGCAGCAGCAACCACGAAGGGACGAGCGTCACAACTTTGGACTCGAGCAGAGTCCACCAAAGCAGCAGCGGTGGCTGCGTCGCGAACGACGATTGCGACAGCGACGGCGAAGTGAGTCGCATCGATTTTCGCGGAGTCAATTTGCGCAGCAAGAAGAAACGCGAGAATTCCGTGGGTCTTTGCGGCGACGACAATGACTCCTCGAGCCAGTATCAGCACCAACCCGAGAGGCCGATGTCGTGGGAGGGTGAGCTTTCCGATCAGGAGATGTCGTCCAACACCATCACCAATCAAGTACGTAATAATTGCAATCATCGATGGCGGAAAAATCAACGCGCAACTAACTACCAAGTTTATTATTATTAAACGCGCACGATTCGAACGTTTGTTTAGGATCTCGAGGAGACGTCGATGGAGGGTGTGCAAGTCTGCAGCACGAGTCCGGTCATGGTGGATCAAAAGTTTTCGATCAAAACGGAGTCGGATTTTCGCTCGACTTCCGGCATACATCATCAGGCTCAATCGACGACGAGCAATGCGCTAAACGAGACTGTGGTCGGCGTCTCGCACGTTCAGCAGCTGCATCAACCCCACCATCACCATCAGCAACAGCAGCAACATCAACAAGCCCAATCAGTTCCAAAGCAGCAGCAGCAGCATCAACCGGTGCAACAGAGCGCGGATCAAGCGCAGCAAAGCGATTTGCCACTGCTGGTGGGTAAATTGCTCGGAGGCTGCAACAGCTCTACGCCCAGTCACAGCCCCATACTCGTACCGCGTCATCATCTGACCAAGCACAGTCACACGAGATCTCAGGTAAGTAGAGTCGCTCGATTTTGTCTCCTTCGAGCCTCATCGGACACCTTCGATGTGTAACTTTTCATGACCCGCACAGGTTCCTTCTCCCGACTCGGCCATCCACTCGGCCTACAGCGTCTTCAGCTCGCCGACTCAGTCGCCGCACGCGGCTCGTCACTCGGCCCTCGGCTCGGCCTCGCCCGTCCCCGGGGCCGGCGGTGGCGGCTGCGGCGGCGGTGGCTCCTCCTCGCTCTCTCTGTCGCGGCACAGCTTCAACAATTCCTCCTCGTCGCTGTCGCTCTCCCTGTCGCACTCGCTCTCGCGCAACAACAGCGACGCCTCGAGCAGCTGCTACAGCTACGGCAGCCTGAGTCCGCCGACGCACTCGCCGATTCAGCAGCGGCACGCCATGCACCAGCAGAACGCGGCGGCCGCGCTCCAGCAGCACCTGCAGAATCAGGCCGCGACGCAGCACGCCTACGGCTCGGC
The DNA here is from genome assembly GCF_000599845.2 of Trichogramma pretiosum. Lineage (NCBI taxonomy): Eukaryota > Metazoa > Arthropoda > Insecta > Hymenoptera > Trichogrammatidae > Trichogramma > Trichogramma pretiosum. Next base: position 233,462 of record NW_019641608.1, on the reverse strand, counting down.
CGCGGCTGCCGCTTTGGCCGCTCAGGGCCTCGACGCTGCCTCGGCTGCGGCAGCGGCGGCGGCTTCGGGGGCCGACGTGCATCTCGACGATCAAGACGACGGCAGATTGCCTTCGGCTCCGTCCGGTATCTCGACCAGGCAGCAGCTCATCAACAGTCCTTGTCCTATATGCGGCGACAAAATAAGTGGCTTCCATTACGGAATCTTCTCGTGCGAGTCTTGTAAAGTAAGCCGATCGACTATCATAGCATTTCGATCCAAGTATAAAGGTTGTAAATTGTCTCTTTGTTTTGCCGTCAGGGTTTCTTCAAAAGGACCGTACAAAATCGGAAAAACTACGTCTGTCTACGCGGTGCTGGTTGCCCCGTAACCGTGGCTACGCGCAAAAAGTGTCCGGCTTGTAGATTCGACAAGTGCCTCAACATGGGCATGAAACTCGAGGCCATTAGAGAGGACCGAACGCGAGGCGGACGAAGTACGTATCAGTGTACTTACACGTTGCCAGCGAGTCTCATGGGCAACGCCTCTGCCTCGTCCGCCGGTGTCCTGGCTCAAGGTGCCTTGATCAATGAAAAAATGGGCCTCGCTAGTCCAAGCAGTCCCGCCTCCTCCTCCGATCATCATTCGAGCAAGCATCATTCGCACAACCTCGTACCTGCGCTGCTTCAAGAAATCATGGACGTCGAGCATCTGTGGCATTATAATGACAACGATCGAATGAGCGGCAGTCAAAGCATGGCCTCTCTTAGTCTCTCACAGGTATGCCTCTTGTCCTCCCTCGCTCTGACATTATCTTCGTAAAAGATACATTCATTAAACAATTTTCAGTCTCTGACGAGTACGAGCTTGAATGTCACAAACAGCAGTATTGATATGCATGACTCATTTTCGTCAAACGGCTCAACCTCGACTATAATGGGAGGAACAAACGGCAATCGTCTAGACTCAACTTCCTTGCCGTCAACGCGAGAACCGCGCCAATCTTCCAACTCTAATGGAAACTCTTCTCATCAGCCAGATTTTCTTTCGAATCTCTGCAATATAGCCGATCATCGCTTATATAAAATAGTCAAGTGGTGCAAAAGTTTGCCACTGTTCAAACATATTTCTATTGACGATCAAATATGCCTTCTGATCAATTCTTGGTGCGAACTCTTGCTTTTTTCATGTTGCTTTAGGAGTATGAGTACTCCTGGTGAAATTAGAGTGTCTCTAGGAAAAAGTATCACATTAGAACAAGCTAAACAGCTTGGTTTAGCGACGTGCATTGAACGTATGCTTGCTTTCACCAATAATCTGAGACGATTAAGGGTTGACCAGTACGAATACGTTGGAATGAAGGTAAAAAACCACAAACACACACAACGTTATCTCATTATGAAGAGTTTCAAAGTGTTATAAAAATAACTAATTTTTGCAGGTGATAGTGCTTTTAACTTCGGATACGAATGAATTGAAGGAACCTGAAAAAGTGCGTGACTCGCAAGAAAAAGCTCTCCAAGCTTTACAAAAATATACTAATGCAAAGTACCCAGAGATGCCAGCTAAATTTGGCGAGCTGTTACTACGTATTCCCGATTTGCAACGAACTTGTCAAGTGGGTAAAGAACTACTCAGTGCTAAGAGGGCAGAAGGAGAAGGCTGTTCTTTCAATCTTCTTATGGAGCTTTTACGCGGTGATCACTAAATACATTCACAATTTTAGATTATTGAATTGAAAATAATTCATGCTCGTAAGGGTTCTTCGTGGAACTTTTTTTTATTACAGAGCTGCTTGTTATTTTCAAAAGATTGTAAGTCATTAAAGTACTTACAATTTGAAAAAAGGGTACTTCCGAGAATCGCATCGAAAAAGATTTTCCGATTTACCGTGCTTCAAATCGTGTAAATTTTTATATCAATTAATAAAATTAAATGAATATAGCAATAACTTAATGCTATTTTACGTCCAAGCGATTCTTATGTAAACTAATTGAACATACTTTTGAAATTGAATTATTAAATGTAAAGTAATCAGTAAAGAGTTACTGATAAAACTTATTTAGATTACTTACACATTTTAAAAAAGTATTAAATAATTTCAAATTGCAATTATTAATCTACTAAATTGAAGTTTTACTGTTGCTACAATAAATCGACTTTCGATAAATTTATCTTTGTAAAAATCTTATTTTTCTTTTGGTTCTACAGAAAAATATAGATTTCATATGATGGTATATGCTTAAGTAATACACTGAGAAAAAAAATTCATTGATTCAATGAAACATTTAATTGAATACAATCTATGAAATAATTCATTCATCCAACAAAATATTTAATTGTTTTCATGAAGCTTTGGTAAAAACAATTAAATATTTTGTTGGATGAAATAAAAAAAGATTATTTCAATGAAATTATTTCATAGATTGTATTCAATTAAACGTTTCATTGAATCAATGAATTTTTTTTCTCAGTGTACTATATAAATAACCAAGGTCAAATCACATCAAATACTTGGCCTTGAGGTACAAATTTTTTGAATGTAAAGGCCCCAAGTACTTGATGTGAATTTCATGTTTTTAAAGTCATATTAATATACTAAAAGATTAATTCTACTTCTCCGAGATTCAGTTATCTTTACTTTTTCAAAATGTGAAACTGTGTACATAAAAAAATAATACAGCAAAACGATTTACTGCAAATTGGAAAAATGTGATTGAAGAATCGTGATGACATCGCAATAGCGTTAGTTTAGGTGAGGGGACTGATTTTGATAGGAAACTTTTTATAAATGTAAAATAAAGAACAAAAAAATCTTGAAGTACATTTAAAATAAAATTCGATTAACTAGTAAACATAAATGCAATTTATAAATATATTTAGGAAAAGGTAAATCTATATAATAAATTAATGTATTATTATTAAAATATTTTTTATTTACGCCTTACAGAGATCTTTCGCTGTCTCAAGCAAGACGCGTTGAAAGTAAAAACGAGACTGAAATTTACTTTGCTTTTAATCGTGTTAAAATTATATTTTTGTGCATTTATATTTCGATTGATGTTATCATATTTTCATGGTTGAAATGTTATTTTTACAAAGTGATATGCATAAAACGTGCGGACACCATATATCTTTTATTATAAATAATAATCAGCTTATATTATTCTTAAAACCTATTTAATTATAAATTACATAGAAGTGTATTTTTGTACCCTTTGAGTAAAATGTAATTATCTCGTAGAAGTTGAGTCGTCATAAAAAAAGTGTCAATTAAAATACATGATGATCCATTGTGTAAAAAATATATTGTATTTGCCGAGCTTAAGGGCACGCCGTGTTAATAACTCTAATTTTATTATCAGTATTTTATTTGTTTACAGTTTGAATTTAAATTGAAAAAGATAATTTTTTGAATTTTTAATAAAAAATTGTACTTAAAAATATTAGCGAATGTGTCCTACATTACGAAGAAAACTTAGTGCTCTTAGTCCATAAAAAGTTTAATTGCAATTCATAAATACAATGTTATGACTAACATTTTTCCATTTATTAAATTTTGTAATTTTTAGTATTCATTCGATGAATTTTCAAAAATTCAGCAATAAAATTTTTTTGAAAAAATAATGAGGAGAAGATTGCCCACATAAAGTTATCATTAAAATTTAGTGTATTCATTAAGCACTGATACATTTTGCAATATTTCGAAAAACTGGCTGTCATTTTCTTATGATCTTTGCGTTTAGATGTATGTAAAAGTATAAAAATTTTTATTAAATTCTAAAATTGGGTTCTATAAAGCTTTATAAATTATGAGAAAATAAATGTTATATTTATATACATATTCATATACATATTTATATACCTATATATATATTTTTTGCCATATAAAAAATTTGCATTTATAATAATACAAGATTTAAAAAAATATTTCTAACTGTAGTATTAATTTAAATCAGAAATAATAAAAAACTTGTTTTCCTAAAATAATTTATTCAGCTTGCAATCAAATTATTGAAATAACGATTAAATAAAAGAACTTCATTCTTCAAAGATTTGTTTATTTTATGAACTTTGTAAAAAAATGTTCACATGAAAACAAGCTAACCAGATGCAGTATTCATTGTGGTAAGCAATTAATTTAGTTTTAACAATAATTTAAATCACCTTGGTAAATGAAATGAACTAAATGAACTAAAATGTAAAATGCAAAACAGTAAACCACTTTGAGTGCCTAGAACCCTATCATTAATAATTTTAAGATAATTGTGATTGAAAAAATGTTGATAAGAGTAAAGGAGTCTATAAGCCTGTTGAAAAGCGACTGTTCTGTGTTTATATTTTTATAATAATTATGTAATATGATCTTTAGTAAATACATTTTTCTTGCTATTTCCGCACTTTTAAATTTATTTTAATAAATGATTTATAAATTAATGATGGTATTGCATGGAATTTTTGTTCAAGTAAGCATGTGACAATTATCATGTGTAACAATACTATGTAAAATTGTATTATAAATTCAAAAACATCAAAAATAGATTGTTGGAAAGTATATTAAGTTCTATTAATGTTGGAAATACTTTAAAACTTTTGAAAATTAGTTTGGATCAGAATATTTTACACAAGTCAAATTGGTTGCAAACCAAGATGAACTATTTTAAATGAAATTAACTGCGATGTAATTTAAAATGTAAACCAATTTATTTAGTGGGTCAACACTCGCAACTATGTTTCTTATTGTTGCTGGTGAAATAATATTGATAGCATTTGTACACACAAAATAATACAGAAGGCAATTATGCTTGTAATTCAGTTTGTTTTTGTAATAAAAATTAATATTTTAAGAAGTGACATAATTTAAGTTACACATGCAAAACGCAGTAAAAATGTACTTTTATACATACACTACTAGCTTTTATTGGAAAATAAAATAATTTTTATTAAATATTATTTATTTCTTTATGATAATTTCTTTTACCATTTCATTTCAGTTTTTTTCATCAGTAGATGGAATTACATTTTAGACACTGAGCAAATATGAGAATTATTATTGAAAAAAGAATTTCATTTTCTTCCAAAATGTATGTTTCTAAAAAATAATAAAAACATTAAAGTGCCAAAAATTTTCATCATTTTTATTGATTTATTTTTATTTTTATAATAAGTACCGAAAAAGCGTTTTTGTGCACGTAGTGTGTGCAAAAAAGACACGAATGCAATAGGAAAAAGCATGACACCGGCAGCTGACTGCCAATTCGTCGCGCAATTATTGTCAAAACGGCTTGCAACAGAGATAGCGAGAGTCGTTTGACAAAGTTTAATGCATCTCGAACAGACAATGAATACAGGAAAAAGGATTCGCAGCGAAGAATCGTTTGCATTTGGTGTCGTGACAAAATGCTGTGACAATTTTAATATTGGGAAAAGGAAAAGGAATTTGATTTCTTTTCGAGAAAATTCATGATAGCTCTGTTATATGAAAATGAATAACGGCGCAATAGAAGTGATTAAATTACCTTAAAAAGTTGAGTATCGGTGACTGGAATTGGTCAAATAAGGTCGATCCCCTCGCAAGAATAATTTTAAAAATAATTTACCATGCAGTTCAATGTGAAAAAAAACCGAATTCACAATAGAAGCGTAGCAACTTTTTACTTACTGTTAATATTATCGATCATAATATGAAATCGATACAACATAGAAACGCGGAATTGAGCCACAGTGCATTGTATCCATATACTTTTCATCGACTCTCTTTTCACAAAACATACCACACCTATAAACAGTATCTACCACCTAACCAGTAGCAAAGACACTGCCTGTGCATCGCCGGGCTATTTAACAAGATCGTCGCGCGGAGATGTCAGCACTGTCCGCAACAAAACGGCTCGCCCCGGCCGAAACATTTATATAGTGGCAACGAAAACAGAAATAACATAGGAAAATCGACTTTTTATGCTAGCGATGTGTGGTCTCGATAAACTAAGTGCCATGTATCGTCGTGTGTCGTCAGTTCAGACAGGTCTAGTTGACTAAGTGCAATAATGCCGAGGTGTTTAATGAAGTACGTGAGATCGAGACACGCCGATCGCGACGATGGTAAGTAGAAATGATGGTTAATTTTAATTTTTTTATTGTTTATGATATTAAGATTATAAACAAGTTTTTTCATACGGAATCTATCGCTTGCTCCAAACTTTTCGTCTCGTTTAGTGTGTTAATACAATCATTGTACGATTACTTGCTAAAGTGTCATATTTCCGTTCGTTACAAATACAAATCATAATACGAAAACGCGACCATTTGATGCCGAATGTAATTTCAATATATTGATGAACTATTTTTTGCCTGCAGAGCGGAAGCATAAACTAACGTGGAGTACAACTTACAGTAGAAAAACTGATTCCAAAGGAGCTGATCCGTTTATGAAGAATGGAAAATTTGATTTTGACAGTGTATCCACTGAAGTATCTTTTGTAACTGGTTTTCATTTGCAAGAAAAATACAGCTCATTTGAACATGTTCCTGCTGATACAAGAAAGTCCACAGAAAACAGTACTATTGTTCATTTGTCAGTCGCTCAGTTGAGTAGAACAGAAATGGCGACAGCATTAGGCCTTCAATCTTCTCAAGTTGTCGAAATTGAAGTGGCTACTGCAGATAACAAAAAGCAAAAGCCCATTGAAATTGTCTTACAGGAGCAAGTGATACAGGAGAAAGTGACATTTTATAACCAAATGCAAAAATCAGAAATAGCAATATGTAAACAAATGCAAAGTAAAGAAACTTTGCAGTGCAATCAGAAACCAGAAGCGAATATTACTGAATTTGAGTCTAAAGAAAATGAAAGCCCTAATAACTTAATTGTCAATAAAGGAGAATCTCCAACCAGTCAAAGGATGTCCAATAGAAGAAGTAAATCATTACACTTTTGTCGATACTGTCATAAATCCTTTGATCGACCATGGGTATTGAAAGGTCACTTGAGACTTCACACTGGTGAAAGACCATTCAGATGTCCTTTTTGTAACAAGTCCTTTGCGGATAGGTAATAAAAATTTTGAATAATTCTTTTGCGTGTAATTGAAAATTTAAAAATTTTCGTTTAGATCCAACTTACGAGCTCATCAAAGAACAAGGAATCATCACGAGTGGCAGTGGAGATGCGAGCTGTGCTTCAAGGCGTTTTCGCAACGTCGATATCTAGATCGGCATTGTCCCGAAGCTTGTCGCAAATATAGATTATCTCAAAGAAAAGAATAGAATTACTTTATTATTGAAAATATCTAATGCAAAGCCAAAGATATTAGAATCATGTGTTAATTCAGAGTTTTATCATGTTTAAATTATAAATTGTGTATATTATATTATTATTGAAAAAATTCAGAATTTTATTGAAATTGAAAAGGTTAACAGGTTACCTAGAGGCTTAATTCTGTATGTTTGATTCAATGAGACATGTTGTTGGACATCTATTATATACTTCCAAAAAATGAATTGTTAAAAAATTTGGTATCAAATTGGAATTTGATTTAATTGATATGAAAAAAAAATTGCATTATCGTCCTTATTTTAAATCAACTGTTGAGCTTAATTGTACTTAAGCATATGATTTTTTAATGATACATTGAAATGTATTAATATTTTTATTATACTATTATCTAATTTGGAGTGTTATTATTGCTTCGATATGGTTGTGAGAATTGATTTTCGTTGATTTCTATCGAGCTTTCATTGACGATTTTTCTTCGATCCCCATATCAATAAAAATTGTTTTTAATTAAGGTCATGGCACCGTTGAGAGTACAAATTTTAGCAAAATTTTACAATAAAAACAATTACACTCCAATGAATGTTTGTTGCATTCAATTCTTTCTTCCTCTTTCGCAATTACTGACTGATTCAAGCTCCGAGTCGTGCTCGCTGCGTGGCTCAGCCGCGCTTCTTTATAAGCACGGATCGTTTCTTATAACGACGATAGCCAAACGTCGCGACGTTGTCATTACGAATCAAGTTTTTTTGCTTATTCGATTCTTCGACACGCGTTCGTTATCGGAAAATCGTCGAAATCAATCGTCGCGGTGAATTGGTATTTTTTGCGAAAAAATTAATCTCAGCAAGGAAAGAACAAACTGCATGGATACGATTATTTAGAGTCCATCTATGGTTTCGCGCTTTCAAAGTTTAACAACAATCGTAGCATACCATGTGGAAACTATGTCGAGTTCGCGCGAGGTGATAACACGTAAAATTCGATTCAATATCGTTATGACGAACAGGCCGATATAGGTATATCGCATGTGTACACACAGGATCACGGCTTAGCTGGCCTCTAGCCGTGTGTGTCGAGCTGTTTAGCCGTACACATAATAGCTCGAAAAGATCATATACACTCTTGAGTCGAGTCTCTTGGCCCAGCCATACTCGTTAATAAGCGCGCACAAAGTTCAGTCGAGTTTGGAGCATTCGAAAATTCGATACGCGTGAAATAGGCAGTGGCTTCGCAGCATCCGATCGCGTCGTAGCGCCTTCGATAATTACATTTTTCTCGCGCTCTCGAAATCCATAATATACACATTCGTTCGCGGCTGGAACTCGAACGAATCCGAATAACGCGAGAGAATTAGGATACGATAATTTATCGGTTTGCCGCGGCGGAATCTTGCAAATTAGTATCCAATACAGTGCTAAAGAAGCGGCCGCAGGGGAAACCGGTCTTGAAAAAAGTCTCAGCTGTTGTTTCGCACGCAGGTAATCTCTATGTGGACTCTATTTTGTATCATAAATATAGAGAGTAAAAATGTGCGCGCTCGTGTGTGCGATTGCGAATCGTTTGTTAAACTTGAACGGAGCTGTGCTACACGTACGATCACATATAGCTCCGAGTACTCTCACTCGTAGCGGGATGTTGTCGTACGTACATACAAGCGAGTCCATTAACCCGATACATATGCAACGAGTATATTATTTAAATGTGGCCGGAGTGTGTGTGTGTGTGAGCCCCGGGGTCCCATCAGCATCATCATCATCATCATCATCATCATCGACGACGTCGTCGACGGCACGATGGTCTCTCGTGGAGAATTAGTCGTTCTCTCTCGTTCGTATCGTACGCAGCGCAAAAGTAGCAGTGCATGCCTGTATATATGCGACCGGCCGGAAACTCAATAGTGCGCGCACTTGTACTCGTGTGTGTGTGTCTCATCGAGAGAAAGAGAGATACGAGTGTCTCTCGGCTAATATAATATATACTTACACTTGTACACTACTACTACTACTACTCGACGGTCAAATTTAATCTCTCGATGAAGCTTTCGTCGTCTTCGTCGCACCTTGTGTCGTATACCGCGTCGATGTGAACGTGTGCCGCGCGTCACGACTAGTATAGTGTCCGTCGTGTCTAGCTTGTGCCGCGCTTAGTCGTTTTTTTGTTCGACTTTTTTTTGCGTGTACGTCTGCGTGCGACAACAACAACGACGACGATGTTAACTAACGAGCCGTCCAAGTTGAAGAATCACTTTTAATGCGCTGTCGTATTTTTTTTTGTTCTGCCGAAGACCGAAGATCAGCAGCGAGAGAAGATCGCGATCCCACTTGTCGATTTACATGACGAAAGATAATACACTCGCAGAAGGATGGAGAGGCTGCGCAGCTCGTCCTTTTCGCTGCTCGTTCTCGTAGTGGGCCTCGTCGTCGTCGTCAGCTGCGATTCCGCTGCAGCAGCCGCGGTCGAAGGTAAGCCGATCGTGAAATAATTATTACGCGCGATTCATTACTTTCGCTTTCGTTCGTTGATCGTACCGATCAAAGTCGGAGCTACCACCCGTGTTACTATTGTCATCTTTATCTGTGCAGTTTTCTATAGCGAGACAAAAAAAAATAAACAAACAAAAGTTAAAATTGAGATCGGATATTGGATGAGAACGAGCGAAATGCACTCGTATGTACTTCGGTTCGAAGTTTTCAGCTCCGGTGTGTCTCAGTCGTTTATTTTCATCTGGCCATTAACATTCCCTATTGAAGATCGTTCGAGCTGTGTTGCTGTATATAAATCACATTAATAGCAATGTAATAGCTACCGCGCAATCATCCGTAATAAGCCTCGCTCGGCGGTGCAGCAGCAGCATCGCTCGAGCATCGCACCGACTATTGCCTGCTGTACTCGTATATCATCGATAGCGCACAAACGTCTGTGTAACGAAAAAAAAGAAAGAAAAGAAAAGGTAAACAAATGTGCGCATGTCACTTGGAAGTCAAAGTATACCGTAATTTTGTTGGTGATTTTGTCGTATCGAATTGGGCGGCGACAATTCCGAGGAGCACCTCCGTTTCGAGAAGAAGCTGGAGGTATTTTGCCTATTTTTTTCTCTTTACATCGCACGCGCCGAACGATAAAGCTTTACAGTCTCCTCCAGAAAAAAGCTCGATGACGATATCGGGCCTCGATTTGACCAAAACGCTCGATTAATCAAGAGGCCAAGTCGGACCGATGCATATAGTTGAAAAATTACGATTCGCGAGCAGTGTACACTACCCGGCGAATAAGTAACGCGCGTCCCGATCCGTCTTAATGGTTTATTGCGTCGTTCAAATCCACCGACGTGTGCGCGTCTCGTTGTCATTTAAATTGAATTATTCGATATAGCAAATAAATACTATAATAAGTTTAATCGTTATCACGAGCGCATCCGTCGTTCATCGATCGAGCTCTCTCTTGGCAATCGCAAAAAATTGTGTCCACACCCGCGCAATCGTCGAATATATCGTGTTCCAGAGAGCAACAACTGCACGCTACCGGCTTACTTTCTCTGCGCCAACGGCAGATGCATCTCTCACTCGTTCAAGTGCGACAGCGAGGACGACTGCGGCGACAATTCGGACGAGCGCGACTGCGGAAAGCCATTACCGGTACGTATCGTTGCTAGCCAACAAAAAAAAAATAGTCCGTAAACAATAAATTTTGCGCACACGCACAGATCTTTGCCGACGCCTGCAAAGAGAACGAGTTCCAGTGCGCCGATCGCTTCCACTGCATACCCAAAGACAATTACTGCGATAACAAGAAAGACTGCTTGGACGGCAGCGACGAGGTCGAAAACTGCCGCGCGAACGTAAGTCGATCTATTGTACGAGCCCTGGCACCTCGTTGATACAATTACGAATTTGGCGCAGAAAACATGCAAAGCCCCGTACGATCACGAGTGCAAGGACGTGGCGGGCCACTGCATAATGAAGGAGTGGCTGTGCGACGGCCTGAACGACTGCGCCGACGCCTCGGACGAGGAGAACTGCGACGGCTACGGGGCACCGATCACGGCGGCCTCGTGCACGAGCTCGGCCCAGCGACACCTGTGCAGCAACGGGCGCTGCATCAACCTCGAGCTCGTCTGCAACGGCCAGGACGACTGCGGCGACGGCAGCGACGAGCATCGCGACAACTGCGCCAAGGCCCGGCTCGAGTGCGCCAAGATGCAGCCCCCCTGCCAGTTCAATTGCTCGGCCACGCCGCAGGGCGTCGCGAGGTGCGTCTGCCCGAGCGGCTTCAAGCCCATCGCGGCGACGGGTAAATGTCAGGGTGAGTGAAAATCGAATGAGATCGGTATGTGCGCGAACCGATTTTTGCGATCGCGGCGAACGAAGAAGAAGACGACGACGACGACGACGACAGCGAAGGGAGGAATAACAACGAGCGTCGCGCGAAAGATATCGCTGCTGCTGCAGCTCGAGTCGGAGTTTGGCCAACGAATAGCGCAGTTGCACTCGCGGCTCTTGATAAGAATGACGCTGTTTCTTTCGTCGCTGCTACTGCTGCTGCTGCTGTTGCTTATGCTGCTGCGGTCGGCCGATACTTGACTCGCGAGCTAATACATCTCTTTCTTTCTCTCTCTCTGCGCGCACACATATAGAGTGATACTTTTCTCTCTCGAGTCTCGAGTCAGTGCGCGCACCCTCGGAAGTGCTACACAAAAGACAATCGGCTCGGGGCCGCTTTATACATTATACGATATAAATCATTAGTTGTGTAATACGCAGCCAGCCGGACTATGGCCCGCGAAATCTACGCGCTCGTTTTGTTGTTCCACTGCCTGCTGTGGTGGTCGTCGTCGTCGTCGTCTTTGTTGCTGCCGCTACGACGAGGAGGAGTCGTTGGTGGCGTAGAGGCTGCCGACTCCTCTTCCTCCTCCTCCTCCTCGTCCGAGCTCGTTCGGCCCGATCAAGGTACGTCGATATTTTTTTCATAATTTTTCTCCTTTGCTTTTCCATGCGTTACATGCAGATATCAACGAGTGCGAAACTTACGGCGTGTGCGAGCAGATATGTCGCAACGGCAACGGCACGTATCAGTGCGACTGCGAGTACGGCTACGTTCTCCAAGACGATCGCAGGAGCTGCAAGGCCGAGTGTAAATATCATCGTCGTCGTCGTACATCGACGCAGAAATTTTCCGTGTCTCGAGCTTATATAAAAAATCAACTTGCACAGGGCATTTATATATTATTATATTCGTCGAAAATATGAGACTACTGCGTCGCGCGCGCGTCGTACGTACAACAATCATTATCACTCTGGCGCGGATAATATTTTCCCAATATATACATAACGCAGCATAAGACCCCGCAACGTGAATTTAAGCGCATTTATCTTTCTGCCAATGTTCCATCTGCCCCGGTACAGCATATACATGATGTTTATGTAAAAGCACGCGCCGCTCGATGCACAGCAAATGCACAATTATCTCTATCGCGTCCGTATATATATACCATGCATAGCATATACAACGTAAGTAATTCGTATATTTGTTTCGCGTGGTCTCTCTGCAGTCTGCGAGCTGCTTCAAAGTCTATTCGCGTAGCGCATGACCGAATTTATCGCGATACCGCATGTAGGATAATCAATCGATGCCGTTGAGGGGGAGAATCGGCTACTAATTGCTAGGATAAAAATGCCGAGCAAATTCTCACATGCGTGTGTGTGTGTGTGTTGTATTATGTACGATAGCCGGCGAAGCGCTGATGATTTTCGCCTCGAAGACGTCGATAAGGGGCTACTATCTCGAGTCCAAGGTGTACTTTCAAATAGCCAACAATCTGCAGCACGTGGTGGGGGTTTCGCTGGACTCGAACTACGTCTACTGGTCGGACATACAGCTCGGGGACGAGGCCATCTTTCGCAGCCTCGAGGACGGCACGAAGCGCGAGGTGATCGTCACGGCGGGCCTCGGCTGCCCGGAGGACATCGCCGTCGACTGGGTCACCGGCAACATCTACTTCACCGACAGCATGTACAAGCACATCGGGGTCTGCAGCAAGGGCGGCGCCTTCTGCACGGTCATCGTCAAGGAGAACACGGAGAAGCCGCGCGGCATCGCTCTGCTGCCCTCCGAGGGGTAATTAATCAATTATGATCTCGAATAGGAGCTGGGATAATATTAAGAAATTCGTCCATGTATAATAGCAAAGTGTTCTGGAGCGACTGGGGCGAGAAGCCGCACATATCGCTGGCCTACATGGACGGGAGCAATCGCACGGCCTTCATAAGCGACAAGATCGGCTGGCCCAACGGCCTCACCATCGACTATCCGAACAAGCGGCTCTACTGGGTCGACGCCAAGCTCAAAGTCATCGAGTCCATACAGCTGGACGGCAAAGACCGCAGGGTAATTGCGAATTACAAAGTCCGACTGTACTTTGACTAATTTATTAATCGCATGAATATGTGTAAAGACGGTACTGCACGACGTGGCCAAGCATCCGTACTCGATCGCCATCTTCGAGAACCGACTGTACTGGAGCGACTGGAACACCAACAGCATCCACTCGTGCGACAAGTTCAGCGGCAAGGACTACAAGACCCTGTTCCAGAAGAACGAGACGGTCTACGGCATCCACATCTACCACTCGACCTTGAAAGTCAAGGTAATTACATTGTATAAAAATTAAACGACTGCATTTGCAATGAGCCTCGATCGATGGGATTTTAGTACGCGAATCCGTGCGTGACCAAGCCGTGCGCTCAGCTGTGCCTGCTGTCGGCCAACAAGAGCTTCTCGTGCGCCTGCACCCTCGACAAGGAGCTCAACGAGGATCGCCGAACTTGCAGAGGTAACGTAGCTGTATAACGACATACGCACTTTGTTGAGCCAAACAGAGAGAACGAGAAATGACGTCTGTGTTTGTCTTTTGCATACGCATTGCAATATCTTATCCGGCGCAACAACGCACAACAACACCAGACTCGGTTAAGCGGAAACACATTGCGATCGCGGCCGGCAACACAATCATGGACTATTATCACGAGCTGCTCGGGAGGCCGAGAATGAGCTCCAGCATCACGTCGGATCATATCACCGCGCTGACCTACGACTCGCTCGCTGGTAAACTATACTTATATATATATATATATGTAGAAAAATTCGTAAACAAATCTCGATGTATCGTAATTAACGTAAAAGATACGATAATCGCCGCCGACGAGATGAGCTACAAGTCGATCTTTCGCTTCAATCCGCGCACCGGCCTCGTCAATCACATAATACCGATCGTCAACGAGGTCGTGGAGAGCATCGGCTTCGATCACCTCGGCAACAATCTCTACAAGAGCAACACCGTCCACAAGAAGGTCGAGGTCTACAGCCTGACGACCGGCGAGAAGACCGAGTTCTCCTACACGGAGAATCCGTACGCGCTGCTGCTGATCCCGGAGGAGGGCACGATGTTCGTCGTGTTCCGGGCCAGCGACGAGTTCCACATCGATCGGCTGCAGATGAACGGCCTGGGCTCGCGCACCCACGTGGTCGAGAGCGGCTTGTACGGGCCGACCGTCGCGCTGGCCTACGACGCGGACTCGAGGCGACTCTACTGGGCCGACGAGGGCACCGGTCGCATCGAGAGCTGCGACCTGCAGGGCCAGCAGAGGCTGCTGTTTCGCACGGGCCTCCAGGCGCCCGTCTCGCTGGCCGTCCTCGACGCCGAGATATTCTGGACGTCGCACAGATCGAGTCGGCTCAACTGGGCCGACAAGAGGCACATCGTCTCGGGCAGCAAGGGCCTCAATTTGCGTGAGTTGAAATGATTTTCCGTCGCGTTCGACTCGAGTTTATTCGATCGTTTGTTCTCGCAGAGGTGCCGCACACCCATCCGCTGCTGCTGCAGACGATCGACGGCCCGCGTACCGGAGTCGAGCATCCGTGTCGCGTCAACAACGGCGACTGCACGCACATCTGCCTCGTCACCAACGCCACCAAACACGTAACACATCTCCTCGGACTTGCTTCTCGTTCGTTTTAGTTATATATTTATGATATATTTCATTATGCAGATCTGCGCCTGTCCAAGCGGCTACCTCATCAATACCGATCTAAAGTCTTGCCGACTGAAGGCGAGCTGCGGCGACGACGAGATCAGGTGCTCGGCCAGCGACAAGTGCATCAAGAAGAGCCTCGGCTGCGACGGCAAGAACGACTGCCCGGACGGCGAGGACGAGCGGGACTGCAAGATCGCCGCCACGACCGCTTCGTCCAGCCCTAATTGTCGAGTCAGCGAGGATCAGTTCGCTTGCTCGGACGGCAGCAGATGCCTCGACCTGGCCCAGCGATGCAACGGCTACTTCGACTGTCCGGACCACTCGGACGAGCAGAGCTGCCCCAGCAGCAGCAGCGGCAGCAACTGCACCAGCGACGAGTTTCGCTGCAGAAACGGCCATTGGTGCGTCCCCAAAGCTTCGCTGTGCAACGGCGAGAACGACTGCGACGACTTCTCGGACGAGGAGAACTGCCACGCGGATCACGCCTGCAAGGAGCACTTCTTTCGCTGCCGCAACGGCCTCTGCATACCCAAGAACTGGGAGTGCGACGGCCAGGTCGACTGCTCGGACGGCTCGGACGAGTACGCCTCGTGCAAGCCCAGCGAGTGCGCCGCGAGCATGTTCAGCTGCCGCAACGGGCGCTGCATCGATCTGCTGCTGCGCTGCAACGGCGTCGACGACTGCGACGACAACTCGGACGAGCTCGACTGCCCGAATCAGGACAGGTACGACGCTCTGATCTGCGGCTCGGGCGAGTACAGGTGTCGCAACAGCTCGCTCTGCGTCGGCGAGCGCCTGAAGTGCGACGGCCAGTCGGACTGCCCCGCGGGCGACGACGAGGAGGACTGCGGCAGGTGCCTCGCCGCCAGCCAGTTCAGCTGCGCCAACGGCAAGTGCGTGCCCCTCGACTGGCTCTGCGACAAGAGCGACGACTGCGGCGACAACTCGGACGAGGAGCACTGCGCCGAGCGCTCCAAGGGCTTCTCCTGGCTCACGCCGGTCGCCGGAGTAACTGCGACCTCATCGTCCAGTCGGGGCAACTGCTCCGAGGGCGAGTACGCCTGCCGGACGACGGGCCACTGCCTGGCCCTGTTCAAGCTGTGCGACGGCGAGCGCCACTGCCTCGACGGCAGCGACGAGGGCGGCCAGTGCGCCACCGCCTGCCAGGACAGGTCGAGCTGCGAGAACGTCTGCCACAAGACGCCCCTGGGCCCGGTCTGCTCGTGCCGCGAGGGCTACAGCCTCGGGCCCGACGGCCACAGCTGCCACGACGTGGACGAGTGCGCCCAGGGCGTCTGTCCGCAGTTGTGCCAGAACAGGCCCGGCTCGTACGCCTGCTCCTGCTTCGAGGGCTACGCCCTGAGGCTCAATCGGGTCTCGTGCAAGGCCACGGGGCCGCCCGTCAAGATGATCACCGCGACCAAGGACGACATCAGGCTCATGTCCCTGGCCTCGCAGCACCAGTCCCTCACGATCCTCCATCACGAGCCGGGCGTCGAGATATCCGGCCTGGACTGGAACGCGCGCGACAACAGCCTCTACTGGAGCAACGAGCTGGCCGGCATGATCAACAAGATGAGCGTCGACACGAAGAAGCGCAGCACCGCCCTGAGCCAGGTGGGCCGGCCTCAGGTGTTGGCGGTCGACTGGATCACCGACAACGTCTACTACTTCGACAACGGCCAGAGGCCGGCGATCAAGGCCTGCAGCGTCGAGGAGGACAAGTGCGCCCGCATCGCCGCGATCGAGGCCGCCAACAACAAGGTGACGGCCCTCGCGGTCGAGCCGCTCAAGGAGTACCTGTTCTGGGCCCAGGTCTCCTGGAAGATCTACGAGACGCCCAGTGGCCAGATCAGGCGGAGCGACCTGGCGGGCGGCAACGAGCTGGTCCTCGTGCACGACAACGTCGCGGTGGTCAGCGGCCTCGCCCTCGACCATCATCGCTCGATCCTCTACTGGGCCGACAACTCGCAGACCAACATCGACTCGGTCAAGCTGGACGGCAGCGACAGGCGAGTCGTGCTGCCGGCCCTCCTCATCAAGCCCATCGGCCTGCAGCTGTTCGAGGACGCCCTCTACTGGAAGGGCGAGTCCACGCCGACCCTGAGGAAGCGCGAGCTCTACGGCGACAAGAGCTACAGCGTCATCTCCGTGGGGGGCAACAACATCAACGGCCTCTTCGTGATCGCGCAGATCTCGCGCCAGCCGAGCGGCGAGAACAGGTGTCGGCATCGGGGCTGCCAGCATCTGTGCGTGCACCGCGACCGGGAGGCCCTCTGCCTCTGCTCCGACGGCCGACCGGCCGAGCTCGACAACGCCACGGGATGCGCCGTGGAGGTCCCGTCGTCGTCCACTGGCAATAACGACGACGAGTCTATCGTGCACCAGCTGCCCCGTAGCCGAGCGCGCGATCGCCAGAGCGAGATCGAGGCCGCCCAGGAGCAGCCCATTCTGAGCCACCACGTTCCGAGCAAGAGTAACGACAACGACAACAGGAGCATCGCCACTTACGCCGGCCTCGGCGTCACCTTCGTCGCCTTCCTCGTGCTCGGGGCCCTTTTCTTCTATCTCAGGAAGCAGAAGCCCGGATTCTTCAAGGGCCGAGATCTCAGGTATAAAATATACTAGCGAGCGATCTTTGACAGTTCTTATTCGTCCTTTACTAATTGTCTTTTTTTCTTTTCTCCTGCAGCATACGTTTCCAAAATCCTTCCTTCGCTCGCAGAAACAACAACAGCCATCATCATCTGGGCACCAGCGGTTCCTTGCTCGTGCCCGGCGAGCACGAGTACTCCAATCCCATAACGGAGATGACCAATGCAAAGGTACGACGACGAGAAGACTTATGACTTTTTATACACGACTTATCGGTTGCTCTTTCGGTTGAATTTACAGACCAATCAGCAGGCATTGGGCTCGAAAGGTATATTGGAGGTAGCGGGCGAGGCGTCCGATGCGGAAACGGATGAAAACTTTAGCACAAATTACAACTCTCGACTGATTCGTTGATCTGCGCGCCTCGAGCGAAGCGGAAATGATAACATCGATCCTCCCCTTTTGTGTGTGATGGTGATGTGAAAAAATTGTTTTTTTTTTTTTAATTATACCCTGCATCGCATTTTTAAGTAATATATACAATATAACGTATACTCTACGCGCGAAGAAATTTGTTTGTGTCGCGGGCCTGAAAAAAAAATCGACGATGCAGTTTTTATTTTTATTTTTTTTTCAATGTCACGTGTCTCACGAGTTGCCATGTTTTTAAGATACAATTTTAATTGTACCGAACGTTCTTTTTTATTAATGATTGTTTAAGATATTTTATTTTATACGTTTGTAAAACACACTTATTTATGTAACTGTTGTTAGGTTCTTTTATTTAATGTTTTTATTTAAGGCCTATGCATTTTGAATAGCATTTTAAATATGTATACTAAATTTTACTCCATTATTGTAATGAATTTTAATGGGATGCGCGGAGAAGGCATCGAATTACGTTTATTTGCTTTATTACGTAACGAATTGTTGCGAATCGTTATTTTTATGAATAGTGAATTGTCGAAAGAGAAATATTCTTATATAAATGTATATCCTTTTACATTTATTGAATTGAATGTTAAATCTTAGGTGTAAGAAAATCTCCAGTGAAAAGTCGTATCATAATTTTTCGTCATTATAAACGCACAAGTGTTTCTGCGTCAAAGCAATTGTATATTTTTATTTAATAAAATGTTAATTTAATCTTTTGAATAACCTTTTTTAATTTGATTTAGCATTTACTGCCCTTTCCAAATCCGGGCTCAGATTTGAGATCCATAGTTCGAAAGTTATGATCGTTTAAACATAAAAAAACGAAAAAATCTGTGCAAAACATGGAAAATTTATACATTTTTTTATGTTTAAACGAACATAACTTTTGAACTAGTATTGGACCTTAAATCTGAGCCCGAATTTAGAAAAGGCATTAAATTTGACGAGCCATGTTCACATTTCGAATTGATAAAATATTAGGATAAGTGTGTAAAATTCGGAATGTTTGAAAATCGGAATATTGAAAACGGAACATGAAAAATTCGGAAATGTGAACATGGCTGCAAATTTTAAAATTTCACTAGATTTACTCATATAGACAAACGGGTTTATAATAAAAATTTTTATTACGATTAGAAATCTATCAATAAGTTCTTTATTTGTTGAAAAAATGGAGGAAAACTGTACAAGCTTTCAAATATAGGTATTATGAAAGGAATCAGTGAAACGATAAGTAAAAGTAATGTAAGCCTGTGAATAGTATAATACATCTGGTCCAGCTAATTTTATACAATTCTATGCCATAGGTCCATATCTCCAATTGTCCTGAACGGAATATTTTACAATTGCACTTGCGGCAGACACAATAGATTGTGTTAATCTTGGAAGTCTTGATGATTAGGTGCTTAGACGAATTACACATAAAGCATATTAATTTGGTCTCTTCATCCGTTTTGTCGCGTACCATGGGTGGCTTCTTATCGTTCAATGGCCTCGAAGAGTAGGTATAACACTGCCGAATTGTTCTTGCTTCCGCAGGTGGCTTGAAATCGACCCACGATGACGCCTTGTGTGACGTGCTAAACATGCTTCTTTCGATGGAGAGCGATGGGTTTGTCCGATTTGGTATACACTCTTCACGTTTTTTTGCAATTGTCGCAGAGGCATTTGAAAACCTACACTCAATAATCGCCTCACTTTAAACATTTTGGTTACGCTTAAAATTATCCAAAGCGAGAAGTATAACGAACTTGCTTTGATCGTGAATGAGAACTCTTACAAACGTAACTTTTTCCTAATGTAAACTTGATAAACTCAATGTTAGAAGCTGCCAGCGTTATGACTTGTGAAAAGCGCGCCGTAACATAGCCATCGATAGTAGCGTCGACTTTCACGCAGAGACACCGTGTAATTTCTTTATCGACCAACTTGCTGCTGTCAATTTATAACTTATGCGGCAATTCAATTTGATGTCAGGACGTGTAAAAGCATGTTCCTACTCATTTTTTGCTTAGGTTTTGTGCAAAACCAAGTTCCCTGATCAGTAGCGAGATTCTTATCGCGTGACTCGAGGTCAATTACACTGTAACATCATTAAATTACTATCGTATGAATCGAATATTTTTATGCCCTACTGACTGATGATTGTTGTTTGTTTCGATTCATGCATTTATGAAATATTTTAATGAAATGAATTGTTTGATCATTTAAACCCCGTATTAATATAACTTGTAAGGTTAGTTAAATTCAATGTAAATAACAATTATTGAATGTAGTATTTTTGTCAATGTTGACTTCTGTTGTATAAATGTATGTTTTAAATTTTTTAACTGACTGCATAAGTCTAACATAAAGACAAATTCGCCTTTTTTTGAAAATGGTGTAAGTAAAAAAAAAAAATATTTAATTGAATAATAACAATAAAAATTTAACTTTCAAATTCAAATTGACTCGTTAGTCTTCAAGTAAAAACAATAAAATTATCTTTCAAGTGTAATGAAACAATTTCCAGACCGTGAGAGCTGCATAACAATCATTCGTCAAAAATTAAGAGTTGACAAAATGATTCAAATTTGCCGCTCGCATTTACGCGAGCCTGCGAGTTGTAACTTGTATGTACAAGTTAAAACCGTGCACCACTGGCAAGTGCCGCTGCCGCTACTGTCCACGTGCTTACAGTCTTACTGATTATTCCAGTTTTTCATCATATGAGCACGAAAATAACGTTTCAAATTTTGTTTTGCTTTAAAAATTAAATAGATATTTGCAAACATGGACGATAATAATAAAGTAAAATTTTTAATTGTGGATACGAGTGCATTCATTAAAAATGCTCAACTCCAGGTAAACTATACTACATACAAATTCGTTATAATTGTTATGATATCAGTAATAGCTGATCTATAGGTTAAAAATATACCCATGCGCCTGTTATGACAAATAATTATATTCATTATTTTTAATAAATTTTTAGGATATTGGTGAAACAATTATTACGGAACCGAGTGTGATTGATGAAATCAAAAGTAAGAGACAATTGAAGAGATTGGTTGTTCTTCCTTATGATCTAGAAGTTAACGAACCTTTTCCAGAAGATGTACACTTTGGTAATTTTGAATCTATTCTTTTTTAATCTTTTGCAGTAATTTAAGTATTTATTCATATTTTTCTATTTTAAAATTTTCAGTCACTGAATTTTCCAAAAAAACTGGTGACTATGCAAGTTTGTCTGCTACTGACATTAGAGTTATGGCATTGACGTATCGTTATGAGAGAGAACGTGTTGGAGTTGATCATCTCAAAACAGAACCAGAAAGGAAAAAACAAATTATAGACAGTAGCATTCGCAATCATAACAATGCTCCTAAAAATGTAATTCCATCATCAAAAAGTGATTCTGATGATACCAAAACATCAAACAGTGCAATTGAAGAAAATAATGAGTCTCCTGCAAATGCCATAATTGAGTCTTCTGAGAATGGTTCTGAAAACATTGAAGAACCAAATAGTACACTTGAAGAAAAAAATGAGTCTAGTGATGAAACCCCTAAGACAGTAATAAGTGATGATTCTGATTCTAATGAAAGTTCAGGATCAGAATCAGAATATGATGAGGAGGCAAGCGACAGTGAGGACACAGATGACGACAGTGGCTGGATTACTCCATGTAATTGATTAAACTTATTTTAATTTTTATAGTTACTATCACTCTTTTCAGAAAATATATTAACTATAAAATCATTTTTTTTTTTAGCCAACATAAAGGAAGTAACAAAACAAATGAATTGCACAGCTGTCAAAGAGAAAGCTGCTACTGTTGCTTGTTTAACTATGGATTTTGCAATGCAAAATGTTTTAATGCAAATAGGATTGAACGTTGCTTCTTTGGATGGAAAAGTTATCAAGCACATGAGAACGTTTATCATGAGATGTCACGCTTGTTTCAAAACAACACCTAATGTCACAAAAGTTTTCTGTCCTCATTGTGGGAATAAGACCTTGAAAAAAGTAGCTGTTTCAATCGATGATGAAGGCAAACAAAAAATTCACATTAATTTTAGAAAAAAATTGAGTACCAAAGGCAAAAGGGTAAAAATATATTTTCAATGAACATCTCAAAGTTTTAAAAATGTTTGATGGTCAATTAATAATTAATCTAACGTGTTTTCAGTTTTCACTTCCAACAATGCAAGGGGGTAAACATGCATGTAATCCAATTTTATGCGAAGATCAGCCTGTGCCTGATCAAAGGCCTACCAAGCTTGGAAGAAAAATAAACGATCCCTTAAATGAAGATTATATAGCTGGGTACTCACCTTTTGTCCTGCATGATGTAAATTCTAGAGCTGCAATGCTTGGTATCAGAGGGAATACTGGTCTTAAACATTGGCAAAGGAGAAATCCTAACCAGCCTATGAAGAATAGAAAAAAATAGATGAAAAAGAATTATTTTACTTCTTTATCAATATTTGTTAAATCATAGAAATAGTTCATTAGTTATGTAAATACTTATAATAAGTATTTTGGTATAAATAAAATTGTTTTATTTAAAATTTTTGAATCAGTTAATTGGTAAACTCTTTTATTATCATAGTTATAATATTTGTAGATTGCATAACAAAAGATTTTGCTTACACTTAACATGATTAAATAAATAATATTTCCAAGCAGATCATCAAAAAACAAATTTTTCGTATGAATCTATATATAATTAAGATATATGTGCTGGAATGCAATAAAAAATTTTACTCTGTAAATCACTACAGTGTTTTCACATTTCCAATACAAATGATGATCTTAAAAACTAAATTTTTTCCAAGTATGTGACGAATATATTTAATGACTAGATATATCATTAGTAGATCGTTGCAAAAGCTAATACATCTACTCCTTGTAAATTAACATTTAAAAAACAACAATAACGTAGTAGGCAGGTGGTGCTAATGATGATAAGAATTTTTTGTTCACAGTTGTAGACATGCGAGATTTTGAAACTTTCATTAACTCATGAGGCTCCTACAAATCAAAACTATTATTTTTTTCACAGAACAATGTTCAAAAGCATTCATTGTCTAACTTACCAACTAGCAGCTCGACCCATTTCTTCAGGGGGTGAAATTCTTGATATTGCATCGGAAAGTCCAGATGGATCTCCATCATCAAATTTTAATTTCATGCCAACATCTAAAATAAGTGTTTAATTTTAGAGCTAATTTTTTTTTAATCTGTATCGAAAAAATAATACTTACTTGCTGATGGGAATAGCATGGTGTGCTTTAAAAGATCTCCAGATAAATAAGGTACATAGTTATCTTCATCTTCTTCAGCAAGGGGCAAACTAACTGTCATGGCATCTGCATTTATTGATTCAACCATATCCAGCCACTGTTGATTATGAGAGCGAAATTTTTCAACTTTTATTCTCGCTGACCACTCTTTATCACAAAACTAGTAATTCATATAAAAAAACTTGAATGTCACAGAGTTTATGGGAACAAAATTGTATGGAAAGAAATCAATATCTTACTGCAATAACATCTAAGCAAGCATCACATATTTTGCGAATGGCAGAATTTTTATCATGCATGAGATCAATCAAATAACCAGGAGCTTCTGTAAAAAAATAACAATATTTATTCATCGTATTTATTTCAAAAGTTTTTTTTATTTTTTCAATTTTCATACCGTTATTTGTTTTACTTATTAAAAATTCTCGCGTTGAATCATGTTTGGATACTTGATAAAAAACATAAATTATTTGTAATACTATTTCATCATCTTCTTGTTTTGCTGAAAACAAACAAAATATTTCAGTTCATGGTAAATTTGTAATGTCTAAAAAAAAGTAAAAATTGCGAAATTCACCTTTTAATAATTCAATTAAGGAGAGAAGCAGATTTTCTTTACATATTAATTTTGCACAATCTTCGTCAGCTGCTGCAGTACCTATAAATATCACAACTTCTAGTGCCAAATCATCTTCAGCTTGACCAGGAGTAAGATTTTTACGTATCCACGGAATAAGATTACATCTTTCTAAAATTTGTGAATAATCTAAATCGGGCAATGTTAAGTTCCCCATCACACCCATTATTTCTAGAACAAACTCTTCAGAATCTGATTGTGTCAGTGCCATAGCAAAATCTCCAATAAATTCCTTTATTTAAAATATAATTAAGGTATAATAATTACATAATGGGGATGTTATTAAATTCGATGTTTTACCAAAAACTTAATTGAATATTTAAAAACTTTTTTTCTTATTCTAAATTAATATTACTTACAACAAAATTTTCTTTCAAAAAATCGTGTTGAGAAATATTTCTAACAATTTTCATGAGTAAAGAACTTTGAATTCTAAACGATTTTTCTACCAAACCTTGCAATCGATTATTTTGAACCATAATTTCAGCATTTTTACCGTTAATTGCAAGATTTATACATAGTGCTACCAGTTCTGAATGCATTTGATCTTCATCAACTTCCAAAATTAAATCTGTGATCTGAAAATCAATAAATTCAGTTACTTATTTTAAAAGTTTATGTTAGAGCAAAAGTTGATCCTTACAAATGGAACACATTCTGTATGTGTAAACATAGCTTTAACTTTATCATCCATACTGAAATGATATAATATTCCTAGAATAGTAACTCTTTGACTTTCATCTTGTATCAAAAGTTTGATTAATTTAGGTAAAAGACCAATCTTAATCATTTTATTTCTTAGTTTCACATCGAATGACAGATTAAAAATTAGTTTCATAATGCTTGAAATTAAATCAGGATGATTATTTTGAAGGAGTTTTACTAGTTTTTCCACAATATTACCATCAGCCTGTAAATTTGAATTATCAATCAAATTTCATTCATTTTTAATCTAGTTTAATAATTACCATTTCATCAATATTTTCTATGAAAATAGATAGTTTTTTAAGAAAAGTTACAACAAGTATCAAAAGATCAGTATTTGATCTTTCAAAAATTTTCATCAGCATTCCAACTAAATTTTTTTTTCTCATTTTTTTCTCAACTTCTATATCTTCTGCAATATTTAACAGTAGATAAAAAGCAACTGTAATAATAATATTATAGCTTTAAATAATTCAGTATTCAAATATTATATATTATTCAGCTTATAAGCAAACCTTTGAGCAATTGTTCTTGTTTTTTTGTTAATCCTCTAAATTTGTTTCTGTTTTTTTCTAAATCTTCTTTTAATCTATTGAGATCGGCTGCAGAAACATTCTGATTTTTTTCATCTGTATGACCTTTTACTATGTATTCAACGGGACCTTCAGAATTTAATACATCTTCAACATTTTTTAATTTTTTATCTGAACCTTCCATGTTTGAAACAAGTACCATTGACATTCCAGTAGTTTTTTCAAAATGCTTTCTACGTTGTTCAAAATCTTCTTTCCACTGATCATAACGTCCCAACTCATAATCAACAATTTCCATGCATAAAGAGCCAATCTGCAAAAAACATCATAAAGACTTTATTGGATGAAAAATAAATTAAATGCGATGACAAACTTTAAAAATAAATTATTCATTACCCTGCATTCAACAATGACTTTATGAAATTGACTATAAGTTGAAAAACAGAAAAAAATGTAGACTATGTTTATCGCAAGGTCAATACTTTTTCTCCAATCCTCCCGTAAAAGCCTTGCTAATACACTCAACAAAGATTCTAAAATGATGACAAGTTATTTTTTTTCTATAATATACTAAGTTCTCTTATTTAGCTGTTTGAAAAATATTCTTACCATTTTTGGTCAATTCAAGCAAGTTATCTGGTACTCTTGCTAGTTGTAAAATTAATGATGATCCTTTAATTTTATCTGGTATTTCTTCATATAATAATTCCATATAAGCATCAATGTTACTGATATTTGCACGCTCTGATTCTCCACACTCTCCACTCAGTGAACTTGAAGACATAGGTCGAGGAAATCGCTTTCCACCTTCATTGTCTGAAAATTGTTATTTTTTTAGTATATTATTAAAATATATCAATAACTTTTGTTAGTCACCATCATTGTTTATTCGTCTGGTTTGAAGGTAATAAATAAGTTGCTCTACTTCTGGTAATTTTGACGAATGAATCAAAGAACATTGTTTAATTACATCCATAGCTAAAAGTCTAACATTTGTATCTTTGTTGAGACTATTGAGTCTAATGATTTTTTGGCATTCCTTTAAAAAATATAAAAATTACCTTTTATATAAAAACATGATTCTGACTACAATTTTTACCTTACGATCTCCCAACATAGGGTCCCCAAGTTCTCCCAATATAAGAGCTTCGACATCATAATTAACAACTAAAGCTTTTTCTGTTGGATGAACGTCAAGATTTCCAGGTCTTATTTTTCTAAAATCATTAAAATAAATACCAATATAATTGTTGAAAATGAAAAATTCCTCTGACAAATAGTTCTATGAATAAAAATTAATGATAGTAAGCAGTAGCTGTAATAATAGTTCTACATTTGTTTAGGTTATATCACGTTTAAAAAATCCTTTTATTTAATAACTGAATTTTAGTACACTGAGATTGACCTCCAAAAAATTTACCACTATTACATTTTAGTGCGCGCAAAAAAAATAAGCATCAAGAATTGAAAGATCTTTGATTTACAGAACTGTCAAATCACTTACTTCTTGAGAAAACTTGCTTTATCCATATTTGCATGGAAAGTATATCCAATTTATTGAGCTTTTAATATAATTTTAAGACATTTTTAAGTAAATAAGTTAAATATCAATCAAGTATTTTTTGTGTTCGATAAAAATATACATAGCATTCATGGAAAAACTAATGGTAATAAGTAATAACGTAACAAATTATGGAAGCCGCGATCGTCACCCTACCAACCCTTATCAAGACTATTTGGTAACTCCGCGAATTCGTTGCTACACATTCATGTAACAGTATAGTTGGTCGAGCAATGGGTAATAAAATGTTAACAATTAATTCTCAAACAATTTTTATTAGATAAGCTCTATTTGTGCTCAATGCACTGACCGTTTATTTTATTATTTCAATCGATTATGATCAATACCCTATCTTTATATAGTTTTTCCATAATCGATATTTACATTCAAGCATTTGAATTCGATCCTCATTTTAGTATTAAAAGCAAAAAATTATTTTCCTTAAATTTATCGCAGATACAGTTTGATACAGAGAGGCGATCGAAATTTATTTTTCAAAGCAAGAAATTCGTCATAACGATATTTTCTAAATAATTTAAAAGTATACGAGCATCGAGGTAGCATCGTCTGCTGCGTTGATCTAGTGTTTGTTTATGGTGGCTATGCCAGCTGTCAGCAAAGTTTTCTTACATAAATTTGCGATCGCCGTAGATCGCGATAGGATCAATTGACATTCGAATTGACTGGATATTTAAATTGAAATAATTTATGTCGCGTCGTATTTAGCAGTCGGCATAAGAGCGTTGCTCCCAGCCATCACCATCATCGGGCCTACATGGTCAAAGCCGGTACAGTAGTGTAGTTCGGAACGCATAATAGTGGCTGGACCGATTGACGCGTGACGATCTGCCGAAAGTAATACAAAAGACTGGCATGACAACAACAACAATAACAACGACAATCGCATCGCTCATCAATAATCTACCATCATCTATCTCAATTTTATCAATTATTTTATCGTTTGCTCCGTGTGAGGAGTATATCAGTTTAAATTGGTAAATAATATTTTTATAAGTATATCTAATTGACACCGCGACGAAAATAATCATAACACTTCATATAAAATTTCGCGAAGCAACTGCGGATCATTGGAATTTTTATTGAAACTACACTCGCATCTCTAACTAGGTTGTGAAACATTGTTATACGAATTATGGCGGAAAAACAGAGTTCCCAGATAAAAAATAAGGAGCGTCCAAAAGTAGTGGTTGATTGCGATGCAGGATCGGACGATGTCTTCGCTCTGGCGATGCTGATAGCTGCCCATAAATTGGAAAATATCGAATTGCTCGCGATAACTTGCGTCGATGGCAACACCAGCGTGGATAACGTGGTGAAAAATGTTTTCAGAACGTTGCACGTTTGCGATGCTTCGAACGTAAGTTTCTATTTTATAACTATTTAAAAAAAATGTGCGTACAAAGATTGATCTTTATCAAGCATAGATACCTGTCTTTAAAGGAGCCAATTCAGCACTTTTGAACGTGAATGATGAATATAAAAACATTGCTTTCCATGGATTGGATGGATTAGGTGATGTTTTTGTGAATAAGCCTGTTGATATCAGGGCCCTCAAGGAAGAACATGCTGTATGTGCATTACACAGAATATCAAATGAATATCATGGTAAATATCACGTCTGTTTACAGTATTTTAAATTTTATTGTATTTTTATATTCACTGGTAAATTTGAAAATTAGGACAAGTCACGGTTATTTGCTTGGGACCTTTAACAAATATAGCTCTCACAATGAAAATGTACCCACAATTTGTTAATTCTGTAGACAAATTTTTAGTTATGGGTGGAAATAATACAGGTAATTGGATTTAAAATATCAATTATTAGAAACATAAAATTCTTTTAATAACTGCAATATCTACTTATTTTTTAGCTGTTGGAAATACCACTTCTCAAGCAGAATTTAATTTTTATGCTGATCCAGAAAGTGTTCATATTGTACTGAGCAATGTAAAAAAAAATTTATATCTTTTACCGTGGGAAACATGTATGAGATCAACAATTACTCATGTAAGTTTGTTTGTGACAAATTGATAATTTACTATATTACTATAACAATATATTCACTTCTAACATTGCATATTAAATCTTAGGAATGGAGAAAAACTGTTGTAGGAAAAATCAACAATCCTGTTAATAATTTTTTGAGTACAATTGATGATGCAATTTATGATCAAGACAAGAAAATTAAAGTACCTTTCTATAGGCCTTGTGATGCTTTTGTGAGTGCATTTTTCCTTAGACCAGACATTGCCAAAAGTATAAAAATGTATCATATTGACATTGAGCTCAATGGTAAAAGAACCAGGGGACAAGTAGTAATTGATCATTTAATGATGAATGAACCAAATGCTTATATCATTGAAGAGATCAATTATGAACTTTTTAAAGATTTAATGATTTTCACTGCTGATCCTAATACAGAAAAAAGTAGAGAACTTTTAAATTGGTAATTTATTTATTATAAAAAAAACAAACTGGCAATTTTTATTTTTCCTAAATTTTTAACAATCAAAGTTATTTAGGAATGTAAAATAATACTTTTTAACACAATTTTTTTACAGCAGTTGTTAACTAGTATAATCAAATAAGTAACATCAATAAAATATATTAACATTATCATACGTAAAGATCTTTTAATTACATTATTTTATACCACACTGGAGGAAGAAAGTAATTATGATGTCTCTTTTGTTTGTGATTCCTGTGCTGCCTGAAATTGACACCTGGCTTGCCTACTTGTTTCGAGCAGCTCTTTTAGTTCAACGTAGAGATTGTCATTTTTGGATTCTATGGAATCTAGGGCTGCAGCGAGTTGATCTAACTGTGCATTAAGTACTTCAAATTCTAAAACAAATAATGAAGTGTTTAATTTTATCCAGTTGTTTAAACAAACGTCATCGAAAAAAAATCAACGTTATAAATTATATATTGTATTTACCGGGTTCTTCTACATCAACGTCATCCACCGCCTCCTCCTCCATTGCCTCTGGATCGTCGGGAATATTATTCACGTCGTTATTTGTTGGGTTTTGCTCAACGTTCTCGTTTGGCTGCACAACCATGTTTTTGCGTTGATTTGTTTATGTGTCTTGATCAATGTTTCGCGTCAAACTGTAGTGAGCATAACGAGCCTGATCAGCTGACAGCAAGTTTTTTGCACGTGACATCCATTAGACACGAAACTATATCTATATCTAAGACAGCAAGGAAAATTATCAGAAAACATAGCGCGTGTTTCGGCGACAAATGAGAACGAGGCTTAAACTTAGAGCGGTACTTTTTAAATTTTCAGTGATCGATTAATTTCTTGGAATTTTTCAACAGCGCGAACGAAGAACTTGATCGAACGTTTGTTCTTTATTTTTTAGTTGCGAACGACAAGGTGTGAAGTTAACAATAACATAAGTTTGCTAATCAATTACCACGGCTTGAAAAATGTACCAATCGTACTTATTTTTGTGTTTATTATTTACCATTCGAGATAAACTGGATCAAATTGTCTTCGTTCGGGAAATTAACACATGAATTGAATGAACGAAATGTGTTATCTCTAATCGTATTCATATCCGTACCTTCAGTACTTTGATCAATTACGTTGGTGATCGATAATAGGTTTTAGTGTTTTCAAAATTTCATGTGATGCACCAAAGTTCACGAAAGGTGAGTAATAAACTTTTAGAATGAAAAAAATTCAACTTAATTTTTAATATATTAAAAAAAATAAACATCGTTTTAAATGGATATGCTTTTCCAACGAATTTATTTCCATGCGAGGTTAGGTTGTATTTTCTGTTATTATGTACGTTAAGCTTGCATTAAAGCCGTAATTATGCAATAACTGACTCAAGATTATCGTTTTATAAAAAAACGTATAATACATTAGCAAATGCAAATTATTTTTCGGCCGTCCGATGACTCTTCAGTTTTCATCCCGTATTAAGCGGACTGAAATGCGCTTGTGTGGCTATTCCAATCAGCAATGCGCCATGCTCGCATGTCTTAGTTTTGCTTCGTGAAAAAACGGGGTCATGATTATTATTCGCCCGTACAAATCACCGCTTAGCAATTCTCACATTGGAAATAATGCCGTACAGGCGAAAGTTTCTCTTCAAGATGTGCCAGCCAGACACGAAAGTTGCACTTTTTAGTTTCTAAATGTGTACGCCTACGGCCACATTGGCTAGATCGAGTGCGATCTGTTTTTCTTTTGCTTTTTGAGATTTCAATGTGCTCAAACCGGCGCTGTGTAACACTGAAACTGATAAGATACTTGTACACGATTGTTATTTTCGGAACATCATTTGATTACATGTCTTGATTGTGATTAGGTCGTAATTCAAAGATAAATTGACCTTTCAAATTCAGTATACATTAACGAAATGCTTATAACATTGATGCCAAATATTGTTTCCAAAAGTTCCTTCTTTTAAAATCTGTGATTTTATTCAACGAAAGACTGTTTTAATTAAGTTTGGTTCACTTATTTCTGAAAACCTTAATTTTAGTCATCGTTTTGAATATTCCAAAATTCAAGGTAAATGATCATGAAAATTCCATAATTTTAAGAGTACTTATTTTTCTCTAAATACTCCATTAATTCTGCTTTTCTTGTAAAGATTGGTTTCAAATTAAACTATAATTGTTCATTTACAGTACCATGAGTTCCTTACCACAATCAAGTTTGATAGCCGCAGCAGTTGGTGCAACAATTGGAGTGATAACTGTAGCTGCAGCTATGGTTTATAATAAAATATTAGAACGTCAACAGCACTCGAGCATGAATAGAAATATTGATAAAGTCAATCGTAAGGTTGCAGAATTGCAGTCTGAATTAGAAGAACTAAGGTAACAATTTTAAAAATATCAATTACAAAACACTTTTCGGAATCATAAATTCATTCTATTTTTTTCAGAGCACAACAAATTCTTTTGCAACAGAAAAATAGAAAAAAAAGAATAGCCAAAAGACAAATTTATACTGAAGAAAATACACTGTCAGAAACTGATAATGTTGACATAGATACATTTTCTTATACAACTGGTACAGATTTTGGAGATGATGAATTTTTCGATTGTTCGGATGATGAAATTGATCCTTTGGAAGCTGATAATGGGTATATATTTAGTGTTACTGAGAATGTTGTTTGTACCTCTGTTGAATTTGAATTGCTTTTTAGATACAATTATTTTTAATTTTTAATCATTTGCTAGCTGTAACGTTTAATGTCTTTGCTCGTTATATTGTAAGATTTTGTAGCAATTCAATGATATCAGAGAACCATGCAAACAATTTCTAGTGTAAAAAGGCAGATATTATATGTTTAGTGCCGTAGGACTACCAATGGAACAAGCGAAGACCCAGAATTGCTAGAACTTGACAAAGAAAACGAGGACCCAAATTCGCATGAAGTTTTATATATTAAACTAAAAAATTTATTAACTGAAAATTCAAATGATGTGGAAATTGTTTGGAGATTCGCAAGGGCTTGTTATAATATGTATAATGCACAAAAAGATAATCCAGAAAAGGCTAAAGCCTACTTATTTGAAGGTAGGCTTTTGTTTAATTCAATGGAGTTCTTGAATCTTTACTTAAAGAAAATAATATCTTTCCTTCAATTTTTAGGCTGCGAAGCATGTGAAAAAGTTATACACATTTGTCACGCTAAATTATACAAATGGTATGCCATTATGGTTGGTTTGAAATGTACATTTTTGCCAACGAGAGAAAAAATCGAAGCTGGATATCAGTATCAAGACTATGTGCTAAAAGCTCTTGAATTAGATCCCAATGATTGTTATTTACACCATTTATTAGGCAGATTTAAATATGAATTATCAGGCTTAAGTTGGATTGAGAGAAAAGTAAGTTGAATTTGTAATAAATGTATGTTTCAAATTATTTTACATCATTTCTGAATTTAACAGGTAGCAGCCACTTTATTTTCTGAGGTTCCAAGCGCTACTTTTGAAGATGCAATTCCACACTTTGAAACTGCAGATAAATTAGGGGAAAAGCATCACTTTGAAAATTCATTGTTACTTAGTAAATGTTATATTGCCATGGGAAAATATTCTGAAGCTATACCATGGTTAAAAAAAATAAGTAAGTGTCCTGACAGCAATACAGACGAAGAAACTAAATATCAAATTGAAGCAAATAAACTTTTGGAGAAATATTCCGATTATTGTACATAGACAGGGTGCATTTTATCATTCCATGTGTGAATAAGTGTTATTCATTTGTAACAGTAGTTAAACGTGAATGTAATATAAGAGTATATATGAAACAGTACGTGGTGATAGTAAATGATAAACTTGTGTAGTGTCTGAATTGTGTACATACATTGATCATGAAAACTTTTTCAAAATTTCTCATTGTTTAGTATAAAAGAAGTGTCATCAAAGAGTATTAATGTATTGCATCAACAAATTGTTCATTGATAAAAATTTGTCGTCAATTTTTTCAAAAATTCTTAAATTGGATGTAAAGATACAAATTTCATTGGTTCTTAGGCAGGAATTTTATGAATTACTTCTAGCTCAATGAAATTGAGAGTTTTATATGATTTGATTTAAGTATATAAATTCATGTGGTATGAGTACTTTTTAAAAAAATGCGAAATGCTTTAATTACTTTACATGTTGTAAACCTATTTTATGTTACATGACTTCTTTCCTATATTCAAGAAAATATTAGTGAATTTTGTACAATACTTTCGGTTGCATGATTGTTTAAGTAAGATCGATTAAATTTAAATGGTGTTGGAAAAACAGATTTTTTGTTGACATTGATAGATCGAAGCTTTGAAAATATACTTTTTAGGGATGCGTTTTCTTAGGTAGAAAAGTACTAAAAAAAATCTGTACAAAATCTCATGTAACTTGTTTATCTTTCAATGGCTAATTGTTTGGCTTGTCAAGCCTCGTGAAGTTTTGTCAAGACGTGTAGTTACATAAATTTATTGTTATTGAATGATACCTTCTAGGGTCGTAATTTTTTATATTTCGACTAAATATCATTGATAAAATAAAAAAGTTTGATAAAAATTTGTTTTAACGTAACGCATAAATTATTATTAATTTTTGTTTCCTCGCCAATCAACGCTATTTTTTTGATAATTTTATTTCAAGCAGAAGAACGAAGTGAAAATTAACCATCAACAAGTAATATATCGAATGAAAGGCACCGTAATTGTGTTTCAAGTGATAAAATAGAACGGATAGGGGCGGTAAAAGTAGGGCTCGAATAATGCTGAAGCATCAATCAGATACACGGATGTATTCGAAAGTCGCGAGATCGTAAATTTAAAACGAACCGATTGCATTAGATCGGCTGGGGACGTTTTATTCGAGATCGATCGTAACATTAGCGGATCGCGAGGAAACGCGTTGGA
The DNA here is from genome assembly GCF_000599845.2 of Trichogramma pretiosum. NCBI lineage: Eukaryota > Metazoa > Arthropoda > Insecta > Hymenoptera > Trichogrammatidae > Trichogramma > Trichogramma pretiosum. Next base: position 199,004 of record NW_019641608.1, on the reverse strand, counting down.
CGCGCTGCTGCAGCGTCGATCGGATCGAGCCGCGTGCATATAAGCCGATCGAAATTGGCATATTACGTGTAACAGACGCGCTGATATCGCATACACAACAGGCGCGCGAACCGGATCAATATTATGGTCCAATAGCCGGCGCAGATGCATAGGGATGACGATATTATAGTCGAGAGAGACGTCGAGTCTCTTACAAGCTGCAGCTGCCAAAGTCGACTGGCCCGTTGTATATAGAAAAGGGAGGGAAGCAGCCCCCGCGCGCGTATCTCGCCTATATTTATCGTTACGCTATATAGTTGCGCGCAGCATCCAATGGTGCGCTGCACGTGCTATGCCACTACCACCACCACCACCACCACCACCACCAGCGTCTTACAACGCTGTATATATATATAGCTGCGCCTCCACACCCCGCCTTTTATATACTTTACTATATATATCTACCCCTGTATATAATGTGTGCGCTACGCGAGGGCGGAAGCATGCGCGCGTGTATGTATAATGTATATAGGAGAACCAGTGGTCGTGCGCGCCTATGTCCGTTATAAGTATATGTGTATAGCACTGCATGTAGAGATACACACGTACACGACTCGTGGGCTAGAGCATCGTAGTCGCGAGCTCCGAATGCGCGAGCCCAACCAGCAGCAGCAGCAGTTGTGCAGTAGTACATCGAGCCCCGAGATACAATAGAGAGAAAGAGAAAGAGAGAGAAGAGAGAAGCCCCTGGCATAATGTCAGAGGGAAGCCAGGTGGTGGTGCGTGGAGAACCTAAAACTCGCGATTCCGCTGCTGCTCGTGCTTACGTCTCGCTCGAGTCTCGCTGCTTCGTGTAATTATTGCAAAGTAGCTTGTGCAGCAGTGTTGTTGTGCGCGTGATTTTTTTCCTAAGGCCGCGAGTCGTCATCTCTGTACAAATTCACTGCACCGGAGTTGCCGTGGTCCTACGTAAATATAAGCTCAAAGCGGCGATGGGCGATCAACTCGATGGATTGACGGTGCAACGACAACAACCCCTGCTGCATCGTCGTCGTCAAAGCAGCTCGTCGACGCGTCCAATTCAACGTAAATAATAATCCAGAAGCGGTAGGTTGATGATTAATTTTTTTTCGTTATCATTGAACTTTGATATTTGATATACGTTTGTTATTAAATCTCGCGCTGCGGAGTTCAGGTCGTTCTGTTTAGTTAACGAAACGCACCGATATATATGCTCTATATATAGATATAGAATGTATACAAACGAAAATAGGAGAGCTGCTGTACGCGTATAATATGTGCTTCGACTATAGCGCGGGGGTGCTTACATACGTCCCGCAGCGATTTGGTACGAGCAGCTGCTCTTCTATTTTATTTTATTTTATTTTATTTATTTTTTTTTTTTTTTTTCGAGAATCACAAGCGGAATTTGTCACAGTCTCGCGACGCATTGGCGTCATCGTTTTGCACGGCCCAATGTCGAGAGAGATAGAGAGAGAAATTCGAGGCTACTCAGGCCTCGTGGATATTACCACATATATAGGTATATAGGGTAGGGATGGATAGGGGTGTAATCTGCCCTTGCGACAAACAGCAGTCAGCGTTCGTCGCGACGAAAAAAGGCGCGCGCGTTCGAGGCCGCACAGTGTAGATTTCTTTTCTAGATAGACGAACGACTCGTCTCGTTATTTTGTCAATTAATAAAACTTGGATGTATATTTTTATATTCGAAATTTTATCGGAGTGTAAATTCGACTTTTAATAAAGGGAAGAAAGATCGTGGAAAAAAAAAGGGGCGAATTACCAAGTGTCCGTGAAAAAAGGCGATCGGTACACGATGAGAAGTAAGAATAGCCGCGATCGCCGCGAAAGTAACGAGGATTAAGCACGATCGTGTAAACGCGTGCAAAGAGTCAATAATAATATTGTCTACCGCGTCCACGAAATATATAATGTAAGCGAGATGCACTGGTATGCGGCCTACAAATCCTTATATACATATGACAATACAGTAACGCGCGGATTACGTATACGGTTTCGTACGCTGTACTTACCGATTCGAATAAATCGGCTATTGTTACGTACGGATATCGGTATCGAGAGAGAGAGAGAGAGAGAGGCCTAACGAGCCACGCAACATGCCACATATATATATGCGCAATTTCAATCGTCCGATCCGACTGATTCGTTATTACATGTATACACATGCAGCACGAGACGACGACGACGAGGAGACGATGACCGGATCGACGCTGGTCCGCTGCTCGCGCGGCATCGCGTACGCGAGCATGTGGTACGCCAGCATCATCGCGGGCTTCCTGTTTCTCGCCTGCCCCTTCCTCTGGGTGCTGCTCGTGTCGCCGCCCCTGTTCCGGCGCTGCGCCGAGCTCCTCTTCTCCTGCTGGGAGATGTACCCGAGCTGCCTGATGGAGCTGCTGGGCCCCAAGATCCTGATGACGGGCGAGCACATCGATCCGCGCGACTCGGCCGTCCTCGTGATGAACCATCGCACCCGGGTCGACTGGAACTTTCTCTGGGGCGCCATGTACCAGGCCTGCCAGCCCCGCATCGCCGCGCACAAGCTCAAGTTCGTCCTCAAGGATCCGGTGAAGCACGTGCCCGGCCCCGGCTGGATGATGCAGATCAACAACTTTCTCTACATCAAGCGACGCTGGGACGAGGACCAGCAGCGACTGGCCCGCTCGCTCGACTATCTCCTCGCCCAAAAACTGGCCGTGCAGCTGCTCATCTTCCCCGAGGGCACCGACTTCACCCCGAGCAGCAGCCGGCGCTCGGACCTGTACGCCGCCCAGCACGGCCTGCCCGAGTACCGACAGCTGCTGCACCCCAAGACGACGGGCTTCACCTACGTGGTGATGCATCAGCAGCAGGCCGGACGCCTCGACGCCGTCTACGATCTCACCATCGCCTATCCCGATCACGTTCCTCAGGTAACGCCGACGGACGCGTCTTTTTTCTTTCGCTCGCTTGCTCGATTATCGTTCGATTACGTGCTCTTCGTGCGTTGCAGTGCGAGCTGGATCTGCTGCGAGGCAAAATGCCCGACGAGGTGCACTTTCACGTGCGCCGAATAGCCAAGCAGGACGTGCCCAAGGACGAGGAGAGTCTCAGGAGGTGGCTCGAGGACCGATGGCGGATCAAGGAGCGCCAGCTCGAGCTCTTTCACAAGAACAAGAGCTTCGTCGGCAGCTACGTCTGGCCAAAGTCGCCCCGACTGCCCTTGATCCTTACCTTCCTCTTTTGGACCTCCTTGTCGAGTGAGTGCAACAGCACGAATCTATATATAATCTTTTCCTTTTTATCTTTCGCCACTTGACATCGATGATCAACGATTCTTTCTTTTGCTTTTTCCAGCTCTCATGATGATCTTGCTCGTTACCTCGCCCCTGTTTCAGCTCTGGACGATCGCCAATTTCGTTCTGTTCGTGCTCATTTCTGCCTACACCGAGGGTTTCAATCAGCTCGAAATAAGCTGGTACTGGAAGTGGAAGTGTTTTTTAAGCAAGTGCACGGGCTCGTCGAAACGCGAGTAAATTTCGCAATTACTGCGTTGATAAGTAACAAGCGCGCGTTACAAAAAATAAATCAATGAATGAGCCTGGCTATTCTCGTACACGGTACTGTGATAATGAAATCATGTTTGCGTCATTGTGATGAAAAATCAACGATGCTCTACTACGCTTATTACCGAGTGAGTATGTATATGGCCGAATCGTGTACTCGCATCGCTACTAATTTCCAACGAAAATAAAACAAATGTTATCGTAGAGCATTAATTGTGAATTGAAAGCTTTTGCTTTTGGTCGGATTTTCTATAAAACGATTCGATTGACGTTGTTGAAGAGAGTATTTAAAGAGGAAACACCTAAACGTTAGATACGAGATCTATTTTTTTACCATTACCAAGATATTTTTGATATTTTTCAAAAGAGATTTTTTTGGGCTTTCGTTCGTACCTGAGAATGTAATTTAAATTTTACACCGAGGAAAAAAATTATGAATACACAAGCGACTACTAATCGATAAAAGGCGAACTTGCTGTAACTATCATTGCCACACTTTTGAGCTATTCGAAACAAATGGGTACTTTATACAACAGGGTCAAGAAACACGCTAGTATATATTTTTCTCCGTGTAATAAAATATTTTTATTCCATTTCAATTATTTGAAACAAATTGCATTTTCTAAGCTGCTACGTTTCAAAATTGAAATTAATAATAATATACGATGAAAAACTTGTAAACTCGTTACTCGTGTAAAACCTACCTACTACATATTCTAAAATTAAAAATGTCTGCCACGATTAAAGTTAAATTGAACCTTCGATGGTTCGTTCAAATGTTTCCTATATACTTCTACGTTCGAAAATCAGTACAAACACTTTTCTGACTATCGACTAAAGATTACTTAATGCAAAATTAGCGATGTAATAAAATCTAGACTATAAGTAGAAAATTTTCAAAGTAAGACACATGTGTTATGAATCAGAATGTATTCATAAACGAGTCATCCTTTGAATCAGTATTGCTATTGTACGTAAACGAATGAGGCTATTCTTGTAAATTGATTTTTCCGAATATACATTTACGTTGATTTTTAATTACTTATATAATTAAAGTTTTCAGCAAAAAAAAGGAGTCCGTAAGCGATAAACATGTTCAGAGTATGAATACAAAACTATTTTTTAAATTATTCAAGTTTCCGCCGTGAAAAAAGAAAAAGCACGAGTATTTTTTTAATAAAAACAAAATGTTGACTCGTGTACAAACTGTAATGTTCCAATAGTTTTGCCACACCTTGTATAACGAGAAGGTGAATTCGTGTGCCAAAGAAATGAGAGACCTTAGCTGGTTATCGATATTCGATCCTAAGGTATTTATTGTACATAAAATACATGACAATTAATGTAGTTGCAGATGTCAAAAGGAAAAAGAAATAGGTATGCAATACGCTTAGGTATATGATCTACGGCGTCGAGCAATTGAATTCATTATAAAAACTCGTTATTTCATTATTTGCTACGTTGCATCTCGAATGATATTCTAATGGCGGGTTATGAACCTGCGAGTAAATGTATTATTCTTGGAATTAGTCAAATTGGAATGCAAACATAGACGGATATTAAAAATAATGATCGAAAATAAATTCAACAAAGAGACGAAGGACATTTTGAAAAAGTTACCTGTATAAACAATCTACCAAATAATAAGAGTTAATAAGTCGAGCTAGGAAGTAACGCTCAAAGAAAAAATTTCATTTTTTTCGCGAGCGAGCCAAAAATTCACGATAAAAAAATATATATAAATGACTAAATTATACTGTCTAAGACAAAATATGTGAATAATTAAAACGAAGGAATTTATTGTAATTCGAATAGACGCAAGTCGAGTACTTGAGTAAAGACCAATAAAAGTGGAAAATTCAGTGTTGATTTGTCTATGTTGATTTTTATTCCTGAAAAAATTCATAGGTCGCACGATCGACCGCAGACGGCTCGTTGGTAAGCATCACTGTCAACTTATCGACTAATTTGAATGTCAAAAAAAAAAAAAAATGTGCTTATCAGCCAAACGTTAGAGAAGAGTCGAGCGAACGCGTCGCGTTGACTTTATACTCAGTGTGTCGCATGGCAAATTGAATACGCGTATCATTTTCGTTGGAAAATCAAATGTGTCTTTGGCAAAATGAAATAGCGCATTGATCATCGAGGAAAAATGTCTGCAGCGGAGGCTGAAACGGAGCGCGACGACGACACTGTGGCGGCTGAAAAAAATTGGCCGCGATCGCGGCAAAGGATGAAAACCGCGCTCCACACCTCGTTGATGTACCTCAGCACGTTCTCGGCGTTCGCCTTCTTCGCTTGTCCCCTTTTTTGGACGCTTCTCGTTTATCCGCCTCTGTATCATCGAATCATCGAGTGGATCGTCTCTTACTGGGAATTGTATCCCGTTGTCAGTGAGAAAAAGCAAAAATTCGTAAAAATAGTCGCGTCTAAATCGTTCTCTGTATATGTGCAAATCAGGCGCTAATGGGCATCTTCGGGCCGAAAGTCTTGGTTTCGGGCGATCGCATAGTAGCGACGGAGCCGGCGATTCTGATCATGAACCATCGCACCGAGGTCGACTGGATGTTTTGGTGGTGCGGCATGTATCAGGCCTGCTTGCCAAGAGTCGCCGTTCACAGGCTAAAATTCATCCTCAAAGACCCATTGAAACACATACCAGGACCAGGTTGGTATCGCTCACTTACCAATTGCGAATACGATTGCCAGGCGCAATTCTTACAGGCTGGTTGATGCAAATGGGCAATTTCGTGTTCGTCAAGCGTAACTGGCAGGAGGACAGGAGGAGCTTGGCGCGCTCGCTCGGCCACTTGTCCGTGCGCAGTCCCGCCTGTCAGCTGTTGCTCTTCCCGGAGGGCACCTCGTACCACTCGAGCACCAAGCGATCGTCGGACGCCTACGCGGCCAAGATGGGCCTGCCGATCTATCGTCGCGTTCTGCATCCTCGCACGACGGGATTCGGCTTCGTGGCTCGGCATCGCTCGGAGCGCGCGAATCTCGACGCGGTCTACGACATCACCGTCGCGTATCCCGATCTCGTGCCGGAGGTTCGTGTCCCGCGAACAACGACGACGAATAATAATAATAATAATAACGAGCGACAAATAAATTGATTCGCGAAGCTCGGCGTGGAGTTTCTCAACGGAAAGGTGCCAAAAGTCATTCATTTCAACGTCGTGAGAATAGGCAAGGATCAATTGCCGACCAACGAAGAGGATTTGAAGACTTGGCTCGAGGAGAGATGGCGACTCAAGGAGCGGCAATTGGACAAGTTCGACAAGTATAAAAAGTTCGATTCGGAGATTTGGCCGGAAGCGAAGGAGCGGGCTCCCCTCGTGGCGGCCTTGATCTTTTGGACCTTCTGCTCGAGTGAGTCGCTTGGAAGAACATGTATTCACACGTTACTTCACACGTTTTTTTTGTCGATACAGCTTTACTCTTGACACTGCTCGCGACATCTTTTTACTTTCGCCTGTGGCTGCTCGGCTGGTCGATCATGTGCTTTTCCGCCTCTTACTGGACGAGCGGCTTGGATCGTTTGCAAATACAGTGGGACTCTGCGTGGACGTCTTTCGTAACGAGAAACAAAAGACGCCACCGCTGTGAATGATCAATTTTTTGCCTTTGTTAAATGTAACGATTTTTTTAAATGAAATACAGTGGCAATAAATTCAATTATAAATGCATTCGTGAAACCTCTCGCAGTTCAAAATTGAAATAAAAATTCGAGTGCGACTCGCTTATCAGCTCTTCGGCAACGAAAGACCTTAAATTATCCGCGCATCAAGGCGAACGCTCAAAATAGTTGAAATAGAAGCAGCAACGGTATCGGCTCCATGCGGCCGGCCTCGGATATAACCGATGATAACAAGTCGCTAATTGACCAGCTGCGAGGCGGCTCTTGTCATCGCTCGTAGTTGGGTAGTTTCTTGATATTTTGCCATGTTTCGCATGTCTTGAAAAAAGAAGAAAGAAAAGGAAAAATGGTTTTTTCGGTAAAAAAGGCCGTCGAGCCGCTGCTTCGATTCGTGCGAGTTCAGCTGTACATCGTCGCCTGGTCGATCAGCTGCGTCTCGGTCATCCTGATCTTCCTGTTTCCTACGATCGGAGCTATACTCCTGTCGCCGGCGTTATGTCAAAAGTATCGCGATGAGATCGCGTCGTTTTTGGAGAAGCACAACACGGTATATCGATTATATTTATCAAAAAAAAAGAAAAAAAAAAAAAAAATTGACCAACGTCTCTGAAAATTGGCGATAAATTGAGGCAGAAACTCTTGGAGCTGTTCGGCACGAGGTTCGTCGTGTACGGCGACCCGATCAAACGCACCGATTCGGCCCTCCTGATTTCCAATCACAGGACTTTGGTCGATTGGGATCTCTGCTCGGCGGCGACCCATCAGCTCTTCATGCCTCTGTCCTACGCCAACAACCTCAGGATCGTCGCGAAAGATCAAGTGAGACGCTTGCCTGTCTTGGGTATAAACGCACACAGCTCGGCTTTTGCCATTTTACATGATATGTATTTCAAGAATGTCTCGTCTCACGACGATTTCGTTGCCTGAAGGTGCGCTCGGACAAATGAGGGGGGCGATTTATCTCAAGCGCAACTGGCAACTCGATAAGGACACGTTCGTCGAGTACCTGGACTATCATCGGGAGATCGGCAAGAAGGTGCAGATACTGTTCTTTCCCGAGGGCACGGACTTCACGGAGAAGAGCAGGCGCAACTCGGACAGGTACGCCTCGGAGCGCGGACTGCCGCTCTATCGGCACGTGATCCATCCGAGGACCACCGGATTCGCCAACGTCGCGCTCTACTGGCAGCAGATCGATTGCCTCGACGCCATCTATGACCTGACCTTCGCTTATCCCGATCTCGAGCCGAACGTGAGTGTCCGCGAATCGAGTTGCGTTTATTTTTTCACTTTGATCGCGATCCGCTATTTACGCGCAGCCATTCAAGAGATTTCTCTGCGGCCATCTGCCCTACGAGATACACGTGTACGTGCGGAGATTCGACAAGGAGGATCTGCCGCGCGACGAGATCGGTTTGAAGCATTGGCTCCAGCAGAGGTGGAAGATCAAGGAGGAGTCGCTGACGCGATTCCACGAGGACAAACGCTTCGACTGTCCATGCAGGAGCGATGACGACGGGACGCCTCTGACACTGTGTTTTATCCTTTGGTCATTCTCGTGCTGTCGGTATTTTCGTCAATATACACTTCATCTTCTCGCGTCCGGAAATTCTTGACGATTTTATTTCTATTTTTCAGTTGTCGTATTGATGTTACTGATAAAGTCGCTGCTTTTTCAAATCTACGCTGTTTTCCTCTTCGTCACCGTGGAGATCGTGTCTTTTACTGTCGGTTTGGATAGACTCGAAGTGAACTGGTATTGGAGACGGAAATCAATTTTGTCGAAATTACAGTCGAATAAGAACAAACGAGCTGCATGAACTTAATTTTGCAATTATTGTCCACAAGGTTACCATTGCTGGGATGAAAGTCTATTTATAGTTTTATGTGAAAACAGGATTTTTTTACTACGCGTTCTGCTCTCGAGAGTTTTGACCTAGGGCAACTATACTCAATAGGGAACTTGGTCAAATTACAAATAATCGTATTATCATTTCATCACCTTTCCCTACTTTTCTACTTTGGAGCTTTTGACTCGGCCGCAAGGTGGCACAGCGCCACGAAAAACTCGTGCCCGCAAGAAGAACAGCCGAGTTTACACTACTATTATAAGTACAGAGGAGGTGTTGACAACGAAGTTGTTCTTTGAGCCGAGAGAAGTCAGTTCGTAGTGTTATGATCGGCATTATAAGTCTAGTAGCAGAGTCAGATAAGCAGCAGCACACCGCGGAATCTATCGATCCCCAAATCGGCGAGCAAGCAATCAAAAGCCCACAGACAGTCTGGACGCAGCAACAACCACTATAAAATCTAGTACTTATAAAATTGAAATTAGTAATTGATCCGTCCAAGTTTTAAGTGTTCAAAATATATCATCCTCAAACTTGATTTGAGCATATTCTAAAATTTTACCAAAACGGAACGAATTTTTCGTTTTAAATAAGCACGAGAAAAGGGAAATGGAGGATTTGATAAATACTTTCACAAGTATTGAAGATATAGACATTATAGATGCCAACAATTTTATACGGGTTACATATCATTATTTGATCCACGAAGCGATAGATTCTTCACCGACATTTTCCTCTTTCGCAAAACTGTTAAACTTTTGATGAAAGATAAAATTCTTTTTCCGAGTGGGGACGTTTTTTTTGCATTGGCATTGCATCGAAGACAATTAGAAATAGTGAAATTACTTCAGGAGATTAACAAGATGAAAATCCACGAGTTCAGATTTGAAGATGGTAGATCCGCCCTTCATTACATATATGAAGAAGACAAACATAGCATGGAATACGATGTCAGTGGAAAGATGACCAAGGAAGTTGTGGACTATTTTTTGGAAGATTCACTGGAAATTCACATGGAAGATCACGGTTACACCTACTTTCACGCGGCTTGCATGACGTGGCTGCAGTAAATCTATTTACATACCAGCGGCCCGAAAGTAGCATTTCTCGGCTGCTGCGCTAAATGGGATATTGTTATTTTCGGGCCCGGGGTATGTAAAATCGTATACTGGCCTATACCGGGAAAAAAAGAAAGCGTCAGTGCACGTGCTAATCGACCTCGGCTTCGCCTCGGTCGCTTATTTCACGTGCCCTGGGACTTTTCTATTTTTCCCGGCCTAGGGCAGTAATGTACTACAGGAAAACCCCGTTATTCGCGGATTCGGTATTCGCGGTACTTTTTTGGAACCGAACCCCCGCGAATAACGGGGTTTGCCTGTATCTTGAGCCAAGGCGTAGACGTCAATCTCAGCACATGCATGTGCTCGCCGTTGTTTGTCGCTGCCTATTACAGACACGTTGAGCCTGTACAAATTTTACTAGAGCATGGGCCGAACCCAAACCAGAAGAACCTCGACCATTCGACACCTTTGCATGCTCTTGCGAGGTCGCGGTATCCATGCGAGTGCCCACGTTTATTCCACTTTTGTGATTTTAAAAAACCAGCCAATAAGATCGTTGACATGCTTATTAAAAAACGAGCAAAAATCGAAGGATGTAATCAGTGGGGAGATACGCCTTTGCCATTATCAGTGGCCCGTTTTGACGTGGAGTTTACACGATCTCTCTTGAAACTTGGTGCGAGCTTGAGAAGTTTGAACGCGCGGCGAATGTTTGGCATGCATTTTCCAAACATTGAAATGAAAAACCATCCTTTAACTTTGAACATTGCAAAGGTGATAGAATTATTGCAGTCGGCCGGCTTCCAAATAGATTTCTATACTAGATTCAGAATGATCAAATGTTGGATAAGAGTTAGAGCAAACGATACAATTCTTGTAAAAGGATCCAAAGAAAAAATTTTCATAAGACCACAGTTGGAATTGTTTGCCTCCGATCTGTTCATGACCGATTACTGTAAATTAAATCTGCCGTACACTGTCTGCTGCAAAGTTGCTGAAAAAATGAGTGACGAAGATCTGTTTCGTTTATGCGAGCAAACGAGTGAAGAGAAGCTAATACCGTCGTCGCCTAAGCGAAAAAAACGACGATTATATGTTGAAAGAGGCCACAAATGAGAAATATTTTTAGTACATCTTTTGTTATGAATTTTTATAACAAAACAAGGGATTATAACATGAGCCAAAGGCGATTACTTAGTATCATTAGAATCATTAGTAATCATTACTACAAAGAGTTTGGTTGAAAAACAAGATAAGGATTAGTTGTAAATACTACTTTTTCTTAATACAGCCTAAAATTATCGGCAAGGTTGCGCATTAAGAGTTAGAGTAGAAATAAGTAACTGTATTTATGTAGATATTTTATCATCGTGTAAATATCGATGTGTTTTTTTACATTAAATATAAAAATGAAAAACAAGATTTCGCGAGTCATTTCAATTGTTTTGCGTGAACCTATTATTGATTAGATGTTGATATAAAAATTTTTTCACAATATAATTAGGATGTACATGAATTTAAAATGCGTGAAATATATCGGAAATGAAACATTCTTTGTACGAAAGAACGTTCGGTTTTTCAGTTTTTTATTTGGTGTTTTATTGATTGAATATGGTGTTTATACGAGAAATTTTAGAAAGTTCACGAAATTTTTTTTTGTATTAAATAATAATTTATTTATTTTTCTTGAAATTGTTTAAATTAATACATACGTTTTTAATCTTATTATTTTTCTAGAAATTTGCATAATTTCCATCGAAACAGGTCTCTAGCACTTTTTCCTTGAATTTAATTTTTTTTTGGCTTCAATTTTACTGAAAATCGGCCGTATAATATATTAATATCTAAATGAGCAAAGTCATGACAAACATGATATAAATGTAGTTAAAACTTTGTTATATTCTTAAAGAGTACATTGACAAATGAAAATCCTGAAAATATTACCCCTCTTGGCCCTCATGGATCTATCATTTTTCAAATTTTTCGAAATATTTAATGAAAAATTTGTACTCAAAATTTATATTCATTACCTCAAAAGAATTGTTGTATCGAATGGGCAAACTACTTAACTTTTGATAAATTTCGATAATTGGCAAACCAACAGACACAATAAGACAGCTCCAAAGAAGAAAAAAAATGCATGTATGATACAGGCCTATTTCTCAAAAAAAGAAAACCCCAGAGATCGTCTTATATTGTCTTAGCTTCGCCCAGGCTGCTAATTACATGTACTCTGGGATTTTTCTATTTTTTGCCACCTAGGACAGTAATGTATGATATATGAGATTTGTAATACAAGATTTTTTTTAATCGGTCAAAAAAAGTGATAATTTAATATTATCTTGACAGTCTGAGTTTGTTGATGTAAAAATAGAACGTAATTGGCGTTCAAGCTGAAAATGAAACTAAGTTTGCATAAAGAATATAGTTTTCAAAGTGCAGAAACGTATAATAACTGAGAATAATCCTAGTTAATTCACTAACGAATCACATAATAAAGTTCATGAAAAAAGTGTATTACAATGAGATTTATGTATGTAACAAACTATGTGATAAAAAATATGACTTGAGGTGACAATATGTAATGATTAATTGTGTAATAATTAATGAACCACAACATAAAATTGTTGCAAAAAGGGTATTACATCAATGTAACAAACTATTTAAAAACACCTGTACCTCAAAGCAATATGTCACCTAAATTCATGTGAGTAAAAAACAAGATGTGTTTTAATTCAGAAACAAAATAAAAGTTGAAATGTTACCCGTCAATGTCTTGAAAGTCCAGTTACTTGAATGGTTTTTCAGAGGAATTCGTAGTTCATAATTCGTATAACTTTTTGAATGCGAAAAGAAAGTGATTTTAAATTTTTTTATTGAAAAATTTTATTTGTAAAGATCCACATGAGATGAGTTACAATTCATCAAAATTTTAAAAATCATACAAGTATATGCTTACAAAAAATCATTTTTTAAAAATATTACATTACACATTTCATGAAAAAAATCATCATATTATAGTACGTTAACTACAATAATACTATTCAATGAATAGTTTATTCTTGTATTTTTACATGGTATATTATATATACTATTATATATCTCATTGTTCGCGAGTAAATATATACAAATTTTAGCATTTCTCATGTTTAAAATTGCTTACTCGCTTCTACTGAAGTGTTATATTTAAACTAAGAAGAATTTATTCAAGCTACCTAAGAGATGATATTTATACAATGAAAAAAATTGATAAAAAGAGTCTTTGTCCTAGAAGATGAGATTCCTCTTTATAAAAATATTTTTCTTTTGTACATTTCTTTCGTAAACGGATAAATTGGGCTTGGTAGTGGACTCGGTTTTAGTACGCCTGCTTTTGGTTTTTTATTTCCATCAAATGGAATAGCAGGACTTAGCCTAAGTTGCCGAAAGTATTCGGAAGTATGTTGCTCTTTATTGTGCTCCAGCATTATTCTTACTCGTTTCTTGGCTGATGACGTCTAAAAAAGTTGTAAAATTAATCATTAAAACTGTAAATTATTGAAACTGTAAATTTGTTGTAGTTAGAATTTTACTCACATCGAAGACCTTTGTATTTGGAGTAACCACTGGTGTAGTAACGGGTGTATTCAATTTGGACGATAGTGACTTTTTCACAGCAATTGGTGTTGTAGTAACTGAATCCATATTTTTATTTTTGTTTTTTCCTTTAAGCTTTTTGATTACAGAAACTGCAGGTGTTGTTTCAGAGGTACTCAATTCAGCTGATGTTGAAAGAGAAGTTGAATCTTCTATATTTTTTTCTTGTTTTTTCAAAAGAGCTGGTTTTTTGGATTTTACACTTGAATTTAACTCATCTACATTTTTTGCTTCTTTTTTCAGAGGAACTTTTTTTTTTGATGATTTAGGTGAGTCTGACTCAAGCTCATTTTCTGCTTGGTTTTCCAAGAGAACTTGCTTTTTGGATACCTTAGTTGAGTCTGTCTTAGGTTCATTTTTAGCTTCTCTTGCCAGAAGAACCTGTTTTTTTGATGATTTACCTGAACCTGACTCAAGACCATTTTTGGCTTGTTTTTTCAACAATTTGGCTTGCTTCTTCAGCATTTTTTTTGATGTTTGACTTATGTCTAGCTCTTCAACTTGTTCTTGTTGCTGTTGTTTTGGTTGTTTTTTAGGTTGACTTGATTCTAACTCAAGCTCCCTTTCTGCTTTCCTTTTTAAAGAAAGCTGTTTTTTATACGCTTTACTTGTGTCTGACTCAAGTTTATTTTTGAATTCTACAAGATCTTCAGCTGCCTTTTGAGTATCATATCTGGTTGTTTCAAGGGCAGGTACTTCTTTGATACCAATTGGCATATCTCCTTTGGTCAGCTTGGAGAAGCTATAAATGATTTCAGATATAAATAAATATATGTAAAGTTTAATATTTGATTTGAAAAAAAAAATGAGAATTATAAACTCACTCAGCTATCAATTTAGTAACTACTTTTCTTGTCTGCGTGGTAGAATCCTTGTGAAATTTATACTTTTCTAAAATTTTGACGATTCCAGCAGGATTAAATAAGATTTGTGGAATTTCCACATTTACTCGTCCAGCTCTAGGATCTAAGGGTTTTTCAACATTAGTTGAACAATCTTCGTTTGTTTCATCAATTTGATTTTCATCATCTTGATTTTCATCATCAGAAACTTCAATTTTTTGCATATCATTAATATTTTTGCAAGGAAAACCAGCCTATAGAGAATATATTTTAGTCAATATACTTAATCATTGAAAATATCAAATGATCAAAATAAGTCATTTTACTTACATTCCTCCAAGCTTCAAATTTTTCGGTGTAGTCCATGCCAACATCAGATTGGAAAATCAAATAACGGAAAATATTTTTTACAATATTATTTACTATTCTGCGATCCTTTGAACAAGCTAAATGAATTGTATAGGGTCTAATAAATTCTTTTACAATATTTTTCGGGATTTTTTCCTCTCCAATCTAAAATAAAAAAAGTTCAAAGTAAAATAAAACATGAGAAATTTAAAAATTGAAAAAGAAATGTGACTGTTGTAAAATGAAGTAGGTGTAGACTTACTTTGGCTAATTCCTCCATAAAGATATCAGTTATGTGCAAATTTAATCCTAAACTGGTTTTTGGATCCATCAATAATTCTTGGAAAATTTTGGCAATCGCAACAACACAGGGTTTATCCCAAGAATACTTTTTACACAATACAAAAGTTTGCCTTACTATTCTTCTGACAAGCTAAAAAGAAATAAAAGTTATAAAAATTCACTATTAAATTAATAATATGGTTGATAAATGTTATTGGGTAGAATAGATAGATTGGACATACCATTTGAAACTTGTCGATCCTGTAGTTATCTATTCCAAACCACTCTTTAGCAAGAGTTTTGAAAGCGCATCTTGTATAAAGCAGCGCGGTGTCGAAAGACTCAAAACAGAATACAAGTTTGCTGATCGTTTCAGCAAGTTCTTCTTGTATTAACATTTTATCCGACATCCACATGCAGTAAAACAAGCCTTTCCATAATCTTAGAAAGTCTTCTTCTGAAAATACTATAACAAAAAAATTCATTTTACAGTGAGTTCTTCAAATTGTTAGGGCTCCCCAATCAATAATTTCACATTTAATATGAAAGATTTAAGTAACATACCACAAGAGCTTTGAGAGCGTAGAGTGAGCCATTTCTTGAGATTTTTTATCACTTTGTCCCTCACTTTCTTATCACTGTTCGCTAGTGAACGGACAAACTTTGCTTCGACCATAAATAAATTTTCGTTTTTAGGTGCTTGGGACACTTTGGGAGCTGGGTTTTTATTTTCCTTGATATGCGTGCCATTGCTCAAGGCCCTGGTTTTTTTCACTTTTTTCCCTTTGAAAGGACGCTTTTTCAGCTTCGTTGATTTTATTTGCACAACAGACATGATGAGAGAAGTTTCTGTATTTCTCGTAGCCAGAAAAAATCTCTTTTTCTTTTCTTTAGACGCCCCTGTGGTGCATGTGCTCTGAAATTCTCGTCAGCGCGCTGCACGTGGCTCTACTGGCCCGCGCGTACAGTAAGTCGCAGTGGTCATCAACTGCTGCTGCCATCTTGAATATTGGCGGCAAGTTTAAAATGATATTTTTCACCTCATAATTCTTGAAACTGATCAATTTTTAGAAAGATATATTTTATTTAGAAATTATTGTAGCTTTCTTAAATATTCAAAATCCTTATCTTAACATTTTTATGTGATCATTTTGTATCTGTAATTTTTACAGTGCGGCCATGGATGAAAAATCATGTCAATTTTGATATTTATATTTTCCATGTTATGTCTCACTTTTTTAATTATCACGAATAAACAGGAAAAAAATAACATGATTTTTCAAAGATCGCTGCACTGCAAGAATTTAAAATAAATAATTTTTATATAACTTTATGTAGATAATGTTGATGCGTTGTATTAGGTATGCTTTTATACATAAATATTGACTACTTTAGTTGTGCTGTAAGGGCATTTCTGTTTAAGTAAGCTTGAAGTCATATTTGAAGGTCATAAGAATGTCAATAACTTAATAGTTGAGAGAATTAATTTAGAATTTTGATACGTTGCATAACTACTCAATTCATATCTGGTGCCTGAACGGAAGTGATGCGCGATGCCGCTGTGGTGGCGCGATCTGTGTAATTCCAAAATTTTACGCACCAGCATGCAGCGGCACAGCTCTCTGCTTGTTCTGTTTCCTGCCGTCCGGTACTCAGTGAGTATCCACGTGCGAGTTCTCTTCTGAAGCTAAGGCCTAACCTCAGGCGACTGCACGTTTAATTATTAAAAAATGTCGACCAAAGCCGAACTCGCTTGCGTTTACGCTTCCCTCATCCTCACCGACGACGATGTCGCCGTCACTGTAAGTACCGAAACATATTTTATTTTGCAAAAATTAATTTTTATTCGGCCATTGCGCGAACTGCAAATTTCACCCATAATTTAATTTCCAGGGTGAGAAGATCCAAACCATCCTCAAGGCTGCCGGCGTAGACATTGAGCCCTACTGGCCCGGTCTTTTCGCCAAGGCTGTAGAAGGTCTTAATGTCAAGGACCTGATCACCAACATTGGATCAGGAGTTGGAGCTGCCCCAGCTGGTGGTGCTGGTAAGTTTCTGTTCATATTCTTACTTTGACTTTGTTCCTCTGTTCATCCACCGACCTAGATTTCACCTTGCTAGAACGGTCAGCTTTTGAGGAAAAATTAACGATTGAAATGCCTGCAAGAATGCACTAGGTTCATTCGAGGCCTTTTATTCTACATTGTTTTAACTTTTTGGTTAAAATATTTGAATCTTGATAAAAATTGTAAAAATGTCAATAAGTTATCCAAAAATAGATAATTTGCTAAAGTTTTCAAAATGATACTCTTATAATATATTGAAATTCACCTCTTACAATAAAAAAATCCTTCATTTATAGCCCCAGCAGCCGCTGCCGCCGCTGATGCTCCAGCAGCCAAAGAGGAGAAGAAGAAGGAAGAACCTGAAGAAGAATCCGATGACGACATGGGATTCGGTAAGATTTTCAAAACTATTACATTTATTTGGTTTATTATCAATTTTAATAAGCATAAAATGATTATTCAAGCGTGTTAGACTACTGAATATGTCGTGTAGCCAAATTTCTTAAATGACTTTCTGCGTATGAATGTAATTTTTTTCAAACTTAATAGGATTGCATACTAAATAATCATTTGTATTTGTGTTTCAGGTCTGTTTGACTAAACCATGGATCACGGAAATACTGTTTGCACAGTATCTGATGATACAGGCTTTGGTAAGATATTTAAAACCAATGCATTTATTTGGTTTATTATTATTAATTTTAATGAGCATACAATGATTATTTATGCATGTATTAGCTACCGAAAAATGTTTTTGTGTAGACAAATTTTTAAATGAGTTGCTCCTTATAAATTAAATTTCATTCAATCTCAATGAGTAAAACTGTACTAAATGATCATTTTTATTTGTGTTACAGGTCTATTTGACTGAACCATGCATCATGGGAATACTGGAAAAACACAAAATAGGAAATAAATAATTTCTTAAAAAATATACGTCTTATTTGTTTACAATTACCCTGATACCCTTATTAAAAAACTAAAATATTTAATTTGACAAAATTTGATTCAAGTTCGAATTTCACAATAATACATAAACCATTAGTCGATTTCAGTTGATTATTTTCTTTTGTCAAAACAGTTTCTCGAGTAGCGAAATATTTTAAAGTTTTTATCAACTTATCAGATTTATTTTGAAGCAATTTCATTATATCTGTCCAATAGATACTTTTTTATAGAAAAAATCTATTCAATTTCTTTCAAATTATGAGCCTAATTATTGAGTGAATTATCTTTTGGAATTGTTTCAATGATTTGACTACGATTTTACCGAGGATCAAATAATTTTCAGTGATGATTTTAAAGTGTATTTGTTACAAAGGTATGCTCGAGCCATAAAATCGAGCGGATTAACTGGTTCTTTGGTCTTGAGCTTGCGCGAAACTCAGGTCAACGGTCAAAAAATCAAAGCGGTCCGACAAAATAAAATACAAATCTGATTCACGAAACGATTCATAACTTTTGATTAAGATATTTAATTGGAAAAATAAAATAATAATAGTACTTGATACAAATAATAATGCTATCAAACCGTCAAGTTTGAAAAGTCTTAGCCGATTCAAGCACGGCAGGCCACTTCGAAATATCGCGGATAGCTCGATTTTTCCGAGTCTCGAACACCCCTTACTTACACGTCATGAATCAATTTAAATGTTTTGTCTCGTACTTTTAATTAATTATTCATGATACTGATTTACAATACAGATGATTTTTGGAGCATGTGTCATGATTGCAACGATCGTTTCATACTCAACTTTTCAAATAGGTTTTAGAGGGTTTATCTTACAAATTTTTTCGTAATTTTAAATTCGGTTATTTGATATTCATTTTCAAGTCGAAAAGAAATTTGAATATTTAATTGAATAAGATATCGAAAAAGAGTTGGCCTCTAATTGAATTATAATTATCTGTATCGAACCGATCGATACAGATACGAGAGCTGGTCACATTTGTATTCGCTACCTATCCTATCCTATAATTTAAATGACAAAAAAAACAAGGATTTTTATCGAAATTGCCACGTTCGTATATAGATTATTGATATCGCCTACACATCATCAAGAGTTAAAAATTAATTAACTTTGATGACAGCTAGCGATGGATAGATAAAGCTATATGCAGGCAGCCAGGCAGCGATCGCTAACGAGCCCTTTTTTCCTCTCCCCCTTCCATTTTTTCGTAGCCAAGTATAAAGTATAAACCCTGGCTGGCGATCGGTCGATGCTGTAAATCATTAGAAAAGAAGGCAGCGACGCGTTCGCAGTGCATATACAAGCCGTTGTCTATCGGGCACACTGATTGAGCCGCAGAGACATCCCGCGAGTCTTGTCTGATAAGACTGCTACATACACTGGTTGCGGAGATGTCGATCGCTGCTGGCGTACGCGACGACGACGACGTATTTTTTATTATTTGCGCCGCCGACTTCAGACTTGACACGTCGTCGTGCTTTCTGTTTATATAGTGTTTTGCGCCTCGGTTGCGAAATCTCGCGCTCGGCGCCTACGCACCAATCGAGACGTCGACTCGGCTAAAAATTCGGAGTCGTGATTCGCGGGGCCTTTCACAGTAGTGCGAATTGTGCGTGTGCGACTTGCAGCTTGCTTCGCGTATTTCGTTTAAAGTGCTACAGTGCTGCCTTGTAATATAAACGTTTGGTTTTCGCAGTCCGTGCAAAAGTACACATCATCTGTGGAAAAGAGCGCACGACACGACACAAACGGCTGTCAATATCCATAACGCTTGACCCGATGACAGCGAGCTCCCAGGCCAAATCACCATCTGCGTGCAGCGTCTCCCGAAGAAATTGGCAGCAGCACGATGAAATTAGCCAGTGACGCGGATAGTCCTGGTCGACGGCTTCGCGCAACCAGCAGCAGCATGCGAGCTGCCCAGAGGACAAAGTCGCCCGGGACCTTGGCACTCTTCGCCGTTGGCCTGCTGTTGTTTGTCGACTGCTGCTTCCAGACCAGCGAGGCCAAGGTGTCCGATCAGCGACGATGCTACGACCCAGACTGCTCCGGTATGGCCTTTTGCACCCCTCGCACATACACCTATATAATCGCTTTTCCGTGCGGTCTACACACGACCAAGTGTAGCGTAGGCTGAGCTTGCTGCAGCCTTACTTGCGATGCTCCGAAGCCATTCATGTGCTTACTTGGTGTCCGATTACTTTGTTTAATGCACCAGGGACACGCTGCTGTTGCTTACCTATGCTACGCTATTCTATTACTAATATTTTTCTTTCTTACGCATGCATATCTTAATCTGCAAATATTTTTATATTGTCATTGGATTATCTTTTTCATTGCTAAAGTCATGGTTTTTTCACTCCACAGTCGCTGTTTCATATGGTAAAACAACTATTCCTTATCCCTCAAAAGACCCTGATGTATTGAGTTTTCCTGCCAATGTGGAGGTCAAAGTTTTCAGTAAAGAAGCAGGCTCTAGACTTGATCTTTGGGGTGTTGAGGTGAGTGATTATGAAATCTAAGAATATTTCAAGAGCACTTACACTGTCCAGTGACGCTGATAAACAAATGCTTCTTTTATTCTCTATTTTAAATATTTATTTATTTTTATTAGATAAATGGTAAGAGAGGCTATGCTCCATCAAAGTTTATCCGCGAAACCAAAATCGTACATCCCAATTTGGATAAATTAGTGCCAATTGAAGAAAGTTATAATGTACAGTCCAAGGATAACACGAAACAAGCTGAGGAACAGATTGAGGATAATAATAACATTTTTAATACTCTTCAAGAGAGTCTCAACGAAGCAGAAATACCAAAGGATGAATTAAATGAAAATATTCAAATCAGTCAGGAAAATGACATTTCTAGTGATGAACAACTCATTGAAGAAAAAAATAATCAAGCTCATGATTCTCAAGAGGTCAAGGAATCAACTAGTGATGAGAATGTGAAAATGGAAATATATCCTGATATCATCAAATCTACATTTTCTGCTTTTTCTGGATTATCTGGAATATTGAATGGTGATGATGATGAATCAGAAGAAGATGAAACAAAAGAAGAATTCAAAGTAGAAAATGATACACAAAGTAAAGAGCCTGATCAAATCACATTGAACAATAATCCTGATCTTAGTGTTGATACTACTACTGAATCAGAGAATGTATTAGATAAAAATTTTGATGAACCAGTGTCTCCAGATAGCTTAACATCTGAAACACCAATTGAAACTATTGAAGAGGCTGATTTAAAAAACACTTTTGAAAAAGTTGCAGAACTTATTAAACCAAAGGAAAGTGCTGAAGAGAACCCAACATATATTTCTGAAGAAGTATCTGAACAGAAAAACGTTGATGATGCAAATGATGAGTTTAATAGTTCAGAAATTATTGAAGAAGACAAGAATTTAAATTTTTCTATTGATAGTATAAAAGTTGAAAGCAGTGAACATGAATTTCTTCCAAAATCTAATATTAATTTAAGCGTAGATCATAATGACCATGTTGAAGAAATTCCAGAAGTTCCAGTTGTTAATTCTGAAAACATTGAAGTTTTACCTTTGTACGATGAAAAAAGTTCTGATTTAAGTGTTTCAAATAATAGTAATAATATAATATCTGAGCCTCAAAGTAATGATATCAAGTCTGATGAATCAATAAATGCTAGCATAAATTCTGAAAAAGTTGAAGATTTAGCAGAAATAACAGTAACAGATGAACAAAAAGTAAACACATTACAGCAAAAACCAGTAATTCTTGTTGATACTTTACCTGAATCTTTTAGTACTGATGATTCCGTTATTTTACAAGTGCCTTTAGAGAAGGAAATTAAAGATGAAGCAGTTATACAGTCTAATCAAGATTTTTTATCATTAAGTAACAATCATGAAAGTCTTCCTGAATATGAAAACTTTCCCACTGAAAACAATGTTGAGACTGTTGAAAATTTAACTGTTTCAAATGTACTAACACTGGAATCAAATGTTAATAATGATACAAGTTCATTAAATATCTTAAATGAAAACGATTCTTTAATAGATAGTTCAGAGGTTAACTATCAGCCTATAGAATCTAATATTGAGAATAATATTCCCCAAAAGTTTAATGTCCTTCATGGCAATAGAAATCTGTTGAATGCTGAGAGTATTGGTAAGTTTTAAAATACTACAGTTTTATTGATTTAATAAGAATTTTTCACAATTTTAATTTAATTTCAGGGTCAGAAGAATTAGTAATCGACAACGTCGCGTCTAATAGTCTTCAAACTCCACCTGCTTCAGTTTTAATTACTGAAGAAGATGAAAAAGTTCATTCTATATTTAGTGGAATAAAAGAAACAGGTATAATGTCAGTAATCATACTTGGGTTTTTAAAAAACACAATCATTACTAGTTTTTATTTTTCAGCTATGACTCCTGAAACCTGCGATCAGATTGATTCTAAATTTGTGCTTGAGGTTGGTTTTTATAAATAATAAAATATATTATATTTTTATTGTATTTAATACTAACATTAATAATATCTGTTCAAAAATAAAAATGTATTATTTATTTCAGGAATCTTCACATCAATTCTTTTATATTTGTATAACAGCTGTTACAACCTTATTGTTTTCTCTTGGTTACTATTTAATTGAAGTAAGCATTACTAAAATCTATCAAAGAATAAATGCTCAAATGATTGCTCATTTTAATTTTAATATTTGCAGAACAAACGACGAGATGCACATCTTATATCAAAAATTAATAAACTCGAAAAGGATTTGATGGTAACAAAAAAAGAATGCATCATTCTTGATGAAAATTTCAAGTCCACAAAAACAAAGGTAAAATATAATTACATCTCAGTTATTTTTATTTTAGTAATATGTAAATTATATCATAAACTTTTATCATTTGTTTTAGTTGGACTCCATTGAGAATGAGTCATTTGGTTCAAATGAGATGGTGTTATCATTAAAAGCAGATTTGGCTACTTCTGAGGTATAATAAATAATCCATGTGGCTTATACAAGTGTTAAAAAAAGATTACATTTTGATAAGTGAAATTTAATAATATATCAATTTTTATAGAATGTTCGAGGTGAATTGGAAGAACAAATTGCGAGTCTAGAGAGAGAATTAGAAACTGCAACTGATACTGGATTAGAATTAGAGCGTATGTTGCGTGAAATGCTATCTTCACAAAAAGATGAAAATAATCCATTAGCCAAGAAGATAGAAGATTTACAAGTTAAATTAAATGAACAACAGTCTGCCAATGAATATTTAACTAATGCTTTAGCAACCAAAACTCAAGAGGTAGCATCACAAGAATCATTTTTTTAATTTCACAATCTATAAAATTTTTACGAATTTGAATTGTATTTTTGTTTAGAATGAGAGTTTAACTGCAGATCTCACTGAAAATTTGAAAAAAGTTGAAGAATTACAGACTGAATTAACTTCAGTGGCTGAGGAACTTAAAATTCAAAGAAGTACAAACGAAGATATGAAGCAAACGCTCTCATCTAAAATTCAAAATCTAGAAATTCAAGTTAATACTGTAAGTGGTAAAATAATTTATATAAACCTAAAAATTTATTGAATAATTGATGTAAAATTATTGCAGTTGAGTGATGAAAAATCAATCATAAGAAAGCAATTGAGGGCTAAAGAATTAGAAGTTGCAGAGTTGTTGAAGGTAGTTGAACAACTTAATTCAAGTAATATAGATTTAGAAAAGATTTACGACGTGTCACAAGTCAAAGTAGAACTTAGTCATTTGCATGAAGAGAGAGATGAACTAAAGGCTAAATTGATTGAAGAAGAGGGTGCTCGTCAATTATTAGAAGGTTGGTTTTTTTAAATATTTTTTTTATGTGATAAATGTTAAGGCTCGCTCATTTAGGGTACAGAAGTATGCATTTCAAAATTTTTTTAATTATCCATAGAACACATGAAAGTTATATCAGAAGAAGTTATATCTTTGAAAGACCAATATAAAATAGCAGAAAAAGAAAAGTCTGATGCAGAAACTCGCCTAGAAGTGCTGACGAAATTTTTCGAAGACAAGGAAAATCAAAGGCAAAAGTAATATTACATTTCATAAAATAGAAACTCGATTTTTGAGTCTATACTGGTAGTTTTAAAATTAATACTTTTAAAATCAATAATTTTAAGGGAAGAGGCTTTGTGGATGGAAAAACAAGGAGAGCATAAATCTACTGTGGAAAGAATACACTCAATGGAAAAAGATTTGCACACTTATAGAAAGCAAATAGAAATGTTGAAGGTAGAAATACTTGATCAAGAAAGAGAATACAAGTCTCAAATATCAGTCGCTGAGCAGAAAGCTCACGAAAATTGGGTATGATCTATTTTAAATGTTAATTAAACTGCGTACACGGAAACAAAATTCACACTAAAATTCCCACTTTTTTTTAGCTCCTGGCTAGACAATACGAGCGCCGTTTAGAGGACAGCAAGGCGGAATCGAGTCAATTACGAAATCGTCTCACACACGTTGAAAAGAATATGAACGATAGCGATGCTGATATGAAGCTACATCGTAAGTACTGTTGTCTTAAGCATCGATCTCATCAAATTTAATCATGAACATTTCTTTTTGAATACATATAAACACAGATAAAAAACAAGTAACGCCAAAAAACTTTACACGAACTTTCGTATCTTATTGTTGAACTCGTAAGCTATTGATTTAGTCAAAATTATTCAAAGTATAAGTAGAAATACTGAATAACTGTAGTAGTTAAATAACGAATATCTAAGTTTACGCGTAAATTACCAGATAATTATTTTACTGGTGATCTCAAATATTCCTAATTTACATTTAAAGTTCCTTCTCTATTTATCGTTGCATTGAAATGTAAAATTCAAAACTCCAGAGTAGATAAATGTTGCCATTGTAAAAGCTAATGCCCCTTGCTTGTGTTATGCTTGATTCTCGACCTAAAGGTCTTCAACAAAACGGCGAGAACAGCAGTGGGAATTTAGTAGATCCGGTATCGCCACTGATGTTCGCCGGAGGCGTTGGGATGCCACCGCCACCACTGCCTCCGTTTGGACCACCTGGATTCGCACCTCCGCCACCTTTTATGCCGCCACCGGACATGGCTGCTCCCAATTCGAGACCGCCGCCTCTGGGTGGCGGACGCCTGTCGTCGCCACCACCTCACAACAGCAGCGGGGCGAATGCGAGATCACCACCGCCACCGATGTCTCCACCACCTATTTATCATGGACTTCCACCTCCACCCCATCATCCTCATCACATGCCACCTATGACTTCACGTTTTCATCCACCTCCGATGATGTTCGACGTTCCTCCTCCTCCACCTCCAACGCTAGGTCATTATCCTCCTCCGGCTCATCATTCCTGGGAAGATGATAGAAGATCAGGTGGTGGTGCCGGTGCCAGTGGCTTTCAGAGGACGCGCAATTACAAAGGTTCGTAACTATACTTTTAGGGGTGTCCAAAGTCACGGTGCGAATATATGTATATTTACTACGGATTTTCTGAGATTTCTCTTGACTATGCCTTTTTTTTTGTTAGCTTTGAAGCCTAGATCGAGCTTTTTTAGTGAGCTTTTAATAGTGATTTCGAAATACGTAGTCTGATGCTTTTTTACTATAGAAACTACAACTATTCAATTTACTCTTTTGTAATTTGTAAAAGTTTTAATATAGCCACCAAAACTACGCAACTATGACCAATTTTTTTGAAACAATTGAAATAACAGTATTGTTAGACTCAGACAATTTTTCACCGATCATTTCATGAGTCAAAGCTCCATTTTCTTTTTTATGATTTTCTTTTCTAAAAATTTATTTCTCAAAAGGACGCAGACGTTTTTCTAAAGTCAGACAATTTTGGAGCACCATGGAAGGAAATGCAAATAAGTGATCTTATTATTGTCAGGTTGACAACGTTTTGGTTTTTGATACTTTTTGTAGTCTCATTTTGAAAAATTTCTTTGACACTTAGTGACACCGATGTATTATCAGTTGTTTATGATTTTCGTTTTATTTAAATCAATTTTTATCTCTTGAATAGCTTATACATCGGGTAGCATTATTTTATTGAATTTATTCGCTGCAACTTTGATTTAATGAGAAATTTTTTCATCCGTAGGTTCCTTGCATTCATCAGGAGAATCGCTCGACAAATCTCATCAAGGAAAGGTGTAGAAAAACAATAGAAAATGAATTTTTTCCCTTTTGGGAAACATTTTCCTGCAATTAAATTACTGATTTTTTACACTAAGAAGATATTTTTGAATATATTAACGAACCTTTTTTAGTGCAATGCTAGTCATTGCTCTTTACGAGGAATTTGGTACTTTGATTAGTACCGTGTCTGATTGACAACCGATAATACTGCAAAATTAATTACGTATTTGATATGAATGAAATAATAACTGGTGATATAATATTTATATATCGTTCAGTACCGTTGTTATGGTTTTTTATTTTATTTTTAATTACTTGCATAGTGTATTTGTGATGATAATCAAATGTTGAGTCACGAGCGTAAAACCGCTTGTATAAATACTTAAAAGAATAAGCTTTCAGATTCGCGTTGGTGTTGAGTTGAACATTATATGAAAAAAAATGAATGTATTTCAGTATGTGTGAATGTATATATAGTGATGATATTGTCTTTGTGAATATACATGTGTATCAGTCATAATTGTATTTATATTAAAAAATTTTTTGGAGGAAATGCAATTGTAAAGTATAAATCTAAAAACCTAAAAGATTTAAATAAAATTGTAATTTATTATTAACATGTTTTTTCTTTTTCTCGCATAACAACATACTGGAAATTACACGTTTAATATATTTTTGTTTTTTTTACAATATTTATATTATACAAATAAGTATTTCTTATTAAAAAGTCTAAGGAATGCCATTAGCATAACTTTATTTTTCGTGTTACTCCAGCTTAAAGATTTGCGTTTTTAAAGTAAATATATTGTCCTTCAATGTTCGAGAAATCACGAAAAATCGTATTTACATCTCGTAAAGTTAAAAAAAACACTTCGAAGTTTACAAGTTTGTTACCTTCGAATTCGAGATGGTTGACATTTTACGCACGATTTGAAACATTCTTTATAATATTTTCATAGTTACATAATATTTTATAATTAAAACTAGCTCGATTGCCCCGAAGATGATAATGTGCAAAAATTTATTTATGTTTCGATGTAATTCTGTATGCTTATAAAAACTTTATGTAGGCAAAAAAGCATTTACCATTTAGTTTGCACACACCCAAACGTTTTCTTATTTTTACGCTAAGAAAACGACAAAAAAGACCAAAAAAAATATTAGAAATGCAAATATTTTTATCATTAGCCCTCGATTTCTACTAACAGATCGAAAATATTTCAAAATTTCTGTGTGTCCGGCTGCCACATTCAATTCTGTAACTTCAACATTAGAGTCAATTCTGTAAAAAAGAGTAAAATTTGTTGAATGGTTCAATTGTATCAAAGATCTGATATTTTAACTAAAAAAACTCTAACCTCTCGACCATTTCCTCTTGTTCTTTTATCATATGTGCCAATTGCTGGAAAATTCCACCTAGCTCCACAATAGTAGATTCTATGTTTTGCATTGTTTCAGCACGAGCTTGAATGTAAGAGTCCTAGAGACATTTTATTGTAATATACATTGAAATCATTTCATTAATTCAATAACAAGAAATATATTTCATACTAACAGTGTCATCATAAACTGCTCTTTGTAAACTTAATTGACCCATTGCAGGTTCAAGGTCTATACTAACGGAAGCACCAGAATCTTGTTCCTGTAGTAGTAAAGAACCTTGTTGCCCTGCTACTGCACTAGGAGGCATCATAGTTGATATATGTCCATGTGAAAATTGTTCTCTTCTACTTTGCTCTTCTCGCATTTTCTAAAAATTATTAAGCAATGAGTATCTTGGTAAAAAATAAGTATTCCAGTATCTTATATTATGAAAATTACTTCGGAACGGATCTCTAAGAGATTTTTGAAATTGTTTGACATATTGGCAAGTTTAGACTGTAAAACCACAACCACTGATGAAGAATGTGATGCTATATGATGACCTTTTGCAGATTCAAAGTTTTCTCTTTGCTTCCTATTGAAGTCCTGCAATTTAGCAATTTGTTGATTCAAACTACTAAGATCTGTCTTGATGATTGTAGTCAATTCCTCTATCTCCATTTGTCTATCATCAAAAATTGATTTCTTCTTGGCCACTAAAATTCAAAGCAGATCCTGTTATGCGAGGTAAACAAAAAGTTCAAAGTGTTTGTTGCATGTTTAAGAATGTCAGTGCCATCGATAATGTTATTTCTTGTACTGACAGAGAAATTGGCAAATAAAGCATAGCGCATGTATGTGGCAAATGTTGGTAAACTTACAAAGCGTGAGTTTTTCAAGTTTGGCACAAGTACTGACGACATTTTTGCCAATGCCCTTGGCGAACTGCATAAAATTATTGTAATCCTGCAGATACTTGGCCTGCCTGGGCACCGCGCTGGACTGCCTGATGGAGGCAGCCACGGCCTGGGCCGTGCTGCTCTGCAGGCTGCGCACCGCATGGCCGAACTCGTGGGTGCGATCGCGCGACGTCATCCTCGTGGGCTGGAGAGCTTCGTCCTGGGCACCGGCGCCGTTCGCTAGTCCAGGATTCGAGCGGCTGGCTGTCAGTGGGACTGGGGCATTGTCGTGGGCACCGAGGAAGTATCCAGTCTGTTGCAGATTGTTGCTGCTGTTGCTGTTATTGAATTGTTGGTTGGAGCTGCTGTTGGAGTATTCGTGACTGCCTATGCGGCGACGTCTTGCTGACATTGCTGTTGGCTCGGCAACATCCTCGTTCCAGCTGGTCTGCCTGTCTCAGTCCGAGTCGTGATTGTTGATGTCGCAGGTGGTGACACTCGAAATTCTTTGGCGATTTTGGGACACGTCTCCACATGACAGACACGCCAGCCTGCGAGCAGTAAGCAATCGCGACTCGATAGTACAAAACTGGCAGCTGCTGTCCGCGGAGTGGGAGGCAAAGAGAAACAGACGCTCTCAACATATAGACTGCTGCCTATAATGCGCGACTTCTATATACCGTTGTCGTGAGTCAGTGCAGAATTTCCCGCCTGCACAATGGCAAAGCGACATTCTATAGGGGCTATGAGGTGGCTCTTGCATAGTCAACGCATATCAATCGTCGTAAATACTTTCTAACCTCTCTTCGCTTATGTTATATGCACTTGTAAAAGTCATAACAGAGTATATGACGTTTTTAGGCTCGCGAATCCATTAGCACTTAGCATGTGCAGCGTGTTTACGAGTAGAGAGCAGCTGGCAACTGTTGCAACTCTGCGGGTTAAAAATTTAGAGTGGAGTACAGCACGTTGTAATGCATTTTTCAACGTTTGAATATTCCAACAGTTGCAATTGGTACGACGTTTAACTAATTTATGCACGCAAAGTCGTGAAAATCATTGATGTTTGTGCATTGCAATAGCGTGCCAATGACTAATTTACACTTGCTTTTTACGCCTTTTCATTTACGCTTCGTCGCTAGAACCCGCATATTGAAAAAATGTCGATCATACCGCATTGAACAGGGGTGTTAGCTTCAATTCGTTTATTCATGTAGTTTCTTGTAAGTTAAAAGCCCCAAACGTCTCCAATCGATAACGAATCAACAATTTTTTACTCGATCGAATGCAAAGGTTTTTATTTATTAAAATGTCGTAACAATCGGGTGCTTATAAATTTTGCTAGATTTGGTTGCATTTTTTTCTGCAGTCCCTTTACTTGCAGTTCTATATTGTGATGCTTTAATTTTGTGAAATTGTGTTGACATAAGTTTTGGTTGAAACGTTTTCCCGAATACGTTTAGTTTCGAAAAATATTAATCATCAGTAAAAGCTATTCCGGACTTTTTTAAATCATATATACGAACACGATAAGTCATAGGAGACTTTTTTTTATCATCGCACATCGAGTCACGCTTACTCGCGTACGCATTGGTAGATGTCGCCTAGATGCTCGTATTTCAAGTTGACGGAGATCGAGAGTCGAATAACTTTGGGAGTAAATTTTGCAGGGTACACAGATCCAAAAGCGCTTTAGCGTCATATTCCGCAAATGCCATGTAAATTAAAAACTCGATAATTATTTTTCTTAAAAATATTTTATTTAATTCAAAAATAAAATAGCGATCACATTCGCAGCTGGTTTCGATCAATTTAGACTCTCATCCGAAAAATTAGTCGCAATTTTGCATAAGACTTGTTTTGCAACTTTCAAGCGTGTCGCGTAGAGTATAAATTATATAGGGTAATGGAAGAGACGAAAAAAAAAGGTAGGTATAAAACTAAAAACTCGCATGGCGTTGTCGGCTACTTATCACAAATGACAAATCCAAGCTTATTACAATAATCGGGTAAAGTATAACGTAACAACGATTACAGCTTAACAATCGTAAAATTATGACAGCACGTGCTTTGCATATACGCGCATACAGTTATGATAATTTTTAAAAGTTTCAAAAAACATCGTCGAGTACGAATAAAAACAATCGTATTGGAGGGGAGGAGGAGAAGAGATGACGGGAGTCGTTTTTTTTTTGCTTTCTTTCAATCTTTCGTTTACAAAGCCACAGTTTCAAATTGATTCTTGGGTATCTCGTTGTCGAACTCGTCGATGGCCTCGGCGCTCCTGTGCGACTGAGTGGTCAATTCCTCGCGGTCTCTGACGTCGAATTGCTGCGTGGCCGCCGTTGTCGACTCTCTGTCCTTCTTGCTCTGCTGCTGCTGCTCGTCGAGATCGTCCTCGCTATCCTCGTTTTTCTCCTTCTCGTTATTGTCCTCGTCGAAGCTCGACGGGGCGACGACCGGCCGCTGCTCTTCTGCCTCGTCGCTATCGGCTGGTGCTGCAGGTACTGCTGCGGACTCCAAGGGCTTGACGTCTACGACGCGAATGCGATACACCATGCCGGAGTTCTCGTCGCCGTCGGTGTAGGTCGTCTCGTTGATGGTCACCGTGTGATTGCCGACTATCTGCTCAATTAAAATCCATCAAGTTTCGCTCTATAGTGCGAGTGAAGAAAAATTGAGATTACGTACCTTGGTCGTGGAGGTGGTGTTGGCGCCCTCCGGTAGACGGCCCCATCCGGGAAGAGGACCGAGCGACGATCCCACTCCCGACGACGACTCGTGAGGCAGTTGAGGCAGGTGACTCGACTCCAGCTGGGCAGCCAATGTCGCGGCCATCTCGGCTCGTATCTTGTTCATGGTCGCTGCAATCATATCATTCGTCCGTTATCGATTTCATCCAATTAAATACTGATTAGATTTATATATGAGCGTTGAAATATTCGAATGTAGCGAGAGATACACGGCGTAAAGAGACAATGGGCACTTTGCATATTACGACGTGTCTCTCGCAAGCGCGAGAAAAGAAAAAGTACGGAGGGGTTGGAGACAACACGAGATGTGCGCGTCGGCGTCTCTGCTCTCGACGACGCATTCGGCGTAATTAAAAAAAAAACAACAGTTTCACGCGTGGCCGCGCAGCCAAGCGCTAGCCAAGTTTACAATTACACGATTTGGCTCGTGAGACTCTATACTACTTTTAGCCGATGCAGCCTCTAGACGGAAAGGGGTGTATCGGCGTGCAATCGAGCGTATGCTGCAGCTGGCATGGCGTAACGAGCTCTATACGTAACTGCTCAGGACGTGGACACGCACACCGCGGGGGGTTCCCCTCTCCCATTCACACGATGCCCTTTAAATATACATGAGTGTTTCTGACTAACTTTTAAAATTGCACGTACTGATGTGTAAGTCAGGTAATTTACCATGCACAGTTCTGAAATTTTATCAGGGTCTTTAAGAAGACTTGAGAGATCTACACTTTTATTTTTGAGCGTTTTGGTGGCCCGTCCTTTTTGTATCGCACGTTTGAAAATCGATTTTACTCTTGAGTCAAAAAACGTACTGCGAATAAAATAAATTTTCGATAGCTTCTTAAAAAATGGACTATTAACCAAATGATCTGAAATTATCATGTTACCTTCCTTTATTCACATACTTTAGAAAAATTTGTGACCTGAACTTGATCCTCCTAAATTGGAAATTTCCCAGAATGTTTTCCGCGCGTACTGGATTATTTGAACTTTTAGCTTTTTTTATACATTTTCATTTTTTACAATGGACTATTGTTTTTTTTTATATCTGTATACATGTTTAAAAAGGGCTGGAAAAGACGAACAAAATGAGCCCAACCAGAACTCTGTCCCTTATTTAATAAGAATTGTACGCTGGATTGAACATTCGATAATCCTGCGTTAATCACTTAAAAATTTTTGAAAAAAATTTTTTTTTCATGAAATTTTTTTCTACTATGAATAAATTAATTAATTTATAAAAAAAATTTTTTTCATGGGAAATTTATAAACAATTTTTATAAAAAATTTTTTTTTTCATGAAAAATTTTTATAAATATATTTTTTTTCATGAAAAATTTTTTTCTTATCATGAATAAATAAATTATTCAACAAATAATTTTTTTTCACACACTTTCTTTTTTTATTTAAAAAATTTTGCTATATCATCAAGGGCAAGGCCGTAAAAAAAAAATTTTACATTTAATTCATTTATAATGACTACGCAATTCGCCTACGTAGATAATTATGTGCGGGATGATATAAGTAATGTCACATGAAAACACATGAAAGAAAAAGGGGTTTTTTCGCTTCAAAAAGTGCATAAGGAAACTTGAAAAAATCCAAAGAAATTTAAGGTCA
This sequence comes from Trichogramma pretiosum, assembly GCF_000599845.2. Lineage (NCBI taxonomy): Eukaryota > Metazoa > Arthropoda > Insecta > Hymenoptera > Trichogrammatidae > Trichogramma > Trichogramma pretiosum. Next base: position 165,941 of record NW_019641608.1, on the reverse strand, counting down.
TGTTTTTCAATGCATAAAACAGAGAAAAAAATTTTCGAGTTTGATATTGGCTCGTATCGCCGTATATAAATTTTCCAAATTTTTAATTATTTTATCTGAAGGCCTGAAGCCCTCGAAAAATCTGAAGAAATTCAAGGTGCTTAGTTTTGTTGATATGTACTATTATGAATTTTTTCAGATTTTTTAATTACTTCAGGGCTTCAGAATGAATATAAATAAAGAATGGACGTTTATAGGGGTGGAGGGGGTAGGAGGGGGGGATGGGGAGTAAAATTTTGGCTTTAGGATTTTTTTACCATGTACTATAACATATCAAAAGCGCATCTAGATCGGTGTCATTCGAAAATTTGAAGAAGTTTTATTTTGACCCACATTTAAATCGGGTTTCCCAAATGGACTATGGAGGAAAATAAAGCCCAAAGTTATTTTTGGGATTCTTTGTTGATAATATTCAAGAAAAATTCATTCCGGATACTGTGCCGCTAAATTTTTCATCAAAAATTTTTTTAGGCGTTATTTTAAAAGTTAGTCAGAATCACTCACATATGACATGCTATAGGGAGGTAATGGCACGCGTCGTCGCAGATCCGCGCGTAGCTGTATTTGGCAGCCGCGGGCTCGTCGCAGCATCCCAGCTATATGCGGATTAGCGATGGTAGTTGGTCCAGTGCAGATACACGTCGCTGACGATGAAGGGTGCGTCCGAGCACTCGATTATTATCGAGTCCCCCCCGCGTAACTGCATGTATAACTATATGTGTACGACGCACAGCACGAGATTGTCGTCCCAAGATGCGCAGTTTTGCCCTTTAATTATTAAATCACGAGCAGCCGATGCGTATATGAACAGACGAATGATATTACGGAGATGCAATATTTACATGTGCACTTGTATAGCGACGCGTACGTGTCACTCGATCCCCGCTGAAATATATCGATTTTTGAGTCTGCTACCATGTGTATACTCGTGCACATACCGTGACGTTTTCGACGACTATCGCAGATTAGCGCGAGAAAAAGCTCTGCGGCCGATAAGGGCCTAGACTATATACGTATCAGCTACTACTAGCTTTCGCGCTTTATACGTAGAGCCGGGGCTCCCTCCCGTACACGTCCTGACGGCTGAAATAGAGGCGCTCCGTCTACTAGCTAGCTAGCTAGCTAGGTATATAGTACAAATAACGCAGTGACGGCAAAGGCGGCCCTTGCCTCTCTCTCTCTCTCTCTCTGCGCCCAACGCTGCAACGGGAATTTAGTTTCCGGCAGCTCGACATGACAGTTTAGCCCGATAAACGCGCGTATATATACACACACAAACGGCTATACGAATTCAAAACGAGATACTGTATACGTAACGGCCGCCCAGCTAGCTAGCTACACCTATGTATATTGGCCTTATGTGTGTGTATACGCGTACCGAGATCGCTCTACATTATATACGGGGCTGGAGTCGAGCTTTTTCAAAATGTTATCCCTTAGCTGTACGACTAGTATATAGCTCGTCGCGGCTCTCGCGCGCGACCCATCGCTGTTGTTCTTTTTTTCTCGTTTTTTTTTTTTAATTTCTGCCTTGCTTTCGAAAAGACCCCAAAATTTTTTTCCTCGTCGCGTATCAAGTGCACGCGCGCACGGCTTCGTGCTCTCCCTCTCTCTATTTCGTATATATATTCCGAAATATATTCCGAAACCGAGTACGCGTGTGCGTGTACATACTTGAACGGCTCGACCGTGTACATAACATGTTGTAATTGGATTGATTCCCATCGTGCTCGAACTTTTATTTAAAATCTGCCCACGAGCTTGCGACTGTAATAAATATACCATACATAAACTGTAAAATATTTTTAAATTCGCAAAAACTTGCGCTCGGAGCTTTTACGCGCGCAGCAGCTTTTTTTAAAGAGATGGATCTTTGTGCGCGCGACAAAAAATAAAAAATTTTCCCTGAATAACGACCCGCCATTTCCCCGCGTCAGTCACGCCAGGAGCTTTTGCAAGCTCATACACCTATATTCGCTCTTATACCTTAGCTACTATACGTACTCTGCTTATACGCAAGCGGCTATGGAGCACACGCAAAAGAGAGAGAGAGGGAGACTCAACTGCAATTCTATTAAATTTAGTAGTTTGCAAACTTAGACAATGGCCTTTATTTCACTATTCTCATTTCTCATTCGTATAAATGGCTATGCGCGCGCCTTTAACTTATATCATTATCCCTCTCTCGCCTATGGTTATGATTATTCTTTTTTTTTTCCTCTTCCTCTTCTTCTGCATACATAGCTCTATAAATTCAATGCGAAGGGTTTTTCTAGTCAGAAGGTTTGGGGATGCCGATAAATGTACGCATGTCAAATGGCGATTAATTGCAAACATGCAAGCTCGTCATTTTTACACGTCTCATTAAAGCTCGTATTAGAGCTCTCTGCAGCAGCAGCAGCAGCAGCAGCAGCGCATTGTCATCGTCGGAGCTCATTTTTACCTCTTTTTCCTCTCTTTTGTACGTGCACGCACAATATCAAAAAGATGGTCGAAAAAAAACCTCATCTCTCAGTCCTCCCCTCGTGCGCATTTATTCGTGCGAAAGGAGGGAGAGAGAGAGAGAGCGAAAAAAAGGAGTCATTTTTAGCCTGCAAGCTCGTGTGTGTATGTGTGCGCTGCTTGAATTGGGCACTGCTGCCGGTGCTGGCGTGCACAGCATTGCATAGCTCATTCTCCTATACGCAAGCCCCGGTCTGGCAAGTGTTCTAAATCCCGCGGATCTTTATGACTACTCCGATAGGGCTGATATTTTCAGCGTGACAGCGTTTAATGACAAGGAAATAATGCGCGAGCGCGAACTCGAAAGAGGGATAAGTTTTCGAAACGGCAGGGAAGAGAGAGAGAGATCGAGAGCTATAGCGCACGAGATCACAAAAGAGGGATATTATATATGCAGCCGAAACTTGGCTTATACGACTCGCGCGCGTATGGGCGAATCGAGAGGCGCAGAGATCGCGAAAGATTTAACGCGTTAACTCTCTCTCGTTGGCTCAATACTTATATACGTTTCCCCCGCGCTCGAGAGAATCGTATCCAACTTTAGATATTTCTCCGAATTTCGCCGTGTGCCCATCGCATATATATGGAACGAAAATTTTATGCGGATGTTTTTCGAGTAGTTATGAATATAATTTTTGAGACGAGGCTTCATTCGTTCGGTACACACAAAGTGTGCCACTTATTCGCGATCAAAGTTTACAAAAAATATCTCGTTATTCGTAGCGTGGTGCAAATTTTAACATTTCAAAATGCCTCGTTTTTGCCCTGGGTTTTTAAAACAGCAGCAGCAGACTCGAGACTCGGGTAAAATATCCCTACACCTCTCGTTAACCCAGAACACGATGTACTTGTACGCGGCTATTCGACCATATTTCTAGAGAAAAAAAAAATGATACGCATTTTTAGCTTTTGCGTTTACCGAAAAAAAGCTCCGCGGCGACACTTTTTCTTTATAATTGGGCGGCGCAACCGCGGTCCAGGTCCATTACTTACATACATGCCTCGTAAATAGTTTAGTGCATGAATTTTCTTAATTTGATTTCGTCACGGCTCTCAAAGCAGTGCGCAAGTTGCAACCGGCGAGTACATCGCGCAAAAGCTCGACGCGAAAGCAATTTGTGCGCACGAAAAAAAAGATGTTTGGCACGCACGCGACTTTGTCATTTCCCTGCGTCGAGCTTTTGAGCGCGCGCAAAAAAAGCCCATTGGTGCACGGTAGCCTGGTCAAAAAAAAAAAAAAAAAATAAAGCTCTGTGCGCAAAATCAAATTACCATGATGTGTGTTGGCGCGCGGACATTCATACATTTATACCGGTGAACAAAAGAGAAAGAAACACGGTAGTATATAGGCGCGGTGCATCTCTCGAATGTCGTCGCGCGTACATATACACGGTATATTTCCCGACAATCGACGCGACTACTCTCCTTTCTTGCCAATGTATAACGTGCTGTATGTAGAGTCGAGTTGGGCATGCACACACACAGCCGGTGCTTCGCGCACGTATATACATATAGCATTGACTTCAATTATTGGAAGCTAGCTCTGCGACAGAGTGCGAGAACTGCTGCTGCTGTTGCTGCTGCGAGAGAACTCGAATGCGAACGACAGAGCGACGCCGCCGCCGTTGCTGCTGCTGCAGTAGCCTGACTCGCTACTATACATATATATGTACGAGAATCGAGTTATTTAGCTCGCCGACCGAGTCCATTGTCCGAGCTTCAATTGAAATTCTCACGAGTCTGATCTCTCTCCCATCTCCTCTCTTTCTTTCTTTTCGTTCTTTTTCGCTGCTGCTGCTACCCACCCTGCTTTGCGCCCGATGAATTTACATTCATTTTTTGCGCCCGTGTTTTCTACACACATCCGATTAAAACAAAAACAAAACTAAAAGAGAAAAAAGGAGCCCAGAGAGCTCCAACAACAAACAAAAATGAATTAATATATAAATATAATAGTGAATGAGAGAGACTCGACTGATGGCTCGTCGACGCGCGCCATTCATTCGCAGTTGGCTGAGCCCGCGCGCCTATATTATATAATATTTCATATATATGTATAGTATATATATCCGCGCGTTCGAAATTCGCAGCGATGTGCAGTCCGCCGCGGACGATTCCAACTGTATATATTGCGTTGGACAAATATCGATGATGATTGATTGGCATTAGGGAAATGTATACACACGCGTGTTATACGTGTATATCGATTGAACTATTGTGCAACAACGTAACTCTCGAACCGATCCGTCGAGCGTCCATTTTTCGTAATAAAAATTTATAACGTCGGATATCAGTCGCGCTCCGCGCTTGTCGACTTTTATTATGTACTTCCTTATGACTACCTTAAATTATCCTCGCGGCTGTGTATGAATTTTATCGAAGCGAATGTCGAGAATCGCGATGATTAACAAAAATAGAAAAATCTCCGCTCGATAGAACGTGACGGCTTTTTATCGTCGTAGGCACTCGTTGCTTTCTTATAGTTTCATATCGATGAATGCGCGCGAAAAATCGGCGCGCAAACGACAATTCGAATACAAGTAGTTCGTGTTCGATTATAGTCAGGCGAATGGCCCGAATGACTTTTCGAATCTCGTTTTTGCTATCTCTCTCTTCGTTTTTGCGCGTTTGTACGAGTTGAATCCCATTGAAGTTTTCAATTTTAATCAAGCTGAAATTCAACTCATTGACGCGCGTTCCTTACGCGAGTAGTATCGGATGAAAAAGTGTGCGTGCATATAGAGAGAGCGAATCGCTTGAAGCGTCATCGTATATAATACATAGATGCTCGTCGGGCGCGAGAAAAGTTTGATCGGCTCATTAGTCAGTTTTTGTGCGCCTATATATACGTGCGCCAACGTGCTCGCTCGTCTAAATTCAAAAAGCCAGAATAAAACTTTGATTCATTGCTATAATATATATGCCCCGAGTCTAGCCGAGGAGAGCAGCGCGAGATATTATTATATGTACAGTTGTTGTTGCTGCATATAATGCAGCCACGAAAGGCATTAAATATTGATTAGACAATTGGCTTTGTGTATTTCATTGGTCAGCTCAAACTCGCAAATCGTACGCGAGTATGCATACGCAACCTTCTATGACTGTACATTTATTATTACTTTTTTTACTATTGCTATACTATATTTCATCGAGTGCCGGGCTTTGTTGTGTCTTCTCGAGTTTACGATGTAATGCATTACTTATTATTTACTCGAGCCGTGTAATCTTCGTTTTCTTCTCGGAATTTTCAAACTGCCTATTAAAGAGGCAGTCTATTATTCACTGCTACGAACTCGTTTTTCATAAATCTGTTTTTAATCGTACATAGTGTGGATAACTTTTTTTAAGCTACATGTAGTTTCCAATTGAAATGTTTCGTTTGCAAATACTTTTGCTAGTTAACACGAATCCTCATAATTCAGTAAGCTCAATTACGCATAAGAAAAAAAAGAACTAATTGAGTAAGCAGAAATCTTGGAATCAACGAGCACAATTGCCAATAAATATAGTTTTCGCGCTCGACGCGATGCATATAATATATCCGGGCTGCTGCCTTATATTCACTCGGCAATTAACTCAATTAATTATATCAATCGCGTTTGTGCGTCGCTGGCATGATGTACAACTACTGCTATACGCCTGGTCGTATACATATATCGTGGACGTAGTAGTAGTAGTAGTAGTAGTAGTAGTAGTAGTAGTAGTAGTAGTAGTGGCCACAGTGTATAGGGTAATAATAGCACATTGATTAAATGAGAAAACTAATCTCATTAAAATTGGACTCGATAACGAAGACTACGACGACTACGACGACGTGCAGCAATTCCTATCAATGGAGTAGCAGTTGTCGTTGTTTTACAGAAGATGCAGATGCGGATTTTTATCCTTCGGCTTCGCTTATTATCGTGCATTTGTCTAATATATGCAGTCGAGCGTGATGCGCGCATAGGAGGCGCACACAGCATTAGAATATTGTGTGTCAGATCGAAAACGGAACAATCCGCGTTTTTATACACGAGCATTTTCCGGGTCGTCGAAGGATGCTCTACTAGAGGCTCATTTTTACATTTCGCTACGCTACATTTGTCTATGAGTATGCGCGCGAGCCGCGATTTTTTTTCTCTCACTGTTTTTTTTCTGCTGTCCTAGTCCTAGTTAGTCCTTTGTTCGGGTTTTTTTTTCTCCTTTTTTTTTTCGTTATAAACTCTACGGTGAGTCAGCTCGAGGATCATTTTGTCTTGACTGGAGAGAGATAATTGATACTTGCGTAATTTTTATGACAGTCCGCGTCGTTCTTTTCAATTGCACGTCCGCGCGCGCGTGTATACACCCGAGTGTAACTGCACAAAGTCAGACGAGACTTCGTTCGAGCGGCGGCGAATCCCGAAAAATTCGCTCGTTCGATGCTTTTCGTGTCGGATTTTTGAAGCGGGAGGGGTTTTTCGATCAAAAGTGCTTTTTCGTGTTACATCGGCTGAAAGTAGCGCAGCAACAGTGGCATTTTCTCAGCTCACGACCGAGAACTACACCGCTCCCTGCTTCTATGCTGTTGGCGGAGGGGAGACTGCGCGAAAAATTTCGTACGCGTATCTCAGGCAGGAAAATATGGCAATACAAAAAATCGAAATTTACTTGCAATCTTATTTTCTTTAGCAGGTAGGGGATATATTTCTGAATAACCAATTATCTTAGGATACTTGTTGATTGCTTCTGTACTTAATGCTAAAACTTTGCTTTTTCTCGTTTGGTTTTCGAAAATTCGGCCATACGCCATCTAGCGGAAACCCGTGAACTCAGACGTGCCTGAGAAAAGAGCAAACATATCGTAGAATTTTCAACACTCTTACCTCAACTCTCAATACATTAAAGTTTTGAATTTTTCAAGCATATAACGTTACTTTTAATGCTAATATTGTAATTAAATGTCACTAAATAACACTAGTATTCATGTTTTTTCTGATGATAAATTCACATATTGATAGAATGAATCTGCAATATTCGTAATTCGTTTGATTTTAATATTAGTATACTATTTCATTGACTTAAGAGTAGCTACTGTAATTTTCGAATAATCTTTAAGGCGATAAACCCGTTTCTTTGAAAAATGCACAGTATCTCTCGTACTCGAAATTTACGCTCCTTTATATAGTATTTACAGCGTAGAACGCCGTATTATAAATGAGAAAAGGCCCGGGGATGTATAACGTACCTTGCATCCTCGATAGGAAATTCTCGAACGGACTGCTGTTGAATTGGAATCTGAAGGGGTGCCAGATGCTGGGAATTTCGTCGTCATCCTCGTCACTGCTGCTGCTGCCGGCGCTGCTGCCGAAGAGACTCGTGTCATCCATGATATTTCGGCGCGGCAGTACCAAGAACAGGCCGTCGTTCCTCTCGTCGGTCTCGGACGACTCGGCCGAGCCGCGTCGAGCTCCTGCGAAGCGCATATCAAATTTCATTAAATATAACTTTGCGTGTACATAAAATCGCTAACTTGGCTAAAGTCAACTTCTTTTCCGCATATAGAAAAGCGATATAGAACAAAAAAAAAGGCAGCAGCTCATCTTTGCTCGGTTGTTCGCGAGCAGAGGACCAAGCTGCTGCTGCTGACGATTATTTAACTTTCGAGCGTCGGCGAGTGCAAGTAAAAAGAAAAAAAAGAAAGAAAAGATTATTCGTATATACTTTTTGCCTTGGCCCCAGGTTTTTGCTCATTTATCGGGGGGGTTTGACGAGCGCAGTACTCTCGGCAGCTCGTTTAATAGCGTAGCAATGACACAATTTCGTCAGCTGGCCGCTGCTCGTCGTCGTCGTCGTCGTGTGCGCGCATAAAGCGAAATTATCGACGGAATATACAGTACGCAGATAAAAAAAGGGTCAAAGAAAAAGTACGTGTGTGCAGAACGGGTAAAATGCACTAGATTATATATGTAGTTTATCGATCGACCCGAGAGAAAGAGAGAGAGAGAGTATAGTAGGAGGAGAGCAGCAGCAGCTAACGCACGATGATGGATGCCTCCGTCGTGCGTATGTATTCACATAGACAGAGCTCCGAACTGCTAGTCGTATACGCGGCGCGATTATCTTGTCGCGCATTTGTATACATTGTGTATATTATTAAGGTACACGACCAGGGGATACGTAATTGTTGTATTCTTGTATTTACGCGCGAAATTGAAAATAAAAGCAGATATTAGGAGAGATATCCATTGGAGAAAAGTACACACGACGATCAGGCGCTGCATCTGCATTTCTCTGCACTACAGAGACAGTTAGTACATTCGAGTCTCGAAGCTCCGATGAAATGATAAACGAAGAGCTCTAGCTGCAGAACGAAGGATACGCTCTCGCGAAGCTATATTCGAGCGATGAAATATGTAACACACAATGCAGTCACACGAGTGAAATAATTGCATTTCCGTATCTATATATACGACGGTTCGAGCGTACAGCTCGACGAAGCTCCGAGCCATTGTCCAATATAGCCTTCTCAAGCAAGCGATTATCCAATTTACACTGATTACGCTGTCAACTTGCAGCAGAAGCAGCAGTTATCCTCCCTCTCCCGTTCGCTCCGCATAGCTGCCGCTGCCTCTTGAGCTAGCTGCCGTTTTGACGTGTATCCGCAACGTCGCGCGCGCGGGAGCCCGGGCTAGGCGGTAATTTGTCACACGTTATAAAACGAGCGAGACGTCGCCGTCGAGCGAGCTATATGTACTCTTCTATTCACGTGTACGAATTGTGATCGAATAGCGATCCGATCGAGCTACGTGTGTAGAGAACATTTCACTCGACTCGGACCGATTTTTATCGATATAATTTCAAAAAATTGTCCGAAGGAACCGAGCCTCGAGCTTGCGAAACTATTTCGCTATTTTGAAGGTCGGGCAAAGACGATCGGAATTCGTTATAATTTTCGAATCAGCCGCGATTAAGCCATTAATTAGTTGACGATTTCTCGAACATTAGATTAGTTCAGTTATAATGTTATACAGGTAAAGATCCCCTCGCACGCGTATACATCGGTGACGAGTTCCTCGAGCTTCGACGTTACAATCGATATCGCGATTCGAGCGCAGAAACTCGCGTCGATTTTCCGAATAAATAATTCAAGTCGGTCGATCGTCCATTTTCGTCACTTAATACGAATGTACATAATTTACGTTTTCTCTTAAGTTGGAAACCGCGGCTAAAAGCAGCAGCGCAATAATGTATGCAGCATCACGTAAAAGGCGCGCGAGATAAGGATCTTCCCCGTCGTCGACGTCTAACGGCCGCCTGGGACTATTTCTGTTTATGAACTGCTTATGTGTACGTTTAACATTCGTATGTATATGCATCGCGAGAGAGGTGCGAGTTTCGCGTATTTGTACATAGTAAGTATAACGGCAGGTGCCGTGGGGCGCTTACCTATATCCCCCCCGTATATGTGTACATTATATAAATAAAACGCGGTGGTGGCTGCTGCGGCTGTTCCCGAAACTGGCGGCGGTGGCGGCGGCCGAAATTGGCACGCGCGACGTGTGCGGCTCTCTGCTGTTTTTGGGGCCGAGCGTTAGCGTTAACCTCCTTTGGGTTCTCTCTCTTTCTCGGCTCGCGAGACTGCATATACGTATATACTAGTAAGCAGTAGCTACTATACTATATAGGTGCATGTTTTGTATATAGCACACGTGCCTCTCTGTCGTCATACGTTGACTCGAGAGCTGCTTATATAGTAGTCCCTGCCTGGCATACATATAAGTAACCCATGAGGGTCCAGTTATCTGGCCTCTCTCTGCACATGCAGCGCAGCCAAGCTCGTGTACACACACCCACACAAGACGTATATCTCCGAACCTTATGTAAACTTTGAGCGCCTGAGCATCAATTCTAGCCTTGAATATATCCAGCTCTCTGTCCATCTCCCAGCTTTCTTTTTAGCTTCTCACTCTCTCTCTCTCTCTCTCTCTCTCTTAGGTTCGCAAGTGTGTCATTTCTTTCTTCTTCGCGAGGGCTTTTTTGCTCATTTCGCTCGAGCTTGCGGTCGATTTACAGCGCGAGGAAGTAATTTGACGCGAAAGCTCGCGCGCGCGAGCTTCTTGCGAGCCACGTCGGTGCTGGAGATAGATCAGCGCAAAATAATGTGTCCGAGCGATTCTCAGCTATGTGCTACTTGGACTTCGTGGGGGAATTTTTTTTCGTCGCAAGTTCGTTGTCGACTCGGAGCTTTTGGGGAGGGACGCGCTCGTGGCCGCAACATTTCAAAGGGGGTCGAGTGTGCCCGCTGCTCTTTCTAGCTCTCCAAGGCTCACTGACGACACAGCTCTCTCTCTCTCTCTCTCTCTCTCTCTTTATCGTTTGTATCTCTGAACATCGCATTAACGTAGCGTTTGTAATGTTCCAGCGCAACATTATGTATACCTCGCGGGGTGAGCCGCACTTTGCACTTTTCACGTATGGTATTTGGCATATTTGCTCAAAGAAAGATGGAGAGAGGCGCAGAGTAGTGCCACATTATTTGCAACAATTTTTATGCACACATACACACCAACTTAGATCTTATTTAGATTATTATAGTATGCTTTTGATGATAGTGTCAAGTATATAAGGAAAACAATTTTGACCCAAGTGCTGCACAGTGCATTCGATTCGACAGTTTACGGCATTCGTATAACGAAATACCAGATTTTTCATACTCGCGATAAAAGCCGTATGTTTTTATGTTTCAATCATTCACCACTAGAGGGCGAGTATACCTTTATCAACAAATCCGCAAGTGGTAAAGTAAAAATACAATTATATAAGTTGAATCACGGATTTGAAACTGTAATATTTTAATTGAATGAGTACAGCTATCATTTTTATAATTAAAAAAAAAGGCACGAGAGATGGATGACACGCACCTGACACAGCTTTATACAGGGCCAGAGTAAGTCGTATACGCATAAATTACGGTACGCAGTGTTGACTCGTGACGATAATTACAGCCGCGTCGAGTACATATACAGGGAGCTTTGCGCGTAACACGCGTGTGACAATTGTGCGACGGGCGCGCAGCTGAATTATTTGTAAAATATAATCGTCGCGTACGTTTCGGCGTTTCGAATGGCGTTATTCAGCCTGCATTGTGACACGGCCACGGGGATTGTCTCGGCCCGACATACGCGAGACTCACACATATCAGAAGAGACGAGGCAAAGCTCGGAAAAAAGATTTTCTCTCTCTCTCTCTCTTCATCCGTGAGCTCGTTGTTGCTCGATCGAAAGAAGACACGACGAGAGAAGGAAGGAACTAAACGCTTTTCATGCTCGCGGAGTCGTGGCAATTGTTATCCCCTACCCCGGCCGCCCGTTCAAACAGGCACAGCTCTGCACACATTCGTATTATATATACGTACACACGCATCTTGGTACGCAGCTGCAGGCGCAGGTATACAGGCGTGCGTGTGCGAACTGCACAATTGCAACGCGACGCGAGCCAAGGCGCAGTACTCCTATACTCCTCCTCGTGTCTCTCTCTCTCTTGCATTGTCAGTCCGGGCGGCGCGTTCCATTAGTAGCGAAGCGTACCTACCTACCTACCTACTACCTCTACTAGCTACTACGTATATAATGCAGAGAGACGCGAACGTTTATCCAAGCTGTACAGCTCTAATACCGAATACATATATAGCGTATATAGCCTTTAGACGCGTACGTATACGAGCTATGTCTCAGCCCCGTACGTGTGTCGGTTACGTATAAGTATATATGTATCGAAACAAGCAGGAAAATAAGACAATGCCGCGCGCGCGACTAGAATCCGAGGAAATCTTGCACGACCAACTCTCTTACTTTTCTCTTATATTTATTTGGCGCGCGCGTACATCTTGATTTTCGACGAATTAGTATATACGCGCTATCGAGTTTGTACAATGCACACCTGTTTGCATATGTACAGCGTCGCAAGCTCCAGCTCCTTTTCCTTCTTATTCGTGCGATAATACTTTTCTTCGATAAATCCAAGATGTATGTAATAACACGGGTTCGGTCAACGGCTGTCACGGTCAGTACCCCGATGATGATCGATAGCAGCAGCATTTCTCAGCAGTATGTACCCTTTGTCGAGATTTTTTATGCACGAGCTTGCGGACAGCCGACTTTCATACGTTCGACGTCGATAATGCTCACGCGTGTACATCGAAGATTTTATATTTTTATACGAAAAAGCTATCCGTGCACAGACATGCGGCTGACAAAGCTAGGCCGGGACAATAATCCTGCGCGCGTCTCTTTTTAAGCATTTTTAAGCGCGGCTGCTGCAGGCAAATGCACATCCCGCGCTGCATCCGAATCGTACGTACGGAATACTATTGCCGAATAAATGTGCATATACCTATGAGCTATACAGGCGAGAGGTCGAGCACTCAGCATGAACATTGCTGTAAATCGACGACGACGCTATTACTACGTATACGCGCTATATGTATAATAATACGCGTTGACCCGACCTAAGCACACCGATGGGAGCTCATATTTCGAAGGTCAGCTCTGGATTAGAATGAAATATGCATTATACATTATATGCAGATATTGTAGCTGGCTATATTATATATATAATGTGTGCACGTACGAAGAGAGGGAGAGAATGACTTTGCTCGTTTATTATAATAATAAGAGCCGAGCGTATAGCGCATCTAGATGCGCTCGAGCTTTCGCTACTACTATACGCAATAGCAGCATCGCACTTGATTTTTTTTTTCAACTCTCGCTTTGCGACTCGCAGCTTAGAATTTCAGCTGCGTGCCGTCGCTTGTTTTGCCTCGTGCAAGGGGAGCTGGGGCGAGCTTGCGCGACAAGTCGAGAATTGAGACGACTCGAAAGCAATCGAGTTCCGTAAGTGTTGGACGAGTAACTGTGCGGAGCTAGCTGCGTGTCTTCTGTACGAATACACACACATACACACACATACACGCTCTTAGCTGCACACGTACGTGCGAAAGCCGTGCGACACGTCCATTGTGCAACGCAGCGTGAACTTATCTGCTGCAGGAGGATTTATCGCGCGCCGCAGCTTGGCTGTATAATTATCTTCGCTCCTCGCCAGCCGCCGCCACCGCCGCGCCGTAGTGCATTGTCGAGCTTGCAAGCTCGGATACGTGGCGGATACTGGCGGTGCGGCTTTTCTGCTCGTCGTGTGCCACACACCCGCGCACACAAACATACACACACATAGAGAGGACTTTTGTTGAAGAGCTTGAGCCTTAGCTGCAACGACAACGAATCCCAGCTCTATAGCAATGGCAGAGGCCGGTTCCTTTTTTCCCGCGAGGCGCTTAATCGATGCGCGCTTGCGAAATATGCAGAGCCAATTATTTACCGCCTTCCTCCTCCTCCTCCTCTCCTCGTATGCTCGAACAAGAAAGGACAAGGGATCCTGATAGTAGCGCGTCTGGCCTCTACATATATATATATACACACATCTATATCACGCGTGTGCTTGCGAGATCCTGCCGCACACACATGCAAATGCAGCTGGAACGCAACGAAGGAGTAAATTTATTTGGGATTCATTGCGGACTGCTCCGCTGCTGCTGCTCATCGTTTATGCCACTCGATCGCTGGGATCTGCATCGTTTAGAGCGCGGCGCCTTTGCTCTTCCCTCTCTATCTCTCGCTCTCTTTCGTTCGCTCCGTTGGCTCTCGTTGTCCTCGAAATTGCTCTCGGAACTCGGGCCTTGTAAATGACCAAATCCTCATCAATATTTACCGTATAACTTTACTCTGCGTTGTTCGAAATAATTACGATAAAATGCCTTGACCAATCCATTTTCACGACAAATTTCTTTCAAAACCGCACGTTACTTATACAATTATTTTTACGTTACAGTTTGCAGAGTTTTTTAGTTTAGTAAGTTTTTATTGGCATCATAATTGGTATACATTGCCATAACGCTGCTGTCATGTTGGCGCGAATTACAAATTAGTTTGAAATATAAATATATATATTTGAACAAGCTTATTAACTAAGAGTAAACATATCTTAACTAAATATACATTAACTTTGTCTTAATTATAACTTAAAATTTAAAATTATTAATCAAAGGCCTTTTACTTAAATACTTATGTTGATATTGGATATAAATTCAGCGATTATTCTTATCACTTCTTTCTTATTCTCAACTATCAACTTTTCTAAACAATAAGGTGGTTTATAATTGAACACATTGAGTCGATTTTTAAGTATTTTCCTTTGCTCTATGAATTTTGGACAATGCCAAAAGACATGGCTAGGAGTCTCCTCCGCTTGTAACTCGCAATCACATAGATTATTGTCAACTATCTTAATTTTTGCTAAACTAGCTTTTAAAGATGTATGCTCGCTTCTTATTCTATTTATTGAGACTATTGCTCGTCTACTTAGTTCTTTAAATTTTTTAAACCATGGATATGACTCTTGCTTAAAGTAAGTTTGAAAATATTTTTTTCCTTTAGATTGAAAATCTTTAATTTTTTCGGCAATGTCTTTTTCCAAAAATTTGTAAAACCATAACTCATTATAATACTCTGATAAAAGAGATTGATTAAAGTTGAAATTATATCTGAAATCGTCGGTTAGATCTTTAAGCAATTCAAGTTGATCGATTATAGTGCTGTTGTAATAGGAAAAATGTTTTAATAAGAATTTAGAGCAAATAATTTTTAATCTGCAACGAAGGGATGGTATTTTTGTCTCGACCGCTATAATATTTAACGGGGTGCTCAGTCTATATCCCATAGCGATTCTCAAACAAATGTTTTGGAGCTTTTTCAGTTTTATAAAATTTGATTGGGCACACGGAAATATGGTGTATCCACTGTATTCCATTCTCGATCTCACAAGAGATTTGTATAACAAGAGCAAAATGCAAGGGTCCGCTCCCCACCAAGTTGTACTCAGACAGCCAAGTAGACCAACGGCTGATCTACATTTTAAAATTATCTCGTTGTGCTTTCCATTTCAAGCCTTTGTCGAAAGTTATACCTAGAAATTTAGCTGTGTTGGAGGGAAAGATTGTTTGACCGTTTAAGTTTAAGGAATGAAATTGCAATCTACTGTTGTTTTTCTCAAAGATGACCAGTTTACATTTTTCCGGAGCTACCTCTAGTCCTCTCATTGCTAGATGATCGCTTAATTTCTCACCTTTCTGCTCAAGAGACAATAGCTCGCTGTCAAGTCCACTACCCGTCTTATAAATGACTATGTCGTCAGCAAATTGTAAAATTTTAACATTATTATTCATATATTTGTCATTATGCCTAGTGTAAACATATAAAATGAGGCTTAGCACGCTTCCTTGTGGAAGTCCTTTATTAACTATTCGTGCCGGACCTAGACGCGCGTCTAAGGGGATAACCGATCTTTCATAAATAATAGTATAAATAAATTTAATCAGCCTATTTGGTAATTGCAGATCTTTAAGATCTTTAAGAAGAATATCAGGAATTACATCATCAAACGCCCCCTTGATATCGAGAAAAAAGGCTGCGACTTTTTCTTTTTTGTAAAAAGCTTGGTGGATATCATTTGTTAAAATATTTACATTATCCGTGCATGCCCTGCCTTTATGAAAACCGTATTGCGTGGGAGGAAGGATATTATTAGTTTCAGCCCAGTGATGCAATCGACCATTGATAATACGTTCTGCGATTTTCAATAAACATGAGGACATAGAGATCGGCCTTACTTTGATACCATTGCTTTTGGGAATAAATGATACTAGGTAGGATGACCAAGCACTTGGAAATTGCCCGGTGCTATAAATCTCATTGAAAATATCTAGTAATACTCGTAAGTAATATTCCGGAAGATAAGTCAAAATCTCATAATTAATTTTGTCTAAACCCGGACTCGATTTAAGATTTGATTTTTGTAAGGCTTCCACCAACTCTTAATAAGAAAACTGTTGAGACATAAAATGATCATCTTCTGTGGGATCTATCACTAACGACGAGATTAAGTCATTTAAATTTAAACTAGGGTCAATTCTTTTTGGGACACATAAGGAATCTAACGTTTTACGAGCACTTTCTTCTGTGTGCCTATTGTTAGGTCGCGCTGCCGGTCGATTGTAACCGTTTTTAAATTGTTTAACCTTTGACCAAATAGCCGACAGTTTCGTCATTCTATTTAAACCTTGACAATAATTAACAAATGAATTTTTTTTTCATTTTTAAGAGTACGCCTCGTTATTGCTCTAATTTTTTTAAATTCTATAAATTTTTCCAAATTACAATGATATTCCAAAGATGTAAACTTAGCTTTTCTAGTCCTTATTGCTCTTTCACAGTTATCATTCCACCAACAACAAGGTGGCTTTTGATTATTTTTAGTAAAATTCACATTTTTTGAATTATTTCTAATTTTTGGCATAGATTTAACTATACAATCATTGATTGTATCGATACAAGTATTATACTTGTCGATTACATTAGCGTTTATACACGTTATTCTGCTAAATGTGGTCTTACTTTGCTCCAACTCAATAAAAAATGAGTCCCAATCAATTTTTTTCAAATTATATCTGTAGTCTAATTTTTCAAATTTTTTAGCTTGAGTTAAGAGACTAGTAACTATTGGGAAGTGGTCGCTGTCCCATGTGTCGTCTAGCACTTGCCAATTTGAGATGTCTAAATTAAGACTAGATGAAACGAATGTGAGGTCGATGTGAGAAGTAGAATATTCATTGCCTGTAATAGTTACATGCGTCGGTAAGCCATTATTTAAGAGCGTGAAAATTGCTGGATCTAAATTGTCCTGCATATAATTACCGTATGAACACTAGGGTGGTCCACTTTTTCAAAAAATTTTTGTATCTCGGGGGATCCATCGGAATCAGAAAGTTTGAGGTTTAAAATGAATTTTCCTGTAAACTAGAACTCAAAAAAATGATTTAAGATGGTTTCGATGGATTTTTGAAGTTTAAAAACGTGCTCCAAAAAAGAAGAAAAATCGGGCTATCATTCGAATTATTTCAAACTATGTTTGGAGTGTAAAAATAATCTTGACAATACATTGTCTTATGTGTTTTTGTCTGCAAAATCGAATGCCGTAGTCAGTTTTGACCTAGGAGCACAATTTTATTCAAAAAAATACACTTTTTCGATTGTTCTTTTTCGCAAATTCCGCAAAGTTCATTTTCGAGCGAGTGGCAAATGAACAGAAAAAATCTAGAAATATTTTCTTATCTACTGGTGTAGATTTTAAGTCGGGTGTTTTGTTTTTTCCACTCTTTGTGCTGAATTGTGCTGAATTTTTCTTGGTAGGTATGTACTTAGATCTTTCCAGGGTTGGAAATCCCTCATAAGTTTTGTTTATGGTACTGTTGAGATAATTATTATTGTTTTTCTTATTTACTAGTGACTTAGCTTCTGAGAATGTCAGATTGTCATACACCATTAAGACGTTAATTTTCTTTTGTTCTTGAAATTTGGGACAATTAGCACTAATGCTTACATGATAACAATCTTCATCTTTTATGTTACTGTCAGCTTTGCAATTAGCACAGGTAGGAGTTGCATTTGGGCATTTCCCCTCGTGTCTCATATCTCCACAATTGAAACAGATTTCCTTGCCTCTACATGTCTCAGTTGTATATCCAAATTTAAAGCATTTGTAGCAATAAATTTGTTTGTTTGTTTGTTTGTAGCGTAAAAATTAGATTTCAGAAATTAGAGGCACTCCGTCCATTTTCGTGCTCACCGGCAGAATCTGGTGACTCACAGCTTGCAGATTTGCAGAAAAAAAGCACTCGCCATCTAGCGGTGGATGCCAGATTTAATTACGATTGAGTAATCATGATTTTTTTTTAGCAAAAAAAAAAAAAATAATTATCAACACAACTTTCAAGTAAAAATTCGTTGAATAAAATTCGGTATCGTTCATTTCAATATTTATGTCTAATTTTATGTTAAAGTTTTTTTAACTACACTTTCACAGTCCGAAAATCAACTGTCGTACAAATTTTACTTCGTATTCAATGTATCTTCGCATTCGTTTACATTATGTACAGACATCAATTGTACGCGATGTTTGGGCGTGCATGGCTTCTTATCGTCGATATCGCGATGTGCTTTTCGCGCCGTAACAGTCGAGCAATCGATATCGTGAGAAGCTGCATTAATTCTTGATTTTTCACCAAATTTTCATACGTATCACAGAAACACACAAAAACAACATTTGAAACCATACAATATGACCGTCGTAGTCAAATCCGATGCAATTTTGTAACTTTTTGTTTTTAATCAATTTTTTTTTTCGTTAACTTAATTGAAGTTTTTTAATTGTTCTTAATAATTAATATATCAAACGAATGGCATCCAAAACGTAAAAAAATGAAAGTGAATCTTCAATGTCACGTTAATATATCGCGAAAATTGTACTTTTCTTTTGCATAGAACAAACAAGATAACGGGTCGATGATTATTTATCCTAATTAATTAAAGCGCACACACAAGGCTAGTTGTATCTAGGCAACAACACAGCTCATCAATATTTTCAAAGCAGCGAGAGAGCAGTTATTACAATTTCAGCGTTCGAATAATATCAGTAATAGGCAATCAGGCAAAACAGCCTCGCGCTCGGCGTTGTTATATATTCATACATGCAGACACGCGCTCCGACTGCTATACCACCACTACTACTACTACTGCTGCTGCACTGCGAGCGAGCAAGAGAGAGACTATGTGATTTTTGCTGAAATCTGCTTTGATCGCGCATACTGCGAGCTGCTGCGCAGGATGTGTGTGTGTTATATGCTCATGAGAATTGCCTGCAACACGATTATACAATCGCGTTACTTTTATGACGTATTATTTTGCAAATTATTATTATCTCGTCTCGATCGGGGGCTGCTGCTCGTGATCGTGATTTTACGATTATTTCCTGCAACCGAGAGAGAGAGAGAGAAAGAGTATTATAACGTCGGCGTTGGCGGCTCTCGAGCTTTTGCCTCTCTCTCACTCGAAATCAAATCAATCGATCTCGACGGGCGCGCGCGCGACGAATTATATTACACAAAAGCTTACACGCTCTCGCGCGCCCATGCCAAACTGCTTGTGCTGCTGCTGCAGAGAGAGAGAGAGAGAGAGAGCAATGTCTGCCAATGTATAATTTCCCAGCGCCGACTCTAAAACGCGCCGACGACCGATAGAGAGAGAGCGAATAATTTGGCCCAGCAAATTGCCGCCGCCGCGCATCGATCGATATTATTTTTCAAACGAACTACGCGCGGCTTACTACTTGGCATCGAGTCAACGCGCAGCAGTATGCAGCGACTTTGCAACCTTTCCCGCGTGTCCGCGCGCTACTGCAACTTTGTATAAAAGAGAAACAGCAACTGTGTACTGTAAATCGTGGCGTAAGCTTTTGATGCGTGCATGCAAAATCGTGCAGCTGCGATCGATAAAACAACTCCTCCTCCACCCCCGCGTCGTCGCCCGATTCGAGTCGAAAATTGCCCCCCGCGCTGTAAAAGTAATGGAGTTTAATTTCACAGCTGTAAACGTAAAAGCGCAATTCTGTAAGATGCTTTAAATCGAACGGGGGTTGTAAAGCATTTTCGACGTTAAATTCGTAAAAAGCTGCGCTATCGGATCGAACGCTAATTCAACGTTTTGAAGTCGGTCAAATTATATAACTGTGCGCGTGTCACACCTTTTATAGCATCTCCCAGATTTTTTGTCACTCGCGAGTTCTTGCTACACCATCTAGGAATGAGTCTGAAAGCTCACACAGCAAGCACGAAGCTCAAAGAAAGCAACGTGTGCGCGCGTGCACCTCCATTATAATTGTAACAACCAATTTCGATGAAAAATGAAGGAGAAATCGAACTCGTTCGAAATATTATCGAGAGAAAAGCCGAGATTTTCCAGTAGACCATTTTACGGTCGGAAACGAGCCATTGAAAAGTCGGACGGGCGACGGGCGGTGTATATAAATTATAAAGCGCAAAGCGAGAGGCCTTGACACCTGCATTCGCGCGAGTGCGCCTCGTGCATTACTATTAATTTATGGCGCGTGCAAAAACTCTCGGCTTGAATCGCAGCGATCGTAGTACATACTACGAATCGAAAGTTTTCGCAGCAGCACATACACACACCGGAGCTCACGTGCAGCGGGTATCAAAATATAAAAGGCGGCCTTCGTTGAAAACGTGTTGGGTGTCGACGATTAATTTTTACATGCAGCAACAATGAAGTGTGTAACATCGCATGTGTGTGTGTGGCAAGGCTGCGTTTGGCAAAAAACTTAACGAATCGTCTCTGTGTATGCCCGAGCAGGATACATTTTGCCTGCCACAATGTCAGAACGAAAATGAAAGAAGATAAAACGTTGGAATATCAGTGAAGCGTGAGCGTGCGTAGCGCGAGCTTTTGTGCGTAATTCATTAACCCTGACCAATTTACGATGTGAATATGTTACTCGTGAACTTATACCTCGTATTGTATGAATTTTTCGATCAACTTATTGATCATTAGCTCGTCACGAAATAATTGTAAATAAGTTATTTATTAAACAATGCAATTATGGAGAGTAGTATATACCTTTCGTTTCAAAAATAAAAATCGAGCTAAACAACACTGGTCAATATCGAATCATAATTTGAACGAATACGTGTAAAAATGTTTCATCGAATGAAGATCGTAGTCGAGATTGCGAAGGAGAAGGTCGTCTGTCGGTCGGTCGTAGTAAAGTGATTTGCCTGTGCTGCTGAGCTGCTGCAGTCGCGCGCGAGTAAATATAAAGGGGGCCGAGCAGCGCATGTCATGTGTGTGTGTGTGTGTGCTCGCGAGAAAGTGCAAAAAAAAGCACTCCACTCTATGCTCTCGGCAGCGTCAAAGGATTATATCGTCCGAGAGAGAGAAGCTGCACACGCGACCTTTATCCACTCGAGAGGGTCGCTTTTGCCGACAGAGAAAGGCCGTATGTGTGTGCGAGCAAAGCAGTCCTAATCGCTTGTGCGGCTGATACTGCACGAGCTCTGCACCTTTAATCTCGCTTCGCTCGGGCTCTCTCATCTTTTTCTCTCGCTCTTTCTCTTCTTTTGCATCTTTTGTTGGATAAATAATGTGTGTGCACTCGATGCACTTGTGTGCGACATGTGCTGCACGCCGTACGTAATGCGATCTTCGAACGACGATCGACCTTGAAACCAAATGACACGAAAATTAAAAGTGCAGCTTGGAAGACATAAATCGAATATCCGATCGAAAGCTCGCAAGATTTTTTTTTATTGAATTTGGTCCAATCGTCGCAGTGCCTCTATCCAGTGGCTGCGCGGCCAAGAGCAGTATGGTGGCATCGTTCTTAGGCCGCTCTCGCGTGCGCAGTGATATCAAAAATCGCACGATTCCAACACGCACATACTCGGGTCGACGGGAGGGCGAGGGGCTTTGCTAAATCGAATCTATGGATACGCAGTGCGTGTGACACATAATCCTCGGCTGCCGCCGTCATCGGCAGTATCGAGTGAAGCATGATGGCCAGCAGCAGCAGCAGCAGCAGCACTGCAGCTCTCGGGGTTGTTAATGCTGATTTCGAAATAACAATCGATCTTGCTAGAGGACGACGACTCTCGACTCTCGGATCACTCGCGGCTGGCCACTATTGCCTCGGCGTGTCACTTTATTAATTCCACCCAACCCACCCTACGCATATATATAGTATATAGTATACACGATACGTACGTACAGCGCACGAGAGCACGTCGATGCCTGGAGTAGTAGTCGATTCGCAATTATACACATAACTAACCAAATCGCCATTATACATGGAGGCACGCGTGCATTATTATACACGTACACATGCGGCATAGTACGGAGAGATTGCGCGAGAGGCTTTGTTATCTATATATAATAATATCAATCGAGATTTCGAGCACACATCGAGCGCTCGAGTATGCCGTATCCTATATATACGCGCATCGGTCGAGGCTGCTCTGCGAGCTTGCAGTGTGTATCATGAGCCGCGCGCGCGTCTGCACACTAATGATT
The DNA here is from genome assembly GCF_000599845.2 of Trichogramma pretiosum. Classification (NCBI taxonomy): domain Eukaryota; kingdom Metazoa; phylum Arthropoda; class Insecta; order Hymenoptera; family Trichogrammatidae; genus Trichogramma; species Trichogramma pretiosum. The sequence continues at coordinate 143,406 of NW_019641608.1, read as the reverse complement.
TGCGCGAGCTTTGACCGCTGCTTTGACACGCGCCGCAAATATCCCCGCGCGCACTCGTCGTCGTGCCGGTAATGATCGTTACTCCGTTACCCCACTGGAATTACACTTTTGATGGATCATGAAAAAACCATTATCGTATACGTTTTCTTCGATTTATGAATTTCATGAATGCGCGATTGGATTATCATGTGCTCGGCTGAATATAATTATTTATTAATCTCCAAAGCGCGCGGTCCCGAAATAACATCGCTGCGCGGAGTAATGTGATTTCGACAGCTGTGCAGTTGGCTTATTCGCGGCCGTGTTGAATTGATAACTTGATCACTACTACTACTACGCGATTGTCATCGATCACATTACGATGTAAAAAGGGAATATTTTTTTTCGCGCAATCCAATTCAAAACCATCATTCGGTATATTTCCCAATTAAACTTTATTAAGAGAAAGCTTTTGTACGATCATTTTTATTTTTCATTTTCAATTTCGCGTAATGGATCTCTTACCACTTTATCACTTATAAAAGAGAGAGAGATAGCTTTTTGACTCTTTCAGTGTGCTGCTGTATAGCGTGGCGAGCTTTAAAGAAGAGAGCTGCCTCCGTAACATTTTTGACAAGATTATTTTTACAATGCGGATTAAGAGCTTTTATCCGCGGGCATAAAGCACCGTAACGATTTCGAGCTAGATACTTTTAACTTGGATGAGTTAAAACATCATGAGTTACAATTACCATTGAATTACACAATTTTTTCGCTTCATTTATATTTTCGAATACGTCATTTTGTGTATGAAATATTTTCCATTTTTCCCCTCCCAGTCAAATTTACGCGCCGCGGAAAAAAAATGTTTCTCGGCCTGTAACCGAATATCTGTGGTACGAGTTGAGCTCATTATTTCGTGCTTTAGCGATCGCGAACAAGGTACAGCACGTTAATTAAAATGATTTATACATCTCAACTGTGAGGATATTTTGTTATCGAGATGAAAAATCCCAATAATCTGTATAGTAGTTTGCCATTTCGACGCTCGATAGGGGGGGTGATCTCGTTATATACGCGCACAGGTATACGCGCGCTCGTTATCTCGACGTAAAACGTAAAGCGAAAGTCGTCCTCTTCTTTTTGTATTTTTCATTATTTTTCGCAATGAAGATCCACCCATCGAGGTATCTCGCTCGTTCGGATCGAATTGGAAACGAAGCGAAACTTATCGTATATAAATACGAGCACGTATACGTATTAAGTAGCTGAAAAGAGAAAGTGATGGCGGTGTATAGGTACAAGTCGAGCAAAGGGTCGAACAAAACACGCGATAAAAATAAATGAAGAGTAGAAAAAAGAAAATGTGTGTTAAAACCTAATTTTATGTGTACGTGAGCGAGTGTACGAAGAGAAGAGGAAATGTTGTCCGGAATCGGCGCGCGCGTGCATATATACACGTACTTATGCGAGTTCGTCACGCGAGCTGCTGCTGCACGTCGCGCGCAAGTCACCTAGTTGTACAGCTCGTATGCACAGCTTGCTGCTGCATTATACGTGCGCGTAGACACAAGGCGCGCAGAAAATACACCTAGTGTTATATTTTCGGATTATTCATCGCCCGAAAATTTTCATACACTCTCTTTCGGGCTCGATGGCCTATAATTAATGCACGCAGTTGTATGCGAAAATTCGAGTCGTTTCGTGGACGTCTCGCTCGGTCGCACACGACGATCGTGCCCGTAGGATTGGCAATTGCAACAGCAGTAGTTCGTAGCTTATGAAAGCTCTTACATATATGTATGTGCACGCGGTCATAATAGCTGTTTTGCGCTCTTAATCGCAAGAACCAACTGCGCGCACGATCTGTCTCGGGAATTATTACATCGTCCAGTGGGCATTGCAGCAGCAGCTCGAGTTGCGTAGAGCTAGAGCTAGACTATATACTGCAGTATACGTATTGGAAAGAGGGAGAGAGAGGCAGACTCACACACAATCCAATTACTGCTGCTGCTAGCTAGTCTAGGCTGCTTCGGTGCAGTAGTGCTGCTGCGGCCCCATAAACTTGGAGCGTTTAACGCAGCTCCTAGACGACTCGAGCCGCCGTCCAGCTAGTGGCTCGCTCTCATCTCTCTCGCTACGCGTATTCACTCGTGCACGGAATTGTAATAGCTTCTCTCTCTTGGCTCTCGGTTGGCTCTCAGAGTCGGTCGTCAACCCAAAGTCCCTGTCTTGATGGAGCTTCCGCAAGCTCTCTACGTATATATATACACGAGGTGTACTACGACACGGCCGGGCTTTTTATTGCTAGACAATCTTGGGAGCAGAAATATTTCGCCCCTATTTCCCTTCCCTCCGCGACTTTGATGCTGATTTTAGGATCGACTGCTACTTGCGAGTAAAATTTATTGCCTAGCTGACGCGCGCAAGCAAGCTCGAATTTATTTAAATTGAATTGTTCCGCATTGCACCGCGCCACACGCTTGGATTCCAAGTGTGTATACGCTTTAATTTGTTGCCACTCGTGAAATGTAACATTATTATTGCGAATTTCCGCTCCTGCTTTCCTTCGATTAATTTTACATCGCGCACGTGTTTACAGACCAAATCAATTTGCCCTTATTATTTTCGCCCTCCCCTCGGCCCACCCAACTACATAATGTACAATCAGTTGGGGAGGGGAGGAATAAACTTTTCGGGCGAGTGCAGTTATTAATCGCGGGGCCCGGGCCGAGCACCGATCAAGCTCGCGTGCGCTACTTTTTTGCGCGTGTGTGCATACGTGTAAAACAAAGCCTACACATCCGTGCGACAAACAACGACTGCGGCGCGGCACAAACTCGGAAAATAACGATCTATTCGTATGTATATACGTGCACCTTTGTGTACATATTGCAGAAGCAGCGCTACGTACATCAGCATCTGCCTGTGTGATACTATTGTCCTAACGCAGCAAAAATAACATGTCTCAAATCGCAGCCAGCGCTGCCGGTTTTTGTTTGAATTCCTCGATTCGCGCTCATATATATTCACTTCGCGTCGACATCATTTTTTTTTATTCGTTGTTTTCGGCAAAATTTCATGGTTCGTGATCGGGAATATCTTGGAAAATTCCAATCGATCGATCGACCACGGTATAAACATAACAGTAAGGCGTATACGTATGGTTAATCTCCATTATCGTTTTATTTCTTAAAGAGATATAACTTGGAAAGCAAGTTGAAATTATTATGATTTCTAAAAACAATAAGTTAACTATAAACTAGTTCGCAGTATTGGTTGAGGCAAATTTCCTCGGCTCGTTCATCATTCTAGCTCGCGCGCGTACATATAAGCGAGCCTTATATACACATCGCGCGCAGGTAAGTTGATCTCGAGCTGAACTCGTTAATTGGCACGTATGCGAGAAAGTGCGAGGGGGCTATATGGAAGACGATGACGTACTTTTGCATATTTTACAATCGCGCGATTAGCTTCTAGCGAGTTTGCGATGATTACGAGTTTTGCTAAACGCCCGAGTGGCGCCTCGTACTCGCTTCAGAAATTTCATAAAGTTAATGATACAAAGTAAATAGTCGTACAAAAATCACCTAATTTTTTTAACTATCTGATTACTCGATAAAACGTTCATCGAGTTAATATTCATTCTCTTCGATGGATTTTATCGAGCGATATTTCTATTCGGCACGAGCTCGGAGTATATCCCTGTGCTGCAAGCGTATACATAATCATTTGATTGAGTCTCTCTCTTCGATATACGTGCGCTGCTGCTGCTGCTGCTGCGACGAGGAGTAAGTACATCATCGTTGAAACGTGATTGCATTGTATAAATTATCACAATGCTTTAATAAAATCGTTTTTTCGCCCCGCTACTTGAAAGAGAGAGAGCTACAATCATATCAATTGCAGCCGGTTACGTCTGTGTCACGAGGAATTTTAAATTTCAAATTATCTCCGAAAATTCTATTATGAATTTGAGAGTGAAGAAAAGCGAGAGGAAATTATTATCGCCTTGCGCCGAAGTTTTCTTCTTCTATTTTTTTTTAAACTTGAATATAAATGAAAAAACGAAACGATCAAGGCGGAGCAGCAGCAGACTTGAGATAAAGTAGATCAGAAAATACGATTATCAAGACGTAATTTTTTTGAGAAACTTACGCAGTAGCACAAGGTCCGAAAGCTGTTAAAATTTCATTACTATTATTATTATTATTATATATTTTGAAGCTCACGCAAAGTTTTCTTTCATCTTGAAATAAATTTTTGCACGAACAAACGTCGGATTTTTCTTTTCCCTCTCGCAGGCGCTCTCAAAGTTTTTTACAACAAAATACTGTATACTCTTTTTATGCCCGATGTTTGACGTTATCTACAATATTATAAACGCATTATTAAAATAAATTTTCCCTCCCAAGACTTTGCCAAGCTGTTAAGTATTAGGTAGCATCAGCTCATCATCACTTTTTAATCAGTCCAGCGCGCGGCAGGAGGAGGAAGAAAAAGAAAACTTTTTCTCTCCCTCGTGCGCGCAATTTCGTGCTCGCGCGCAGGATGCATAAAGCAGAAAGAGAGAAAGAGAGAGAGAGAGAGAGAGAGAGAGAGGAAGGGGGTACAGAAAGCTCTTGTATATATGAAAGTTGAAAAAAAAGTAATTAAGCTTGGAGAAAAGCAGGCAAGCAAGAAACGAGCGAAAAATGACGACTGTGAAAAAAGATGAGCTCGATCGCGAGAGAGCTTTCGCGTACGAGTACTTTTCTCCCTCCCATCTCTCTTTCTCTCTTTTTTGTAGCCCAACGAACATCCTCCACTTATATTCATTGTAATTTTCTTTCTATTTTTGCTCCCTTTTATATTTTCTCTCTCTCTTTCTCTCTTGATCCCGGTGTTGTTATGTCTTTTGTTCGCATTAATCGACGTGAAAATATTCCTCAACTAAATGTACACTAATGGTCGATTACCCATTAATCGACCGAGTCTAGTAAGGGGCAGAGCTGATCAATCAACAGACTTGAACATATTTTTTTCTCATTTTTTTTGATTTTTTTTAGAAGAAGAAAGCAGCTGCTGTGCAACGCGCCCGATGAACCTCCCCGTGAAAAATATGACGAATAAGTTTTTGGAATTTCACACACAAAGACACACACGCGGAAGGAACGTGAATGGAAATGATGAGAGGACAAAAGGTTTAATTGCCTTGGGCGATATGGGGAAAAAAAAATCTTTTCCTCGCGCAGTTTTGTCACAGACACGCGACAGAGAGAACATCCTCTCGACTATAAGCGCGAGTGGCGTATAACACATGCACGTATACACTGCACCACCTACGGCGGAGCAGCAGCAGCAACTATAAATGAATCACGGGTTATACGCGAGCCTAGTGTTTCCTTCGGCGTCGCGCTAGTACACACACAGCGAGAAGCAGTACACATTTCGCGCGTCGGGGTGTGTGCGCAGTGCCACGAGAGAAAGAAACGAGATGAGAATCCATTCAAGCTTCAAAGCCCTTTAAAACGTGCCGGTTTCAACTCTGTCCGTCCGTGTGTGAGCCACATTGAAAAATCCCCGGGTAAAATGCACAAACAATCCAACAGGGCTCTGCTCTCGCTTCTCCCTTTCGACGAAAAAAAAGAAAAAAGAAAAAACAAGAAGAAAACGTCGTTAGCTCGAAAACTAATGATTTAATATAGAGCAGTACGCAGTGTGTACCAGGGGCTAGCAGTGGCGGCTGGAAACAATTCGCGTTTCGCGCGATACGAGCCAGAAAAAAAAAAAAAAAAAAAAACAAAGAAAGAAAGAAGAAGAATAACCCACACGCGCGCCGCGCACAGCTACTATTTATAAATTGTGCGTCACATTTCAATTAGTAGCATCGATCCGCGTCGGTAGCAGCAGCAGCAGCTTCCAGTGCAGCTTTGGGAAATAATTAGCTCCTCGGCCGGTATTTAAAATTGAATCTCGTATATACATTTTGACCGAATTTATGTGTGCGCGCGAGTACATACATACATATATCCGAGCAAACACGAGTGATTTGCATTTGCAAGTTGCGGGCGTTAATTATAACGCGTAACAGACAGAGAGAGACTGACTCGATGGCACGAGGTACACTGCCTCGTTTCTACGTATATATTTCTCTGTACATCGCTGCTGACGCATGCCAACGGATATACCGCTAATACCATGTCCACGTTAATATACTTATAAATTGATTAAATAATTGTCACGGGTTTCGGGAACGAGCTATAATTTTCACGCATCGATTGAGTTGGCAAAGGATTTTTTTGTAACAAAAAAAGGGGGAACCTTCAAAGTCATAGACTGTGACGAACGACCGATGACCATGTGACCAATAACTTGATTTATTGTTTTTAACGCACTAATAGACTTCTTTAATTTTATCTACATTTTGAATAACACGCATAATCTCTTTTTAACATACTGATCGAGGATAAGACGATGAACAAATACCGTGGCAAAATACTGCGATGCGATTATTTTATATATATGCAGTAGCGAAAAAAGAAGTTTTTGTCGCAATTGCTTAAAGTGACGCGGTTGACATGACCTTAATGTACTTTTGATTGTGGCTGAACGCCTCCATGTACATTCGCCTTTTTACCATTTGCGAATAGAAATTTTCTCATAATTCGACGCGCGGTGGATGATTGTTTTTTTGCCTTTTGATACTTTTAGACTCGGCTGCAGTTCTTGTTTGCCGCTTTGATTTAGAATAAATTAGTACTTGCGCCCCATCGTAAAGCACAATCTCGCGCGATTTAATCTGCTGCCTATTGGCGTTGTATAAACAGTATGCCAATGTGCACACCGCCTTTTTTTATATCAACATCAGTATATGGAGTTTGAAAACACCATACAATTATTTCTCGTTTAGAAATAACTCGAGCAAAATTAAGAGGAAACTGCAGCTTGGATAAAAATGCAAACTTCCAAACTTGTTACCCCTCCTAAAAACTTCTAGCCAACGCACTTTCTGGATGGCTCTACAGTGCTTCGAGACACATTTTAATAAACGAGAAAATGAACTCATGAATTTCAGCACACGTGGTGTAGATTTACAGTAGTTCATTGTTGGCTGAAAAATATCGTACCAAGTCATTACGGTAATGGTGTTCGCAAAAAAAATTTTTAAATATAGCAGAATGTATCAAAACACCTGACCATTCGAGGCATTTTAACCGGTGCTGGCCTTATTTTCAGCAGCAGCCCTTACCGATGTAGGTTAAGCCGTTACAGCGAGTCTCGTTATCTGCGCGTTTCAATTAATCCCGAATCGCGTGCAGTTCGAAATTTGCCCCGTTCGCAGAGCGGCGGAGTACGAAAAATCCTGCGCGCAGCTGCACATCCGAACTGCGGAAATCGCGCGCAAGGTTTTTACGTACTACACGAGTCGATGTTTTTGCAATTGCAGCCTCGAAAAATCATCGAAAACGGCGCCTCGAAAAGTCGGAAATCCGCACGCGCGCGCACCCCCTTTTCGATGTCCCGAATTTAACGACCTGCGATCTGTACCTATGCGTGTGAAAGCGTGTAAATCAGTTCAGCCCGCGTGTACCGTCCCCGAGGCCAAATTCATCCTTGGCTCCGATACGTGTAAAAGCGGCACATAGTAGGCAACAAATAATAATTATACGAGGGGAAGCATCGATGCAAAAAGTTTCAACTTCGAGTTAGCGCGCTCGAAGGAGCCAAAGGACAAAAAGCTCGCAAGCTCCTCTCGTCGTTTGCACAGGGATATATACATTTTCCTAACTCTTGCCACGCGGCGCGCGGCATTGTTCTCGTATGCAAATAAAGATTCGCTCGCGTACACGTGTAAACGTCGCAAAAAGCTGACTGCCGCCGCGCTATCTGCGACTTTTTGCCGAATTTCTTCTTTTTCTTTTTGTATTTTCGCTGGTCTGCGGCGCTCGTCGTCTAATCATGATTTCATTAGTCCGGGAGAGTAGCGTTGCGCGTAAAGTTTACGAATTTTACATAACACGTGCTGCGCATGGGTCAGCAGCTATTCGTTGAATATTTGAACAATTTTTTTTTAATGCCTTGTCAATGCGATTTTTATACTCTATCGGAATAATAATGCGGAGAAGCGCACTTCTGGGGGTGCAAAAACTACATTATACGAGTAAAATTAATTCCAGCTGTTCGCCAAGGTAAAGTCTGATGCGAAGGAAAATGTGTGTGCGCACCGGGGAGAAAATGGCGATGGTGTTCTTTCGCGGATTTCCACCTCTAGAGTCCAGATAATATTCGGATCCTAGCACTCCGTTGCAGCTAGCATACGTGTATATCTATAAAATGTGCTCAGCTCCGAAGTGTGCAGCAGCTGGCGCTTTTTCTGTGAGCAATCTTATCTTTTAGCGCAAACGAAGGCCTCATTGTATTTGTTCGGCATTTGATCCCCCCTATTTTCTCTTATCTCTTTTGTAACACGTACACACCTATAGCATACACACATATATACGAACGACTTTGGACGAAAGGAAAAAAAGAGAAAGAGAGAGAGAGAGAGAAAGAAAAAGAGGAAGAGGGAGTGGAAGGTAGAGAGACGAAACGAGGCTTTTCTTGATTTTTCGGTACGAGCTGCTGCTGCTGCTGCTGCTACTGCTGCTCTGTTGAGAAAAGCAGGAGAGGCTTGGTAAACATCGTTATCGGACTAGACGAACGAGAAGCTACAGATATATCCGTAGGACGAGAGGGAGAATATTGCGAGCTCGAAAATAGGATGTACTCGCCGTACTATACCGTTGGAAAAGCTGTTGCACACGAGTGCGAATGCAAACTTTTCAGGCTTTAATCAGGGAATTTAGATTTTCTATTTCTTGCGCCGAACGAGCTGCTCGTTGTATTACTGCTACTGCACATTCTTATCTGAGAGTGAGGGAGAAACAAGATTCGAGGATGGTGCCCAGAGAGAAACAGCAAGGAACTCCGGAGGAATTTCCGCGCCTTGCTTACGGCTTATTATGCACTTGCGCGACTTTTATTTGACGTAAAAGCTAATTGCTTTTTTATATATTTATTTACCCCCCCTCACTATCGCGATTAAAATCATGCCCGACAACATTTTTATACTTCAATTATATATATATTTTTGCGCAATTTCGTCCACAATTTAATTAAGTTTTATGACGTACAAATTTGATTCACCTGACTTTGACGATGACGACTTTTTAATATTGGTTAAAATAATGAATTTTTTTATTTTTACCCCCATTGGTTATTTCTCCTCATTCTATACACCGTAAGCTTTGCCAACGCTGTAAAACGCATTAGACATACGCGCGCACGAAGAGAAATGTATATAACCAATTCATCGGCATTCGAGTGCAGTGACACTTTGAACTGTGTGTTGCGGCGGTATTGCACTACTATTTATCAGCTCGTCGTCGAAAGAGAGAGAGACAGAGAACGAAGCGCGTCAAAGCCTTTTTGTCGAGTAGTTGGAGCGAGCTCTCTGGCTGTAGACGTCGCGCGTTTGACACAATGGCGTCGGTGGCGGGGCCATGGAAACGAATCAGTCGAGGCTTCCTTTTGGCTCTCTGCTCTCTCTCACTCGCTTGTAGCAGTAGCAGTAGTACGACCTGTCGTCCACTTTATATAGCTAGCTCACCGCCGTTTGAAAATTAATCCGCGTGCAGCTGCAGCAGCAGCAGTAGCCGAGTTTTTTTGATCGACTCGCTGTATCTGCAGCTACACTATCGAGTATAAGTCGTTAATGTTGAACCCCCCTTTTTTTTTTGATATTTTTGGTTTACCTTTTTTTCGACATTCGTGTAATTGAATGTAACTTTTACGGCGTAAAAATTGGAAAATAAAAAATCAAAGTATAAAGTTATTTTTCTTCATTCGCTTCATGGGTATTTAATATTTTAATTCCTTGTGTTCTCTCGTCCCTCTCAATCAAAAGGAATCGAATTGAAATGTTTTTGCAAGTCATAAAGGTAAATGTTTGTCACGGGGAATTCTGCGGAAAAGTTGAATATTTCAATATAAAATCCGGAGCTGCGGGGCTCTGCTTCGCTCCGCTCGCGTGCAGAGAGGACTTGCAAATTCGGAATATCATCCTCTCCCATTGTGTGTGTATGTGTGTTATATACATATAAGAAGAACAGCCGCCGTGAAAATTGCGTATATTGCATAAGTGCATCGGTGCTGCTGTTGGCTGCCGCGCGGCTTAAAATGATTCGAGAGAGAGATGGAAAATTTCGCAGTCAGCAGAGAGAAGCGCGGCTGAATTCAATATCATTGAAAATTCAAGCTCCTCTCGCAGCCGGTGATTCTTCGTCTCTCTCTCTCACTTGCGCGCAGCTTGCACACGTTGGGTCCAGAGAATCCAGGATCCAGTGGTTATATGCTGTAGCTGGGATCGGCGAATGTACACATATGCAAATGCGCGGCTCGAGGTTCTGAGTCGTCGTCGTCGTCGTAGTCGGTGGTGCAACTTTCCGCAGGTGGCGTCTCGCTCGCTCGCTGCCGAAGCTCTCCCTTAGCTAAGCCATTTCTCCTTCGTACAGCAGAGCTAGGAGCTAGCTCTCAAGAGATACACAGACAGACAGAGATGGAGTGAGGAACGAGAGACAATCCCGCGGGGCTAGCAACTATCGATTCTTATCTCTCTGTCGAGTTCGGCGTAGCCGCACGAGTCGGCGGGATGAACGCGACTCGGCTGCTGCTGCTGCTGCGGGTGGAAAGAAAAAAAATGTTTTTTTCTCCAAAGCTAGGCTAGCTCTGGCGCAGGTAACGACCGGTGTAATTAGCAAAAGCTCGCTCGCCAGCCGCTGCTGCTGTAATAATTCTTTTAAACGAATGGGCCTTAACACGGCTGTATTATATATATGCGCGCCGAGTTTTAACGCGATTATGCGGCCTATTATTAGCATTAGCGCACTACACACACACACACACACGAAGAGCTAGTAGCAACGAAGCAAAAGAGAGCTGCGTTGCGTTGGCGTTCATTGAGTAATTATGAATAATTGGTTCACTTAAATGTGCATACACACACACACATGCGCTAGCTTATATTGTATTATATACATATACGTACATAACACTCAGCGGGAGTGAGAGAGAGAGAGAGCTTTAAGCATGTATCGAAGTCTATCTCGTTATAATGGTCAAGTTTTGCATGCACACATATACATAGCTGCGGCATGAGTGCTGCTGCAGATCGCAAGCTCGCACGGTGTCGTTATAACTGCCTCGCTCTCTACACATTCACCCCCTCGCACATACACACCCTTTGGTTTATTGAGTGCGAGAATGAAAATTCGATGATTATATACGTACACTTGTGTGTATACGAGAGAGCGTGATAATGCACTCCCCCTGTACATAGTTACACTGCCTAGGCTGCGCTCTGTAATACACACCTATAATACACGTATTATATGAAGTCTCTCTAAATGTGTTCGTGTGTGTTGTAATCGTCGACGCGAGCTAGCACGAGTGAGCAGCGAATTCCTGCACCTCTCGTACTCTCTCACCCCTCCCAATAAGGTATCAATAATGAAGTTTATCAGCGCGATAATATTAGTGCGCGATTTATTTCATGAGGAATAATATCACACGCGCGCGCGCACCTCGATGTTATGAGCAGCGTGTGTGTCGCATTACGCGAGTTAAATTTTCATGATTATCGCGCGCGACTGTATTAATTATTGCGCGCGTGCACAACAACGCACTGTCTATTTGTGTTTTTGCTTTTTTTTTTTGTAAAAAAAAAATGTTCGTGTACGCGCGCCTTGATAACCAAAAAAACGAGGCGCGCGGGCGTATTTTAATTAAAGCTCCGAGCTGATTCGTTATCGCGCGCACTTGTTTTATTTCCGTTGTTAGTTGCTGTTCCTTTCGTTTGTCATTACCGTACACCTAATGAGTACTCTCTTTGTCCCTCTCCTAGCGCGTATACCCTGGCACCACCTAGGTGTCTTGAGACTTTTTAAAAGGGACGATATAAAAATTTATCCTACTGTTTAAAATTTTTACAATAATTATCTTATTTTTACAATAAGATTAATGCCGTTTGCATTAAATTTAAAGATTTTAAAAACCTTACTCGGTTTTTACAATAATTTTCACATGGTTATTCTTTCATTTAAATGTAAAAACGTCAATTCGACTTAATTTATTCATTTGAATTTAATTATGTAATGTCTAACTACTCAAGACTGAAAAATTACTATTTAATTTTCTCCTTTATATACAACTATTTTAATTTTGCCACTTGCAGGTTTATAGATAAAAAGGTACTCGCCATCTCGTGGCGCAGGTTGGCTTTAATTTCAATAGGATTCTTATACATTTTTCCAGCTGTTTAAGTCAAAATATTTAAATTTGGGTAAAGAATTGAATTTTTAGTTCATTTTTACATGAAATATTATTCATAATATTGCATTTTACGTTTTATGTAAAATATAGTTATCAGTCATACGTTGATAATTTTACATTAAATCTGCATCGAACTCGAGCTTTTTTTTGCACCGTACATTCGATAATGAGGCATTATCGTGCACTCGACGACTTGGCCAATTCAAGCTAATAAAATCAAACGAGCTCGCTCGCGGCGACTCGCTGCGTGGACGAGTGAAATTCACGTACTGCTCTACATACATCGCAAAAATGATTTATCGTACATAACGCCCATGAATTACTATATATACTCGATGCCTATCTTAGTAACGAGTTTGTTTCGAGCTTTTTGACACCGCCGCGTATGCCACACACACGAATGATCCTTCCTGCCAGCCGCCGACGAGTCGCCTCCCCCGCGCAGTATAAAATGAATATGTACGCACATATGCTCGCGAGTACATCGCATATATACGTGTGTATGCGTATGTATATATGTACTTGCATATTCCGTGCGCAAATATATAGATATAATATTATGTAGGTACTCGTATGTAGCGCGCACAGCAACGCGAATGTCATGCCGTCGCGTTCGCGAGATCATGACATCTTGACACGAGCTTCATCATATAAACGAAAAAGAGAGGAACACAAGAGTGTCAAAATGAAATGTGAGATGATATTCCGAGCGAATGGCGCAGCGCAGCTCGGCGCGGCACTGACTGACGGGATTTCGCGTATAAATACAATGAAAAATCTGCCAAAAATTAAAAAAAAAAAAAAAAAAAAAAATAGATGAGCTTCTCGTAGATCGCGCGCGATGTAACAATAATACTTTTTGATTTCTGATTCGTGTCACGAGCTTTCTGAATTGTGTAATTGTTATTATATACAGATAGTTTCGCGCGCATCTCTCCTCGGTGCTGCTAATTATGATTCATTTCTCTGGCCGCGGCCGACAATTAATTCAAACGGATGTACAACACACACGATGGCAGCATATTTATCAGGAAAAAAAGAGCGATAGGCTCGTGTATATAGTTATCGTCGCAAAGTTTTGGAATAAATATAGATTGCGTTGCACGCGCGCCTCGCTATAATAACGGGAATTCTCCGAGATATACACACACGCGAAGACGACGGTTTCATCAGAACGTTGCGACGCTGTTGTTAACTTTTTGCAAAAATAATAAAATCATGCGACTCGCGAGTCGTCTGCGCATTTGAAGCTTGGCACATTAATACCGTTAGCCGAGCGGCAATATCGTATATAATTATTTTTTCCAAGAACACGATGGTCAGTTCTCGAACCTCCGCCGCGATAATATTGTAACATTGAATGATCGACTCCTCGCGCGTATTTTACGATACGAAAACGCGAGCGAATTTAGCGCTGATTTTATATACTTGTATGCGTGTACATCATCGTGCGCTGCGCCTGTGCAGCTTGGAAACGTAATATCGAACGAGTTTTTCGCACCTCTCGACAAGTATATGTAGTGTACCGTTATAAGGTTGTAATGTACCTCGAGCACATCCTGCCGCAGCAGCAGCTTCGGACGAGAAAAATATTACGTTGTATACACCCAGCTATAAGTTGTCGATAATCACGAGATAGGCCGTCAAAACAAAGCTTCGAGAGGTTTTCTCGAAATTTCGACGACTCGAGTTAATCTTCGCTAATGAATTTTCGCCAATTATTTCGTTAAATCGCGCGCTAAAAGGATAAACGTTCAACTCGCGGTCGAATCGGTCTCGTTTCGTGTGTGCGCGAGGATAATTACATCGGTTGCGTGCTAATAACATAAGAGCCTCAAGCAGCATCAGCAGCAGCCAGTTACGCGTTCGCAAGCGCGAACTTCACTTCGTTTTTTCCCCTTTTTCACTCGTACGACGTGCACGAAAAGACGGAGAATTACGAATATAAGCAGGCTATTATGTATCGAAAATCTGCTTATGGAGTTCAGTCTCTTTAATGCGACGCGCGCGCAAAAAACGATATATTTGCCTGCGGGCTGTATTGAATGCCTCTACGCGAGCAACATAAATATTTTGCCGAGTATTACGTATGATATACGTGGCGCGCAGCGAGTATACCGACGATGCACACGCATTATTATGTGAAGCATCGGAGACTGCTATTGCGTTGAGCCGCGGATGAAAACTAGCCGCGCGGATTATTATATTATTCATATTCTCGCATGCATATTTATGTCCTACCGAAATTATACGCCGCGCATCATAGCGATCCGCGAGAATGGCCCGGCGCATAGCGCGAAATTAATCAGTTACTATCTACGCTGCAGCGCGTACCGCGGATCGCGCTTTTAATAATTGCCTTTGCTTTTTTCCTTCGAACGTTTTTGCCGTCGTCGTCGCTAAACAAATATGTGTCTTTATTGCGGCCGCAGAGAGAGAGAGAGAGAGAGAGCAAGAACAGCTCTGAATATTAAAATGCAGCGGCGCGTCGATCCGTCCGTCAGTTCAGCTATTTTCCCTCGAAACCGTCGCTTTATGTAAATTAATTTTAATGCACGGTAAAAATAATAGAAGCGACAAAACAATCGCCGAGGCACGTCGCAATATGCGTTAGGCGAAAATTTCAAACGGGTACCTGCACACAATAACGCCGGAAGTCAAGCAGGTGTATCGTACGAAATCAGCCAGATATTATTATGAAAATCCAAATTCCCCGTGGGAAGGTCGATTGTTGCACAGTATGTGTCGCGAAGGTCTTTTCAGGGGACAAAAAAATTCGCCGCTAGATTGGCAGTCAACGGCGTGAGTCATTCCGTGTCGCATTAATGTAATTAAAGTCCGATCTCTAGACTGGCAGAGACGCTTCTTTTTTTTTTTTTTTTCAGCTGAGTCAAATGTATGTATCAGCGCGTTATCCAACTTGCCGTGCATCGCGCAATTACACGTAATCTTTAGTTGTTTGTATGTTTTTTTTTGTAAATCTTTTTTTTAAACTTAATTCCTTTTCCTCGCCGGTAAATTGATTTAAAATCGAACCGGATTAGGAACAATTACTTACACACCGGCCCGACGTAGTTTGAAACACGGGGGAGGAGGAGGAGGAGGGCAAGGTACGAACGAATGTAGCATTAAGGCTGTGCTTAATGAAAAGTTACACTACGGGATTAATTGGGAACGGTCGAGAGGGCCCAAATATATATAGAGAGTAGAGTAGCAGAGAGGAGGTCTTTTATACTTGTTTCTAGGCTTGTATACCCGAGGCACTGGGAAAATATTTACTTGCGAGAGAATATATATATAGGTACGCGGCATACATGTAAATATATGCCCGCGACTAAGGTAAAAGTATTTATAGTATGTACCAAGGGAATTAGTACTAGAGTGTGTTTACAATCACACCTATATAGTGCCATCGCCCGAGCGAGCAAATAAAATAGCCAAGTTTTGTGCTTGCGGGCCCTCCGAGAGAGAAAATTCATGTTTTGTATTTTTTTTGTTGGTATTTTCTTTTTCTCCTCTTTGAGTTTTTTTATTATTATATGCTCTCTCGCGCGCATTGTGTCCAATTTATTATTTCAAAAGAAGAAGAAAAAAAAGTACGTAACATGCAATACACCGGCTAATGATTCATACGAAGCAATTCGAGCAAGTTTCATCCCGCGCATTATATTATTCTTCTTTCAAGAAATTCGTTCGAGAACATTCGCGTTTGATGCATTTCTATTCATAATTGAGCGCGCGCACAGCAGACAGACTTGGCTCGCTCGTCTCGCACTGTATATACGTGTATATATTCGCGAGATAGAAACTGGATTTTGCTGGCTCTCAATTTTTTTCGACGCGTAATGCGCACGAAACCTTTGGCAGAGAAATATATATACAAAAAAGCAGCAACAAACAAAATAGGAAGGAATCGTAATTTCTGGAATTGCGGGGAAAAAAAGCTGAACCTAGGTCGTGAGCCGCCGCGCACCGATACACGCGCGTCACACAATTTGTATTATGTATATATCCGCGAGGCTGCTATGTGTGTATACACAATAGAGACACTTGTTGCCGAGTTTGTTCGTTCGTTCGTCCAGCCGACAAATATTTTTAATTCGATCGCGAATTATAGACAACGATGTAAATTGGCACGTATCACGTAACGAGTTTTTTTTTTCATTATACCGCCACTATAATCGATCCGATTCGTAGATGAAGAATTAAAAATGCGCACGCGGATCGTCAGGATGGACGTGGACGGACGTGTAGTGTATCGTTATTAAACTAATGCTCACCTGGGAATGCGTCGACGTGGGCCAGCAGAGCCACCGCCGCGAGAAAAACCAGAGCTAGTCCAGCCTTCATGGTTACGATTTCGTTGATTAAAAAATTCTACAACCAAATGTAAATAAAATAACGATACACGAAACTTGGAGCTGTGGATCAACAATCGAGCGTATACAATGTAGCGTGTGCGCGCCGAGTCTCAATCTCGATGTATACTGACGAGTCCCGCCGAGCCGCTATATTATATGCTCGAGCCGCTATACCTACTCCGTCTGTACACAGCGGAAGGCCACACTGGGAAAAACACGGACGAGCCGCACAACATACCCACACATACGTACGAGTGTGTCAATTGTCTCTCTGTGTTATGCGTGTAGTTCGTTCATGCGTCGACGTGCACATACACTACTAAACATAGCCGTGGAGAGACCGAGAGAAGAGGAGGAGGAGGAGGAGGAACGACACAAAATATACTTTGCGGAAGGTGCGGACGACTCGAGAGTCGCTGATAATCCAACGATAATCGTTTGCCTCCACTTGTTTCTTCCTTTTTCTCTCTCTCTTTCTTTGGATATTCCTACAGCATGTCGATTAGACATCGCGGGGCTTTCCGTGCACATAACACGCGTTCGAGTCAACGTACTGTGTCAAACTAATTTTTTTTTCTTTGCTGTACGTTAAAATTTAAGCTAGCAAAAAAAATTCCCTTGGACCATTTCCCCGGCTATATTCTCAGATTTCGTTCAAATTCACCGGTGATTAGTAGAGAGAAAGAAAAACCCACGAAAACTAGACGAAACTAGATATCGGTATATACGAGTTTTTTCTAGAAGATTTCGCGATATATCTACATAATAAACACGTTCGATAGTTGATGCATTTACAATAATAGCTCCAACACAATGAGTAGCGAACAAGTAAATTGATACACTAACCCGATCGATGAATATGCGTCGAAATTCCTGGAACACACGTCGTTGTACATATCGCAAAAGTATACAAAGCTCGTGTATAGAATAATTTACATGGTACAGCATGTACTGATCATAAACTCATCGCTCGATTCGTGTACGTTAATATGCATCGATCAAAGCGAGCAGCTTTCGCGAAGCTGAGAAAATAGACTCGACTGAATTAATCATAGGATTCATTGGCTCGTCGTGTACGAATGATCATGTTAACTCGACGCGTCCGAGTTTCGACATTCATCGACGCCTCGAATATCGTTTGATTAAAAAAATGAGCAAATATATATATATATCTTTAGCTGGAACAGAAAAAGTCCTATACCATTTCAATTTAAAAGATGCAATGGTCAACTCTGGCCGTGCCATGTACCCGAGCTATAACGCGTGTAGGATCTAAGCACTCGAGTCTCTCTGGGGCCTATTTAACGTGACTCTCTCTCTCTAGTGCATGTCCACTTATTCGAGAGAACGACGACTCGATGTAGGCTTTACTTAAGCGTCCTCGTTGCTGCCAGTAGTGCGCGACGCGGCCTACTACGTGCCATTGGCCGATCCCAAAGAGTCATCTATCCATCTATCTGCTGGCGGTGCAGACTCGATTTGTGCCTTCGAGCCACTTTGCCGATCATCGAGTTTCGTGCGAGCAGCGTGGACTCGAGTCGCACAATCATTATTATGTCCATTTTTACGAGCAGAGTTACACCGACAAAGTTGCACGTAGTTCATATTATTGGAATATACCGAATGTGCAATCGCGCGTAAAAAGCTACAAGGTCCTCTCGATCGATAAACAAAGTCGAACTTGGGAGCGATGACGATTTGAAATTTTCGTATCAACGCTACACATTGCTCGCGGTCAAGTCTATTCTTGTGCGTGTGTGTGTGTAGTTTTTGCGCAGTAGTTGACTTTGCGATCGAGTCTCCCACCGAGGGGGACGATCTATGATTAAGCTTGATAGTCTCACTAAAACGATACGAGAGTACGTATAGGTAGTACATCGAGCGCGTTTCTGCTGACGGAATTGATGATGTATTTTAAGAGCATAGCGAGCTTTATTACCCGCGGCTATGCATCAACAGCTGGCTCGGAATATATTTTCGATCGTTTGTGTTTAATAACATCGCAAAATAGTGAGTCAAGCAAGCAAGAAAGAAAGAAGTAAGATTGCCAGCCGGAGCATCGCGCGGCTTATCAGTTCGGCAGCAACGGCATAGGTGCACACGCGTATCGAGTTTAACGTCGATTCTCCGTATTCCATAACGTAACGCGCGTTTGTTTTACGATGAGTCGCCGCAAAGCTCCGATTATTTATATTTCACATTCGAAGCCGCTGCGTAGACAACAAAGCCGCGCTCGAGATGGCATCGTTTTTTATTACGGCATTATTATTACATTGGACACATGGATCAGCGAGAGGGGGAGGGCGAAAAATGATCGAACGACCTGCGAGATAACGCAGTAACTTGGGCTCTACATGCGTTCGACTTTTGTTGCATCCACGTATATATGTATATGAAAAAGCTCCTTAAGCTCTATCCTAGTGCAAATACTACCTAGAGCTGCGGTATTACATATAGATACAAAATGTATAGAGAGGCATCGCTATGACGTGCTCGCTTTATCTTACGCCTACGGTATACAGCAGCGACTTCTTAGAACGAGCAGACCAGCAACAGAGAGAGAATAGGAGGCGAAGGCAAAATTGCCAAGAGAGAGAGAAAGAGAAAGCTTGCGGATTCGAAACAAGTGTATGCATCAATTCTAACAGTGCGGCTAGCTATAGTAGCTAGTCTCTAGTTCTCTCTCTCTCTCCCAGCGTACAGTTATATCCCAGCTGTACTGCGCTCATATTCACTGGCCATTGCTGCTATATAGCTCTTCTCTCTCTCCGTGCACACTCTACTGCTGCGAGTCCGTCGAATCTTCGATCACATGCACATCTTCCCATTCTGCCCGCTGCGCTGTATTGATCTTTCCCCACTTCACACGGTGCCTGCCTGCTTGCCAAAGTCTGCTGCTGCACAACTCGCTTCTCTATACTAGCAGTTCGCCGGCTTATATACGCTACATTGTAGCAGCTACTGCACACCCACACGTACTTTTTGGACCCACACACACGAATGTAGGCTACGCCTCGGCTTCTGTATACTGCTGCTGCACACTCGACGCGCACATTCTCCTAACGATCTGGCCAAAACACGAGCTGCGTCTTTTTTTTCTCTCTTTCTTTCGACTGTGCGCTCGAGCCTTTTTACCTCTCTTCATCGTCGTCGACGTCGTCGTCCCGTAGTGCGAACAAACCAAATTTGCTTTCGGCAAACAGTAGAATCGCTTCGTATCGATTTACGCGAACTTTTCGAACTCGAGCGAAAATTACGATCTTGCCAGGCATGTGTATATCCTATACCGAGAATCTGAAGAGAAAAAAAACCTGTTTGCTCGATCATTTACAATAAAGCGCATTACAAAAAAAAGCTCGACCAACATCTCTTTCGTATTATGCAGCGGCAGCAGCATGTGTCGCGCTAGCAGCTCTCCTACTGTACATATATACAAATAGGGTAACGCGCACGTCACTTTCGAGATTGTTGAGTGACGTAATACACCAACTGCGCGCCCGACGAGCTTATACATAGCAGCAGCAGCACCGAGAGAGAAGCAGCGTGTACTGCACGCACCGTGAATACAGCGACACTCACACACATACGTATGCGAAGCATGACGCCAAAGTTAGATAGGAGAAGCGTCAGAGGTAAAATTTGCAATGGCATTGCATTACAGTCATTTAATTTGAATTTATACACACGTTTCGCGCGTGAATTCAATCATTACTTGGCCCCTCCGCACGAACTTTTGGGGAGGGTGAAAAAGAAATCAGCTAAAAATCAGAGCTTGCAAAGATTCGAGATTTTTGGGACGTTCGATGCTATTTCGGAGCAGAGACAAATGTTTTTCAACTTTAATTTATGTGTATTTAAATAAACCAATGTTACCTTTTCGAGCTTTCGAGTCAATAATGCAAGCGCAACTTACATTTTTAAACAAAAGATAAAAATAGTTTTGTCTTATTTATATAGTAAAGAAAAAACATGAATTAGCCAATTAAACCGATTAGAGCTTGTTGGTTTACATTCTGTAACCCTTTAGCTTCATGACTGTCTGGCGTTTTGCACCGTAGGGCTTCATTTTTAGCCATACTGTAACTTGCGGTTACCGCGTGTCGCATAAAACGGAAGCATTCCTATTGATATTTAATCCCCCAAGGTTTGCGAAGTATATCGAATGAAGTTCGCGCGAATGCGCACGACGTCGCAAATCAGAGACTGAAAAAAGAAGTAATAATCAATCTAGATTTCGTTCGATTGCACAAAAACTGCTTTTTAAAGGTTGTGCATTTAACGACTTCCGCTACAATTACCGCTGAAAAATAACAGAATAAGAAAAAGAAGAAGAGAACGATGACGAATCGACTTTCGTATGTACAGTATATAACAGAGATAAAATATTTTATTTTTATTTTACGCTTCAACTGGCTCGAGCGATCATAATGCGCATAGAGGATCTTTCGGAAAGTTGAGTATTTAACAACAACAAAAATCGCATAACAATAACATCTTTACTTATCTAGTTAGGATTTATTTTCATATAATAAAGAACTCAAGTTGCGCATCCTGCACTATAGAGCAAAAGTGAGCCAAAGAGAATCACAGCGCGGTAGAGAGTAGCTAGTGTATCTCTCGCTCGTGACATACGAAACTTCAAGTTTAACTCTGTTTCGGAAAATTAACTTATGTTTGACTTCAGCTCCTCTTGAGAGTTTCCGATTTCCTTCTCTCTTTCTCGCTCCATGTATGCGTATGCATAAATATATATATGTATAGAAACAGACAAGCCCACGCAGACAAGGCTCGAGTGCACGCATAGTACGGGATCCGCGAGGCAGTAAAAGTAGCGTGGAATCGAGGTTTACAATAACCCGAAGCAACTACATGTAACGCGGCAACAAACGCTTGTTTGAAATAATAGAATAAGGCGTTTGCGCGCGTAGATTTTTGAAGCCACCGACTCGATTTCTTTATCGATAAAAATGCGAGAGATACAAGAAGCAATTTATGATCGGGCTCGAGCACGTACGCTCTTGTCTCAAACATCTATAGCGCTCGGTAGAATCCGTATCGTCAAACATATACTTTAACTTAGAGGGGGTTGTGCAAGCTCACCAAAGTATATAAAGTCATAATGAAGACGTATCCCGCTATATTGGAAAGTAAATATTATACTTCCTAATGCAGTATTTTATATGTTAGATTAGTTTAATGCAGCGATTAATAAAGTTGTTCGCAGCGTCAACCAATCGCGATATGAATAAAATCGACTTGATATCGTTTTTAAAGAAAATATTTCTTACATTAATTTCGTTTGTATGTAATTGAAATTGTATTTTTCCACAAAAGCTCCACGAGCTTAATCGTACATGCTCACGAATGCAAACGAGTTATGAATAAATTTCGAAAAAAAATCTTTTCTTCGTTTCATTGTCGTGATAAGCTGCTGCTCCAAAAAATGCTGCTCGTGAAAAAAAACACGAGTCACCACCATCGCGACGAGGAAGAAAAAGCTGCGCGCAAGCTGGCATCTTGCTCGTATTTATTAGCAAGATATACTACAGCATTTTACGTTTATACTAGAGAGAGAGAGAGAGAGAGCTGGGAGAGCAGGAGATAGCTGCTGCTGCTGCAAGGGATGCACACGGAGCATTATCATTGGAACATTGGCAGAATCTCTGAACGTTGCCATGGAATTTAAATAAGCCGCGGGTACGAACGAACGATGCGAGAGAAAAGCGGGTGCAGAGTCAGAGAGAGGGGCAAGTAGATCAGCAGCAGCAGCAGCAGCTAGACGGTGGCAGGATTTCTCATACGTATAATATAAGGTATATAGAGTAAGTACTGCGCCAGCGTGTGCGCACAGCGTATAGAATGCAAAGGGTAAAAGTTTCGGTTTTCTGCCTAACGATGCGTGAACATGACTCTCTCTCTCTCTCCTTCTATCTTTCTAACTTTATCTTGCTTTGCTCCTTATGCCTGTTTATAGTTTCATAATTAGACGACGCTCTGCTGCGCCTTTTGCTTTGCCTCTCATTCTCCGTGCGTTCTATCTTTCCTTTTCCACCGAGTAGCAGCAGCAGCAGCAGCCGAGAGAGGCTGTACGGGGCTCAAGATTAAACTAGCTTTGAGGGTACTTTTAAGGCTTGAGTGAATTTTTCGGGTGATTCTCGTAATTTTCCAACTTTACCGGCAGCGGATGATTATAATAAAGTATGCATGCAGGCCACGAGTGTTTGTAAACTAATTTATAATGCACGACAATTCTGGCATTTGTGTTTTGTTCGATTCCGATACGAAATTTATCATCTTTCATCCATTTCATCGTTCATTCATTTTCTTGAAGTGTCCCAGCGATCGGTTTTTATTTGTCTAAATTTGTCCAAATTACTCAACTTTCAACTCGTAAACACACAACAAATATCTCGAAACACGTCAATTTTTTGTGTTTTTTTTATCGTTCAACTAAAAAATGAGATTGTTTTATGTATTTAATTATAGTTTTCAAAATGTATTACAGATGAAAACTAGATGATTATGAAAATATAGAAGATTAAATTCAGCGTTCATCCATGAGTTGTACATTATAATTGTAACCGTACGAATAATATTGTAATTCGACAAAAAAAATGTGAACAGAATTTCGATACGTTTTTTCCTCAGTCATTAATTGCGATTTTACTAAAGAGAAATGGACTTTGACGTTTACTTTCTGCATAAAAGTAAAAGCCTCGCTGCTTTATCTTCCTAATTTAGCTTCGTGACCTACAGGTAGGTGGTGCACTACGGAAAAAACGCTCCCAAATGTGGGAAAACACTTCTTAGGATACAAGTCGGAGAATCTTCTGGCAAAATCAACCACGATAGTAATGCATAGACCCGCATCCCACTGCAATTCTGCGATGTACCTTAGCGACGGCTTTGCCCTTTACGTATGATGATATCAAATAAACAACACTATATGGAGTTAACGAAAAAGATATTGTAACAAATCAGTAAAAAAAAAAGAACCTAGAACATACGAAGTTGAAAACAAAGAGAATATAGAATATACACACATAAACTTGTCAGAATGAAATACATTTGATGAATTATCATTCGAGCGATAAGAAAAAGATGATGCATATATCTTTATTTGTAAAATATCTTTTGGACATAAATTGTATACCAACACTCATGCGACTTATTGGATCAATCATTAACATTTTAAGAGCAAAATGTGCAGTTTTTATGTTTTTATTAAAGTGCTTATTAAATTTTAGTAGTGAAACAGAAAAATGTAAAACATTTGCAGTAGAAGATATTGCAGCGCTTTTTTAAGAGGCCCGAAACCGATATGGTGTCGAATAAAGAAGTGAAATTAAAATGTCGAAACTATACAACGAGGCAACTGCACATCGATAAAAAAAATCAATATTTTCGCGTACTCATATACAAGAATATAAGCCGTGCTACACGTAAGGATATAAAGTAGAATAGAGATATCGCGCGAAAAAAGAGTATACGAGCGACAGGTAGTTATAGTAGGTCGTAGTCGGAGTTGGATCGTGACGGCGTTATATATTATCGAAGTGTGTGTGTATGAGCGCGCGCAGTCACTCTCGTATGCATAGGATTTTTCAATAAGGATAAATACATATATCCTCGGTGTAAGCTCGCGCGCTCGCTCTGGGTCTAACTTGTTTCGCATACATCCAGTTGAGAGCCGCCCGCGCGTGTACGAGCTTTTGTCGGGCGCGCGACTACGAGATCGATCGATCGCCTCTCGAAATTCCTCGTGTAGCGAGCGAGAGGCACGTAAAATTAATAAATAATTCTGCGATTGTCGGCGCAACAAAAGAGCCCATGCACGTACGAGCTGCACAAAGTTGCGAGCTTGCGTATATAGCAATTATTTCGATTGTAAACTCGGCGAACAGGCCGCGCGCTGCCACGTCTACCGTTGAGCGAGCACATGAATAAATGAATCTTAAAAGCAGCAGCCTATTATATTTCCACGAGATCGATCTATAAATACGTGCGTGGGTGGGGGTGGGTGGACTCGAGCGGTATGCACGTGTCAGTCAGTACGGTAGTCGGTATGCGCGCGTGTGTAAAAGGGAGCGCTCGAGTCGGTGTAAATTCTCGTCACTCTAGATTTTCGCAGGTTTTCCTGTACCCGAGAGGGAGAAAGAGAGAGAGAGAGAGAGAGGGTGGAAGCAAATATAAAATAGTTCAGCGTACATATATGTGCGTAAAGCCGAGCGCGCGCTCGTGTAAGCTCGCAAGCTCGTCTGGCCGTTCATTGTACTTTTTTTTGCTCCATTCCGCGTACGCGTCTCTTACTCTTTGCAGCTCGCTGTCGTTATCGGATATCGACACCTAATTGTTTTTTCTCGTCGATCCGCTCGACGCTCGCACGAGTCATGCAGCTCGATGCGCGTGTGTGTGTCTGCGTGTGTCTGTGCTACATAGCTACATACGTATATCCTGCGTCGAACGAGTTCCGACGGCTCTAATGACTGCAGCTTACTGCCTAACACACGCGCTATTATATAAACTCTCGACTGGCGCGAGCTCGAGTGATCGGCAAATTATATCGACGCGCAAGAGCATGTCCTTTATGGAATGTGACAACGATGAGACACGCGGCAAACGAGTGTCTGTTTATTATCGAGCGACGCGTATATATAGGTAGCGCATGCACGATCTGCGGTTGGATATCGCGGCAACGTCGCCAGCTCCCATGCCAATGTCCCCGCACTGCAGCGGCACTTGTCTGTATGACCCGCAGCAGCAGTAGCAGTTATATACCCGCGCACTGATAAATATCGCTTTCATTTATTCTTCTCTCCGCTCGTAGGTATATATGTGCACGTCAACGTGAGTGGGACACTTGGGGGTGGATATGCGGCTACTGCGCAAAACTCGTTTCCTACATTCTTCAACGTCTTTTCTGTGCTTCGCTCACTCATATGTACGCGCGCAGCAGCTCCGCTTCATTTTCCTTGGCGTATCATTCACGGCACGCAACTTCTGTTGAGAGAAGACGCTCGATGAGTATCAAAGTATATTACACCTGTACCTGGCTCTAGGCTATTTGAAATGAATACATCTTTTTTGCGATGACTGTCACGTCATGCGCACACGAAATGCCTCGGGTACATGGCAATCGACCGATCTCGTATTTCCAGGATCTTTTCTAAATGCGAGCGAGCTCAGCGCGAGGATATGCTAACTTTAAAAGCCGTGATAATTATTGGCACTGGTCTTTTTAGAATTTAGAATTTAGAACAAGACCCATTCAGATAGCAGCAAACTTTGTCAAGTAGAAGTGCATTGTGTTTAAGTTTACGGAATCAGGGCTCGAAATCTCGAGCATGTTAGTCCGTACTCCATTGCGCAGATTGCCTCGGATGTGCGCGAGCGTATGGCTTAACTGTGTATTAGCCATCATTGCGGCCGCTGTACGCACGATTGACTTTTATCGGATGCACCGCATGCGCAACACAAAGCTCAGCCTCAGATTTGTGCATTGCTTTTCGCGGACTTTATGTAGCGCTCGGTGCATAATTTTGTGAATCAAGGCGTTTAATCATACTCATACATTTTACAATTTTTTAATATCAATATAAAGAAACAGCCTGCCGGAATCCATTCCTTTACAGGAGCGACTTTGCAATAGAAAATTCAACGGTTGAATCAAGAGTCAATAAATATCATTTAAAAACCCGGACTTATTATTTTCTTGTCCTTATGAGCAGCTGAATCAATTTTACAACTGGCCGCTAGATGGCGTGTTTCAAAGAAGTCGCTCCCGCAAGTGGAAGTCAACTTTTCAAGATACAAGTAGGAGTACCCTGTGGTCGCGTTTTCGCTAGAATTTTTTCCACATATCTCGCATGCTCACTTACAAACTGCAGCGGTACTTATGCTCATCAATTAGCTGTCTTGTCCTGGTGATGGTAAAGCGACTCTTTCATATTTGCCGCATTATCACGCCGCTGAAGTAACCGGCTAAAATGAATATTTCATAAATGAAAAATAAATATTTTTCTTCACTTCATTTTTGCATTTGTATGAAATGAAATAAAAAAATGTTATGTTATTCTCTCTGGATTAAAACAGCAAGTATTTAAAATCTTAATAATGACAAGCTTTGCATAAGCGATGAAGACTTAGTTACGATGCAATGCCCTTTCCAATTAAAATTACTGTTTGGAACTGGAAGGTTTGTAAAAAAAATTTTTAATCACGAAATATTTTTCATTTATTTGCGTATTATTTTTCATTCAATTCATATACTTTATAATTTTTTGGTTGTTTAAATTGTATATAATTTCGACCTTTGAATCATAAGTAATTTTCGCATTATTCTGATCGTATGATACTGCGGATGAGTGTATTCGACAATATGGGTTACCGACTTCAAATCTTTTGGACAACTCAGTTCAACCTGAAAAAAAAATTTTTATAATGGCCGTAAAAAAAAGAAAAGACGCAATTAAAGGTAAAGAAAAGAACGATTTATTAAGACGCAATATCACTCTCCCACAAAATTACATCATTTTTATCGGCCATTTTACTCTGCACATGCACTTGACGGAACGGGTGTATGCAATACAACGCCATATAACTTTAGCGTTCGGGCAACATTGCATATTATATAGATAATTATTGTGCAGCAGTAGCTGCTTATTTCGCTGACTTGTCACAAATTTCAACACCATATTGACGATACACAAAACTGTACACACAGATCGACACACGATACGAAACTGATCGCGTACGATAGTGAGTCAACAATACGTATACACTGAGCCGATTAACAATAAAATTAAAGAGTGGGGCGAGCTGAAAACACCCATACATGTATATTTAAACACGCAACAATAATATGACACTTGGGCGAGCTGAAAAAACGAAAAATATGATGAGCATGAATAGTCGCCGGGATGAATTGTCCGAGTTGAATTGACGGAGTTGAGTTGTCAAAAGATGATTTGTCCGAAGATGAGTTGTCCGCCTCCCCTGCAATATATAGTAAATAAGTTGATATGAATCACTAAAATGTAACGTAATGTCATAAGAAAATTTAATTTCAGATCTCTTACAAAAATGATAGTTTAATTCGAACTCTAAAATACCTAATAAATCTTGCATAAAATTCGCTTCAAAAACTTTTAAACGATACAACTTTCATTTACAAAAAAATTTTCTTATTTACCTTACCGTTGAAGTGTCGGTTCTTGACACGCAGTCACTTAAAACGACACTCACTGTTCTTAAAAATTTGTCAATTTCATCGCACCTTAAAATCGACTCTATGTATGATTCTTGTATCTGCCCTTGCGAAGTAGTATATTTTGTAACAAGTGCGCGAAGCAGTTGACTC
This sequence comes from Trichogramma pretiosum, assembly GCF_000599845.2. Lineage (NCBI taxonomy): Eukaryota > Metazoa > Arthropoda > Insecta > Hymenoptera > Trichogrammatidae > Trichogramma > Trichogramma pretiosum. The sequence goes on along the minus strand of NW_019641608.1, from coordinate 115,356 downwards.
ATCCAGGAGTTGTTTTCACCCGAGCGTAGTGAGGGTGCAAAGACTCCTGGGTGAGTCAACTTCCTCGCGGACTAGTTGCAAACGATATTTTTTAACTCTGCTTGCGAGAAGTAGGGTTTTCTGACGCTTTAAGGTTAGAAAATCCGTGTTTCGCGCACGCAGTGTTAAAAAATCAGATTCGCATTCTCACATTTATCCCCACTCAATCGTATGAGCTTTTTCACCAATGTATTGGCCAAAAATCCTTTCGTGAATTTTACAACCTGGAATTTAAATTTAATATGGAATTATCTATCAAATAATGAACGGTCCATTTATGAAAACTATATAATAGATCATTTTCAAGTTTTATTTAAAGAAGATTTCAATTAATAATTGATTTTAAAAATCATTCAAATGAAATTAGAGCAAGAAATACTCTGAATTGATTATATAGAATCAGTTAAATGAATTCGAAACACAATTATTAGGTATGTTAATGTTACTAAGATTTCTGGTTGTAGTTTGAGAGCATCCCGTGTAAAAAAATTAAGTGTGGGCCACACTTGGCTTATCTTTGAGTTTGGCAACATTTAGTAAAACTTGTGAACTGAGAATTCCAAATTCCTTTTGTGGCGAATGAGGAAGTGCGGGGAATTTAGCTCACATGTTTTTTAACTGTATGAAAATTTTTAGTTCTTGCACAAAATTCACTGAAGAAATGCAAACTATGGAAAGTTTGGTGAACGTGTGATAAGTGATCAAGAACGTGGCCTTATTTTGTATAAATCTGTCTGACTTAAAAATTTTAATATCTTATCTGCGATTAAATCTTGCGAAGGAAAAACAAAATTAAGTTCACTACTTTTAATCAATACAGCAATTTTTCACTAACTTTACTAATAAATTCAAACTGTCCATTGATCAAATTATCGCAAGATATACTGTTATGATGATTATCAAGTAAAATCATAATTTTTTTTTTTGCGAATTTTTCATCAGCGTATAGATATTTATTTTTTAAAAAAGATAATCTAATACTACAATAGTCATATACAGGAACTTTGTAATTAGAAAATTCTATCCAAAACATGTTGTTCTCATCAGAACATAAGATATCTGGGTAAAATTCTTTTCCAGCTTTATTTGTTATCACAGTTGATTCAAATGAGAAATCTTTCAGTGAATTTGTATTCATTAAGAGTGAGCACAGATATTCACAATTATCTTGATTTTTAAATAGTTTTCTGAAAGTCGCATCCTTCATATCTAAAATGGTGGAACTTTTAGAAAATATCTGTATTTCACACAATATATTTTCATTTATTTAGTCCGGCAAAACTTTACAGTGCAGGAAATTAAAGATTGAGTTTATTATTTTAATGCAATTACTGCTGGCGTTTGTACAAATAAGCCACTCGAATGTATACTTTATTTTTACTTTATGTAGATTCACTAAAATTTAGAAATTAGTCCGACATTTTTTAATAATTTTTAAAAAATTGTCAGAACCTAATGTGCAACTCGTGAATGACACACTGCAATATATGACTTATAATGGAAGATGTATATTGATGATGACCATTGCGGCCAAATTGCTGCAAGTTGGAGACTGCAGTAAAAAATTCGAATTCAATTACAGAAATAATTATAAGAAACATTTTTTATATTATTATAATTTATTTTTTCAGCCAATTATTTTTCAGCGAATATCATTACCCTAATTTTCGTAAGAATAAACATCATTGTCATACGTGGAATTATGTTCTTCAAATTTGATCATGTTCTTTGAATTTATATTTTTTTTCATTCAAAATACCCATACGATAAGTTAAAAAATCCTCGATGCGGGCAGGAAGCTCCAAACTTGAAAACTCCACGCGTTGTTGATATTAACTATGAGCGATTTTTTGATTTGAAACATCTATAATTTTTCAAAAAGCTGCACCACAGCGGAAAACTACTGATTATGTAGACAAAATGATCAACTAAGTCGATGCACAAATACTTCGACTCCGATTCCGACGACTGTGACATCGACAGGTCCGTTCGATGATGCCACCGGCCACCTCTTCCACTTCAGCCGCCCAATTATCATTTGGCTCCATTACAGCCAAACCAGACAGCTCTTCATCTAGCTTTTCTTCCTTCTTCTCTCTATTTTACGGCCTCTATCTTGACTTGGGAATATAAGAAACCTTTCATCACTCATCTCCAATGCGATTAATATTGGGGGCTATTCTTCTTTGTCGGCCATAAAAAAGGTATTTTTTGCGAATTTTTTTTAAGCAACCTATGACAGATATCGTTCTAAATATTTTTGGGGTTGATAAAGGTAGTATAAAAGTATATAAAAAAATTTTTTTTATTAGTTTTACTATACATATTTTCAGTCTTGTGGGTCGTTGAGGTAGGGCGATTCAATTAGACGTACCTCAGACTTGAACTAAATTAACTTACTTTTATTTAAACTTATCGTAATATTACAACGAGCTCGTATGAGCGACAAAGACAATTTTGTGGCGTCCTCGTAGCCACACGTGTGGACTCGAGGAGAGCTGAGTAGCGAGAGAGAGAGAGAGCTCCGCACTTTTCCGGGGTTCTTAACCCATTAGCGCCCAGCCGGACACTTTTTTCAACTGAACTGTAGGCAAAAATCTTTACTATTCAGAATTTTGCTAAAAATTAACGTGTTCATGTATCTAACAGGAAATTTAATGCCCTTTTCGAATATGGCTTCAAAATTAATCTTAAAATTATTGTTCAAAAGTTATAAACAATTGAATAAAAAAAAACACGAATTGAAAAAAAAAATTGTCTTCAACTCGAATTTTAAAACAGAAACAGGCTTGATACTTAGGTCCCGAGCACATTAAAGGTATCCATGGGATGTAAACTGAAAATCCCAATATCCATAATATCGGAATTGGACATTTTTCATAAAAAAATGGCGCTTCGTAGAAAAAAAACCGTATATGAGCTAAACCAATTTTTTTACGTGACAAGGATGCATTTAGGAAAAAAAGTTATATAGAAAAAGTTCTTAGAATTGTTTAAAGAACAACCCTAAATTTTTTCAGAATTTTTGGTGAAAATTTTTGAATTTTTCGAATAATTTTGGATTTTTTGGATTCCATCATTTTCCGAAAATTCAAAAATTTTCACCAAAAATTCTGAAAAAATTTAGGGTTGTTCTTTAAACAATTCTAAGAACTTTTTCTATATAACTTTTTTTCCTAAATGCATCCTTGTCACGTAAAAAAATTGGTTTAGCTCATATACGGTTTTTTTTCTACGAAGCGCCATTTTTTTGAAAAATGTCCAATTCCGATATTATGGATATTGGGATTTTCAGTTTACATCCCATGGACACCTTTAATGTGCTCGGGACCTAAGTATCAAGCCTGTTTCTGTTTTAAAATTCGAGTTGAAGACAATTTTTTTTTTTCAATTCGTGTTTTTTTTTGTTCAATTGTTTATAACTTTTGAACAATAATTTTAAGATTAATTTTGAAGCCATATTCGAAAAGGGCATTAAATTTCCCGTTAGATACATGAACACGTTAATTTTTAGCAAAATTCTGAATAGTAAAGATTTTTGCCTACAGTTCAGTTAAAAAAGTGTCCGGCTGGGAGCTAATGGGTTAAAGGGCCGTAGCCGACCGAACCGTTGCGGCGCTCCCTTCTCTACCTCACATCACGGGTGAGGGCAGGCGTGAAATCACGCGGTCAGCTGTCTCGCTTGTTCGGCGGGAGGCCCAGCTGACGGCGCGACCGTCGGTGTGACAGGGGATGAATTTCCAGGCGCCACACATATATGTGTATAATGCAGTCATGTGTACAGGCACGAAAAAAAAAACAGGTGCGCACTGTCCTAGCGATTCAGCAATAATGAAACATCTGAAACACAAAACGGAAAAAGCTTTTTATGCAATAGTATGACGAAAAATGTCTTTTTTCGCACATTTTTTAGTGCGCAAAAAGCGTTTTTGGACATTTGTGTGCGGTAAAATGCCTCATTTTGGACACAGGTGTGCGGTAAAACGCCTCATTTAAATGAACGTATTTTTTGCCTACTATAGCAAAGAATTTGTATGCAACACGTGCCCAGCTTTTTGCGCACAGTGTGCGGAAAAAACACCCACTCGTGCCGGCATAGCCGTCACTCGTGTCTTTTTCCGCACATTCGTGCCCAAAAAGGCCTTTTAGGCACTTGTTACATAAATAACTATTATTCAGTGCATGGTTGGCTACAGTTGGGACCAAAATTTTCATTTTCGGGTCAAAAATAACAAAATGGCGGCCGTTTGAGCAAATGGAATAAAAAAAAACCTTTTTTTTCTCGGGTTTTCCTCATAAAAAAATAGAAAAAATTTGAATTTTGACAAAATTTTGGTTCCAACCATACGTATATGAGCAATTCCAGAATTTAGTTTTAAATTTTTTGACTAAAAACGGAAAAATTTTTTTTCGTTGGACGCATACTTTGAACATTGGGTATTGTTCTTGAAGGTCTTTGGAAGCTAAAAACATGCGTGAACATGAAATTTAAAGATAGGTAATTTTTTTCTGGCCACTTTTGTGTTTTCGGGTTCGAAAAGTCATGTTTTCGCGTAAATAAGACAATTCACTCAATTTCTGAGTGGCTGAAAAAGTATCAAAACTCATTCCAAAAAAGTGACTGACTATTGCATTCGATAGGAAATTTTCTCAGCTTTCCGATGGCGATATCAGATTTTCCGATACATTGCATATTCACTGAGAAAATCATCACCAAACATGCCGAGCTAAATATCTTGAAAAAATCAGTACGGAAAAATAGCTTTTTATGATTGCTTTTTGATTTTTTCTTATGAAAATTAAATATTTCGGAAAATCTGATACTACCATCGTAAAGCTGAGGAAGTTTCCGATCGAAAGCCTATCTTTATTTATTTTTTCCGTCGAATTACAATGATATACAAGCGAATTTCTGTAACTGTGTTTGCTGTTTTCTGTTCCCGAGCTGTTTAATCGCTGTCGCAAAGTTTTCAGCGTTGTGCGGCTCGCTACAATCAAAATTCGCTCATAATTCGACGGAAAAAATAAATAAAGATATGTTTTCGATAGGAAATTTCCTCAGCTTTCTCATGGTGCAGTTAGATTTTCTGATAAATTTCATTTTCACAAGGAAAAATCAAAAATAAGCCATAAAAAGAACTTTTTCCGTACTGATTTTTTCGAGATATTTAGCTCGGCATGTTCGGTGGTGAATTTCTTAGTGAATTTGCAATGTATCGAAAAATCTGATATCACCATCGGAAAGCTGAGAAAATTTCCTATCGAACGGAATAGTCAGACACTTTTCTGGAATGAGTTTTGATACTTTTTCAGCCACTCAGAAATTGAGTGAATTGTCTTATTTACGCGAAAACATGACTTTTCGAACCCGAAAACACAAAAGTGGCCAGAAAAAAATTACCTATCTTTAAATTTCATGTTCACGCATGTTTTTAGCTTCCAAAGACCTTCAAGAACAATACCCAATGTTCAAAGTATGCGTCCAACGAAAAAAAATTTTTCCGTTTTTAGTCAAAAAATTTAAAACTAAATTCTGGAATTGCTCATATATGTAACAAATAAGTGGTTAAAATTTCAGACGAATCGATCGAGTAGTTTTTGAGAAATCACTGGGACCATATCGAAAAACATCATTTCGAAAAAACGCGTTCAAAGTTTTTTTTTGAATAGTTAAAAATTTGATACTTACGATTAATAAGCGATACCGGCGCCATGCAGAAGACCTTCAGATTCTTTATGAAATTGATTTTCTCCCATTCTGGTGTCTCTGCGGCTTGCTCTATCTTTCTGAAACAAGTCACTGCTACGGCGGTTCGCTAAACGTATGCACTGCTCATCGCGCTTCTCAGCGTAAGTACTAAGTAGAGGCATAGGCTCCGATTTTTAAGTTTAGCTCATCCATCATTTTCAGACTACGTGTAATTAGTGGCCGAGGCCGATAAACACGTGCTCTGGGGCTTTCTTTTTTCGCGGCATAGGCCTGTATACTATTTTTCATATACAGTGGCCCGAAAATCGCTCTTCCCGCTTTGCGCAGCGGCATGGAAGTAGTCACTTGCGGACCGTAGCGACGCCATCACAATCATGAATCTATTTACCAAGTACAGTGTGTTAGAGAAATTGGCAGATTCTACAAAAAATTGGTGCAAGTTTGAAAAAAAAGCGAAGGTTATAATGGTAAAACCGTACCTGTCGCTCTGTGACCTGGTCCGATTACGACCCAAACAGGCGACAACACTACTGTGCTCTGCTCTGGGCTGATTCGCCAAATTTTCAAGGAAAAATTTTACCACTGAACAATTCATTTATGGACATGTTATAACCGATTCAATAAAGCCCTTCTCAAAATTGAACACAAATTTTTAATGACTATTCCACATTACTCAATTCCTTCATGAAAGCCTCGATTGGGTTGAGAAATTACGAACTACTCATTGTTCTGTTTTTTTATAGTGGATCGTGATTTTTTTGCATTTGACGTTTTATGAAATTCCGATCGTGGAATGCCAATCAAAGCATGGCGTAGAGTGGCTAATTTTTAAATGAATATCGAAATTTTTTAAAATACATGTGTATAAGGATCTATCAACTCGATATATTTTGCGTCAATTCGATGTTGTCGGTCGAGAGTTTTTTTAAAATACTTACAATTAGTTTGAGAAGGTCAAAAAATTCCTCGTCACCGAGTTAAAATTTTAAATGGTTTCAAGTGTTGTAAGAACAATGTACAGACAAATGAATCGGTGCCTTACTTGTAAACAATATGTTCATAAACGATTTTGACATATTTCCTCGACATACTGATCATGTTTTATGGTAAAAACCAATTAGTTTCAATGTTGTCTTTCTCCATGAAACAAACCATAATACCAAAAAGATAAATTTCTTTGTTTCAAGGGGACAGATAATAACTTGACTACCTAATTGGCTTAAAGTCGTTCAAGCACGAGTTGCAAGATCAATTTTTTATTTTACTTTTTTATTTTCTTCAAGAAAAATTATGTAAGAATTTTGATGAAAGTACAATGTTTAAAGCAACCCGCAAGACCTTAAAAAGATCCACGACATAGAATTCAGCCGTTTGCAAAAATATCAGAGTAGCCGCCACCGTTGAGAAGGAAAGACCACGACGAACGCGACGGCAGCTTGGCATACAGGCACGTTGGCAGTGCTAATCGGCCGTACAGGCTCACTGCCGCACTGCCGCGTGGACGCGTAAATAAAGTCGCGCTGCCGCCGCCGCCGTCGTACGACGTGTCGTGCAGCAGCTACAGCCCCGAGTGTATATGCGCAAGAGCTTTATACAAACCCCACCTCGAACGCGACTCGAGGGTGTAAAATTGATTGCGCCTAAGCAATCATCGGGCTCGGTACTCTCTCGTTTTGCGAATTAATCGACGATAAGAGTTTCGAGTCTGGTGAGAGAGAGAGAGAGAAAAAGAGAGAAAGCTTGTATAATAATAGTTATTCGCCTGTACTGCGACTCCACGAGCCACAATAAAGAAGGAAGCCATTCGTTTCTTTCGCCGCGAGCAACTTTATACAACTCGAAAGGACTCGCGAGCAATGGCCCCTTTCCGCAATGGGACAATTTTAACGTCTTACTTTCGGTGCGACTCGAGCTCTTTAGCTGCAATATCGAGATTTTCTTTTACAGATAATTCACCAACATTTTTTTTTCTTTATCTACTGATGCATTATGAAATGTTCACTTATTAAGTTGTTTGGGTTTTTTCAGTTTGTATTCGACTTTAATCATGCGTAAATTTCACAATATTGAATTTCAACATTTTTTTATTATGTTCTGTACATGATATAAACATAAAACCTAGATAAGAGTTCGATAATAATAAATTATTTACTATTTTGGTAGCATCTTAGTATATCATTCCATAAAGCTCGTACTTACGTAGAACTCGTTTCATTTAATTTAATATTAGTATTTTTTTTTTTAATTTATTCACTACATATTATCGTTTTGAATTTTTTCACCCCCTAACTCTCACGCGCTCATAACTCTTCTAGGATAACTTTGTTAGCTAAAAATTAATTTTCGAATATATTTCTTCAAAAATTTTCAAGTTCAATGTAATTGTATAATTTGATCGTTAAAGATTACAGTTTTATCGTCGCAGAAATATCTGGGGTAAGCTATCGATAAAATCTATGGATAAATCAAAATCATATGAAAAATCGATGCTGCGACCAAAAGATAGGGTACAGCTGAGCTTTTAAAGGATCAAACTTGAAAAGAAGGGAAAGGGTCAGAAGTTTAAAAATGCTCGCCGAGAGCTTGTAAGTAAAGTCAAATAAGTTATAAGAGGAGCTAGCTCGAGGCATCTCACGCGTTGGTGGACCAGCACGGGGTCTATAACTTTCGTTCTAAGCACCCTCTCGCCTGCCGAAAAAGCGGCGAAAAAGAGTTGTCGCTCAAAATCAATATATAGAGGTCGCTCTGCTACTGCTGCTACTAATGTTGGCGCGAGCGCTCGAGCGACCGTACCAGCACCAGCATGGCACTCTGTACGAGCTCTCTTTCAGTAGTAGTAGTACTAGTAACGTTACCCAGTCTCAAGAGGTTCGCCTGCGCTCCAGCAGTCGAGAGAGTAAACCATGCTGAAGCACCCGCCAGTGCCAGGCGTTTCGATAAATATACACTCGCGATTTATCTACTATATATTCTGTATAAATGCTGCCACCGACAATTTTACTCCTTTTTACCAGCGCACGCGCGCGCCTTTGTCATTTTTCACTGAGAGAGAGAGCCTGTACAGCAAATTTCATCACATATTTTGATGATCAATAACAATAGAAGCAATGTACGATAATATAATGATTACAGATCAGTAGAGTTTGTTTTGTGTTTATCAAAATAAAAAAGCTCATAAACTAATCGTCATCGGCAAATGAGTTTTAGTGGATGTAAAGGCTTGACCACTTGAAGTCACTCTTAGTGTCTGAAAAACATATTTTATGAGGCCAGTTGCCTAAATTCCGATAAGGATATGTAAAATTTTATCAAAATTGATCAAGCATGCGAAAAAAAAAAACACGTTTTCCAAACATTTTTCATCGACAGAAATTTTAGTAATGAAAAGCTCACCCAAGTGCGCTTCATCGATCCAATCCAATTTTACAATTACGAACGTTCTTACGAGCACTTGTAGTAATGTTTTTAATATATACCTCTGAACAATTCATTATAAGCTCGCTTGGCATATTCATAACTGGCGAACGCATAAAAGGTTCGCATAATTCTCCTATATCAATCTTCATGAACTGTCATATCTTAATGAAATTTCGCCAACGCAATGCGAGGTGGAGCTCTATTCATTTGCAAGTACAGTTACTTAAAGCGAAACTCGTACACAAAAGACTTTATCGCTAATTGCTTTCAGTACCATTTTTGGTGAGAGCCAAGCGCGCAAAACTATGGAAGAATTTTCTGCAGCTGCAATATCAAATTTTATTGGATCATTTAATTTTCGGTATGAAAATTTGAAAATAATTCAGGTAAAAAAATTTTCGAAGCTTTTTATTAATGATTCATAGAATTAGTTGAATCCATAAAATCACTGGTGCAGACGATACAGGAACGGAACTTTTTGATTCGATCTCACTTGGCTCGCTCTGCCCCACAAGCAGTTTCATTCTTTGCATCGTGGATATGTCGTATACTTCATTTATTAATTTTGTATCGAGCACATCCAAACGATTTAGTTCTTCAAAGCGGCCAGGAATACATGATTGGATTTATACGAAGCAAAACTTTCCTTTCATAAATATTATTGCGTATCGTTTATTTGGCTAGTGTAGCAGCAGCAGCAAAAGCGGCAGCTCTTGGAGTATTACATTTTTCATTGGCAAAGATGATCGATGGCAATATATTTTCTGTAACTTTCTACGAGCGCGCGCGGATAAGAAGAAAAAAAAGCGCAGCTACACGGTTCATGGGGCTGAAAAAATGATTAATCGATATCCTATATAAATTTCGTTAGTCGTAAAATTTGTCACTGCTATTGATATCTCGCTAGCGTGTAATAATGCGCTCAGCTATTGATTCTCGGTGCGGGGAGGAGAGTAAAGGAGCGAAAAAAAAACTCGAGTTATATAGCGAATCAACGGAGAAAAAAAAGGAGAGAGAGAGAGAGAGAGAGAGAGGAGGAAGGCGAGAGCGCGATCGCGGGAATCTGGGCCAACGCGCGGCGCACGGCGAATCGTGCTAAGGTCGAAGCACTACTTTTACCACCACTACCGCTAGGCACTGCATATGACGAATGCTAATATGCACGCGCGAGCTCGGGCAAAAGTAGAACATGAGCTTTTGCTCGAGAGCCAAACGTTTGGCCAACTCGAGCTCAACCTCTCTCTCTCTGTGTCTCGTAATTGAGCTTTTTTTTTGGTCGGTCTTATCGCGTACATATACGCAAACGGTATCACAGACGCGATGATAAAAATGGTAGAAAGAAGCTGAATCGTTTCTTTGAACGGCAAAGGCTAGACTACTTTTGCCCGTGTTAAGTTGGCTGATCTTGCCGAGCGAGCCGGGACAACTGTGTAGCAGGCACAACACATCGAGCTTGAATGATTCAGCAATGAGCTTTGGCGTTGCCTGCCTACCTACCTAGCTACCTACCTAGCTGGAGCGAAAAAGTTAGCCAAGCGCGGCTCGAGCATTAGCCTAACTCGTTCTCTGTTTGCGCCGCGAACGGCACCGACCGAGTATTAATCCCTCGGCGAGCTCGCTTCCTTCCTTATATAATGCATATGCACTCGCACACACACACATACGCTTGCATGCGGCAAGCACATACATAGATATCATACATATGGATCGCCTTGCCGACGAGGCTGTTTTTGCAGGTTGCTATAGGAGCTCTCCTGGCGCGCCGTTTACCTCCCCCCGCGCGGGTAAAAGGTTGCTGACATTCCGCGAGGCGCAAATTTCTGCTATTCGCGCGAGCAGCTTTACGAAAAGCTTCTCCAACCGATGTAGTTGTTTGATTGGATCAATTTGTGCTCTATGCGCGACATAAAGCTCGATTCGACCCAACAGTTCTGTGCCGTGTGTGGTTTTATGAAGTTTGTTGTTGTTGTTGCTGTTGTTGTTGTTGCTGCTGCTGCCTGACAGTGGTACGACACGTTCTCCGTCGAAGCGTCCGCGAGCGAGCTTTTTTACACCTCGCGAACGAGATCCAAATCCGATGAGAGTTGTGGTGTTAAATGAGCGGCGGCGCATGCGCTACTCGCGCTGCTGTCGTCCTCGACTGCGGATGTTACTCTTCTGCGTGCGTGACACTGTTTCACCCGAAATGGCTTTAAATCCAGAGGATTCTGAATCAAGAGCGATTATTCGAGTTCACCGCCACGAGTAGCCGTTCTATACTGTGCCTTAACGTTATCGTTTTCACTCTGGACTTTTCATCGAGCGAGTTGAAGTTTTGACACTGATCACGTGGTAGGATATCACTGGGAGTTTGAACTACCTGGCCTATGGCTGGACACGATTGCGGTCGAGCTTTATCTTAGTTCGGGTGTTTTGCGTCAAAGTGATGTTCTCAATTAAATCAGTGCTAACGTATGTTCAATGATAACTTCAATCAGATAATCTTTTGGTTTATGCAAAAGTAAGATTTGGTTCAAGATTACAGTAGAAAAAAAATTACGTCATTTTCAATTATGTCAAAGCAGACCGAGTTGCGGTAAAAAAAAATAAGTAGAAGTAAGTTAATTAAATTCTATAAAATAATTTGCGGTCAAAATGTTCACTCGTTGTGTCGATTCAAATCGACCGACGATATACACAAAGCAATACGTTTTCAAAACGTTGCTAGACAAAAAATATACAAAATACGTCCCTACAGTAAAGCTCGAGCTTGCAAATGCAAATGTCGACGATTATAGAATAATATTATTTTTTAATTCGTCTCGGAGCGCACGATACAAGCTTGGGTGAAATTAATTTTGCGCAGGTAGCAGCAGTAGCAGCAGCCAGAGCAACCCGGTCGATTAATGCAATGAAAACAAGACGCCAATGGGCGAAGAACGAACGGCTAATTTGGCGGGCTGAAAAGAGGCACGAGACATAATTGCGTATAGTTTCGACGCAGTCCCGCAGCTCATGGTGTTGTTGGACGGCTCGCGCTAGGCGATGTCTGAATGGGTAGCGGACTGTGCTCGTGCCGAGGTCGGGACAGCCAATACAACGCTGGCTCGATCCTCGATCGCGTCATCAGCCAGGCCAGCGACGAGGACCAGTGCCTCCTGTACAAGCTGGCCAACTACAAGAAGGGCGGCGAACTGATCGAGGCCTACAACCATGGCGGCCAGCAGGAGGTCGAGCGACTCATGCGCGAGCAGTTCGGCGTGCTCATGTACGCCGGCGGCAAGGGTCAGACCATCAATCGGTCCGAGTACCTGCGCTGGAAGTACCGGGACCAGGAGTGGGTCGTGCTGCCGATCGAGGCCTCCCTCAGTCGCTTCGATCCGCTGAGCCAGTGGCGCGACCACGAGGCCTGCTGGCAGATGAAGTATCGCGGCTCGCTGGGCGAGAGTCTGCTGCACGTGCTCATCATCTGCGACACTCGGGCTCACACGCGAATCGCCCGCACCCTCCTCAAGTGCTTCCCGCGGCTGGCGATCGACGTCGTGGAGGGCGAGGAGTACCTCGGGGCCTCGGCCCTCCATCTGGCCATCGCCTACGCCAACAACGAGCTCGTGCAGGACCTCGTGGACGCCGGGGCCATCGTGTCCCAGCGGGCCATCGGCAGCTTCTTCCTGCCGCGCGACCAGCAGCGCTCCAGACCCGCCAAGACCACCGAGTACGAGGGCCTGGCCTATCTGGGCGAGTATCCTCTGGCCTGGGCCGCCTGCTGCGCCAACGAGAGCGTCTACAATCTGCTGCTGGACTCGGGCGCCCACCCCGACGAGCAGGACACCTTTGGCAACATGATCCTGCACATGGTGGTCGTTTGCGACAAGCTCGTGAGTATATATATATCCACGTACTCTCAATGCGGAATCGATAGAGCAATATGGGGCTTGGCTGTCTGCAGACTGCAATCTCGTGCACTCGAGAGTTGGTAGTATATACGCATAGCGATACGTTGTTACTTTTCTCTCTCTCGAGCAGCAGCAGCAGCGGCATATTCTCTGCTGTGCGCGCGCGAATGACGTTTCTCGGTGCTGTAGGCGCCTCGTATAGCAAGCAGCAACCTTATTTGCAGCTCGCGCTCGGCGTAGCTACACGCGTATACATATAGCTAAGTAAATGGGCCGACACGAGTGCAAAGTTTCGTGTTCGTGAACTTTCGATATGTGCTTCAACTGCTTCTACTCTCTGCTAGCTGCTGCTGCTGCTGCTGCTATTTTCTCGTATAGCTTCTCGCTCACTCAACTTCTCTCTCTCTTCTCGCGAGAGCTTGCGATCTAGATGCTGCTGCTGCTGCACACACACTCACTCGTGTATCGTTTTCGCATTTTCCCCGCATTTTTGCGCGCGTTACATTGCATTGCATTGCGTACATATATAACGGTGGCGCAAGAGTACAAAAAAAATCAAGCGCAGCTGGTAAACGCCAGAGCTAGCTCGAATTTTTATTTCGCACCTCTCTCTTTCTCTCTCTCTCTTTTCAATCGTCATCAACGCGCAACGAGTTTGATTTCGAGACTCGTAGTCGCGCGGCTCGCTCGACGCGGTTCGAGAAGCTGAATGACAGCTCGGGCGGCCGCGATTATTGTGTGCTCGCGGATCGCTATTATACTCGCTCTCGCGCGCTACGCTGCAGTGGTAGTAGCGATCTCCTCTCCATTGTGCTCGGCGAGATTGGACGGGTATTGCCGCTGCTCGGTGCGCGATGCATCATTTTATATCAATCGGTTAAACACCTTTTACTACCCGCGCTATATACATAGCCGCCGAATGAAATCCTAGCTGCCACGTCGTTCGCGGGTTTAATGACATTTTTATGTACGTATAAAGAAAATCCAAACGATCGCGTGCAACGGATTTTGCATTAATCCCGCAACGCAGCTCTATATTGACAGAGTCAAGTATGAACTTGTCTCTGTAGTATATACAACGCAGTGACGAGCGCGTGGAAAAATTTCTTCTCTCCCGCGCGCGATTCGAGTAGCAGTAGCAATAGCAGTTGTGCGTATACTACCGCGCGGAGTGTATAAGCGAAGGGAAATGAAATGTGAAAACGCTACTCTCTCTCTCTCTCTCTCGTCTGCGCGCGCGACCGCAAGGAAAATTGAACTTTTACCCAAACTGCTGAATTCGTACTTTTACCAGCTCGTGTCTGTATAAGCGAGCTTTTTTAATTCCTTCCCGCGCGTGTGCATGTATGTATACTTCGGAATAGTACTGCTCGTACGCGAGCTCCGAGTGAGTTGCCGAATACGCCCGCGTCGGATGCAGATTGGAGAAAAATTAACTTTGCTGCTCGGACAAATATTTGAGATTCAGCGGATATAACTGCTCGATATACTCCGAGTTGTTCGAATTCATTTGACAAAATTAGTGCGAGCCGATTTTTCACTGCTGTCGTTAAAAACTGATTTCTCGACAAGATCGTTCGATCATAATTTATGGAAAAAATCTCAAATTTACTCACAGATGCTCGAGCGTTCCCTTGTAGTGTTCAGCTCGAGTCGATGATTCACTTTTAGCGAGCGCAAAATACGAATAACCCACATACTGCCTCGGGAACATCACATACGACTCGCGTATACGATGTGTTTGCACAGTCAAATTTGGTACACACACCCATGCATTTGCGTAAAAATACATCGTTTCGCACTCGAATGGATATCGTGGGTCACAGCATATATAGTCGGTATAGTCGAAGACTACCTAGGGGGAGAAAAATGACGAAAGTATCCTCGGGCGCAACCATTAGTCGTTCGTTCGAGCGATTTTTCATTCGGGATAGATATATACTTGAAAAGCACAGCCGAGCTTGCGGATGACTTGCGCGAGCTCGCGTGTGCGTGCAGCTGTGCAGCTCGCGAGATCGTAGCAGCAGCAGCAGCAGCAGCCGTAGTTCATAGTAGTTGTAGTAGTAGTAGCAGTGGTTGAAGTTGATGGCAGTTGCACACAGGTCGGGCGGAGATGCAACGCGACACGTAAACTGCCTGAAAAGTTGGCGTGAAATTTTAATAGCGTCGGGCGTCGTCGACGACCGCAAGCCGTCAAGTTTTGTTCTTCGAGGTGATCGCAGTAGCAGCAGCAGCAGCAGCAGCAGCAGCTCCTCGATCCTATCACGAGTTCGTCGCAATATTATCGACTTATAAAGCACGATGGCTGCTGTTGGTGCTCGACGCCAATCGATCGCTGACGACGACGCTTCTGCTTTGTCGTATCCTCAGCCACAGCACCAGCCACTACGTTCAAACGTCATTATCGACAACATATATACGTATAGGGGCTGTAGCCGAATTAATCGAGAAAGCTCCCGAATAAGCTGCACAGCTGCCAATTAGTGCTTCATGAATAGAAGTCATAATTGGAGATCATATACACTTGTGTTGGTGTGTTCACAGGACATGTTCGGGTACGCGCTGCGCCACCCGAAGCTGCCGGCCCGCAACGGCATCGCCAACGCGGCGGGCCTCACCCCCCTCACGCTGGCCTGCCAGCTGGGCCGCGCCGAGGTCTTCCGCGAGATGTTGGAGCTTTCCGCGAGGGAGTTCTGGCGCTACAGCAACATCACCTGCTCGGCCTATCCGCTCAACGCCCTGGACACTCTGCTGCCCGACGGACGCACAAGTAAAGTATCGAGGCTCGTTTTAACGCTCTTTGTGCTTGTATTATGTACGGTGTGCGATACTTTCACGCTTCGTTGCACAGTTCGTGCGGCCAAAAGCTCGAGTTTTTTCTTTCTGCCTTTTTTTTGTTTTTACTTTATCATCGTCCCTCTTGGCCGCGACGAGCCAGCAGCTCTCAACGTAGCTCGTGCGCAACGACCGCTGCTGCTGCACGTCGAACTGCGCTAGCCTCCTCCCCCCGAAAGTTTAGTTCAAGTGACCGCAAGCAAGTTTGCCGCGAGAGCCAGAAGAGAGTTTGCTCGAGGGGTTAAGTTGTCGAGACGTTGCGCCGGGCGTATACTGCAGGCGACCGTACGCGCGCCAATTGTGTGACTCGTGTGCGAAGGATCGTGAAGCTATCTCTCTCGGCCAGCAGCAGCAGCAGCCCTTTACCCTCCTTCCCTCCTCATCCTCCTCTACCCTCAACTCTGTTTGTAGCTTTCGGAAATGTTTTCGAGCTTACTCTCGAATTTTACTCGGGGCTTCGTAGAGAGAGAGAGAGAGAGAAAGGAGTAAAAAGCGGCACAAAACTTGTGCGAAATCGCGATCTACCAGCTCCTCTCCCATCGTTATTGTTATTATCATTGTCATTACGAAGCGGCTAAGACGCTCGGATAAGCATCTCGACGACGACGACGACGAGATCGCATCTCTCGAGCTCGATAAACTTTGAATATATACGCGTCGAGATGAGATGAGATGAGAGCGCCGCGCCGAGGCTATCGCATCTCTGCGCGCGCCATACTCGCTCGGTCACGAGCTGGTTATTCATTCGATTATTTGACTCTTTCTTTTTTTTATTATTCTTCGCTTTATTAGGAAAAAAATATAATGGACTTGTCTAGCTCTCTCTCAGTCGGCCCCAACCAATCACTGGCGTCGATGAATTCATATAGAACTTTTTTCACCGAATTAATGGTGAATTAGGCCGCAATATAATTAGATGAAGATTGGGCGATTTAAATTATAATTTCGCTCGAGCTATTTCTCTATATTAAAATCAGTGCGGTGGAGCTCTCTTCGTGGAAAACGAGGTTTTTTTGATGGATTCGCATATGTAGCAAGCATATATATCACAGAGTTACTAGTTTCTCTCTCTCGCGTATAAGTAGCGTACCGAATGCGGCTAGCTCGTTATCTTGCTCGTAATTGTCACGTGTGCGAAGGCCTTGCAAATGTTTCAATTACTGGCAAATGTGCTCGATATTATTAATTCGTACATTTACATATTCGCGTGTTGGATATAAAAGTTGTAAAAATAAAGTAAAAAAGTAATACGAGACGTTATGTATGCTTATGTGCTGCTGGGTATATTTATGCAGACGCGAGCGTAGCGGAAACTGCTGTCGAGGCAGAAGCTGCTTCTCCCCCTCGTCATGGCTTAGAAGCGCGACTATTATAGATAATTACGGGCATTTAAGCAAGTTTTGAAATTATTAGCCGGCCGGGCTCGTTATAGTCCAGTTCGTCCTGACGAAGAGAGCGAGAGAGAGAGAAAACGAGTAGCAGCAGCAGGGCTGGAGGCTGGGGGTTGCGGAAGTCCATTATTGTATTATAAGCTGCGTGTCACACAATTCCGCAGCAGCAGCGGCACACTGCGTTGCGTGTACAGATTGACTAAGATGGATCGCGATTGTGGACGTCCACCACGGTGGCAAAAGCCGGTAAAAGTATTTTAATACATCTCTATATAGCCGCGGCGCGAGATCAATTATATGACGTTGTGCAGCGCGTAACGTACACACTGCCCCCGCAAAGATAAATGTTCGCCACAGCTCGCTCGCTCTGCGATCTGCTGATGATGCGACGCGACTCACTCACTGCGCGCAGCCGATAATGAAACAACTTCGGGCTTGCGTAGGCGGCGGCCTCAAACTTTGCTCTTCGCGTGCCCAGCGCCGCGTGCATTAACGTCGATGCAGCACGAACGATCCGCAGAGTAGTACGTTAATTATCGTTATTACGATGTATATATGTGTACGCACATCGCAGACGCGTCAATTTTCTTCATAATTATGTGTATCACCCGCATCGCTGATGATGGATTTTATTTTTAGCTATGCGGATTTTCAATTTAATATACTTGAGAAATATTTGACCTCGAGCTAAATTAAAGTATATATAAGTGGGAAAATCGTCGATCCATCGCGAATTAAGTATGGACAGAATGAGCGACGTGTTCCCGATCGACAAGTATTTCTTCGATTATAAACACTAATGCGAAAACGTAGTTTCAATATTCATCGTTCGTTTACTTTTTCAGTATCTTATATTTAACAAAACACATAATGCAAAATGCACCTTGCTGAAAACCTTATTGAAAGCCTCTCTGTAATCTTTATACCGAGGCTTTTTCTTTCCTCTTTTGATTTTCGAGAATTTGGCCATACGCCATCTGTCGGAAATCTATAAACTACTGCCTACTTGAAAAAAAATTGCATAAGAGCTAACGAAGAGATTTGCAGAATATTGATTTTAGTACCGTTTTTTTGCAGTTCGAGAATCGGTATTTTATTTTTCGCAAAAAAATCATTGTTTTTAAGAGTCACTTTCGAAATTTGAAATTAAATATATTGTAAAATAGCTATTAAAGTATGTCTACTCGAATATTTCTGCGTAAACGTCGATTAAAAGTACTTGAAATCTACGAATATAATTTTTACCGAGTATGGATATGAAATTTATCGATTTATGATGATGCGTAAATTTTTTAGTGCATGTAATCGGAAAAAATATCGATAAAACAAAGGAAACGAAAAAAAAATAGATTGTACAAAAAATGAAAAGCCCTTGGATGTACGAAAAAGGGTCAAAAAGTGAGAGAGAGGAAAAATTTTTTACATGATTTTGCTGAAGCGAGCTCAGGAAGCAAACAATACATCGAGATTTTAATTAAAGGCGATTGTTTGAGTAAAAGCTCGACTGTATAAAGCACACACACACACACATCCGTGCATATTTCTAAGAGTAAGTTTGAATGGAAACGAAGTCGGACGCGCGCAAACTTGCGCATCGATCGATCGGGGTTGGTTTTCTATTAAAGTAGTAGATAGATAGCAATCCCAGGTATATTATCGACACTCGTCACCAATGTCGTCGTCGTCGTCGTCGTCGTCATAGGCAGTCACCATATGCACACATTTAATAACTTGGCTGAAAAAATGCCAGTCGTCGAAATTGACGAATTTTCTCTGTGTCTCTCTTTGAATTTTTGTGTGCAGAAGCGTACATATAACAACGGGGGTAACACGCCGCAGCAATTACGCAAACGTCTCTGCCGCTGTGGGCTTCTCCAACACGGCCATATTCGGGATATGTTCCCGCGAAAAAAAAAAAAAGATCTTTTTAAGATCTTTTTAAGAACGTCTCAATTATGAGCCTCAGTGAGATGCTTTGAGATGTTTTTAAGACGCTCAACAATTGATTTTTACTGAGACGTTTCCGAGATCTTATTAAGATGTTTTTTTCCTCACCGAAAAAGATAATTTCCAGTTTTTTTGTCAAGTTTAAGTCTTTTTCGACGTGAAAAAAACATCTTTATAAGATCTCGGAAACGCCTCAGTAAAAATCAATTGTTGAGCGTCTTAAAAACATCTCAAAGCATCTCACTGAGGCTCATAATTGAGACGTTCTTAATAAGATCTTAAAAAGATCTTTTTTTTTTTTCGCGGGTTCACGATTATTTGCCACGGCTCGAATGCACGTAGTATGTGTGTGTGAGTGTGTGTGTATGTATGTGCAAAGCTGTGTCGAGCCGTTTGTCGGCTGGCCGCAGTTATTTTTATATTC
The DNA here is from genome assembly GCF_000599845.2 of Trichogramma pretiosum. NCBI lineage: Eukaryota > Metazoa > Arthropoda > Insecta > Hymenoptera > Trichogrammatidae > Trichogramma > Trichogramma pretiosum. The sequence continues at coordinate 95,718 of NW_019641608.1, read as the reverse complement.
GTTTCCACGAGGCTCGGGCGCGCGTTGAAGAAGCGTACATGGTTCAAAAAGCGTTGCCTATTTACTTGCATTTCGTTAATATATAATTATTTTGACTTTTTCACTCGCAAATTTACAGATAAAGATACTCGCCATCTGACGGTGGTGGTGGGTTTTCATGTTGTATAAAAGTTTCTTGATAAAAATTGATTATCGATTGATTCAATTTTAACGGCTGTCTTACATTGAACCTGCATTATATTCAAGTTGTTTTTTAAACAGTGAGTATACAAGTACACAAGCTCGGCTACGAAAATAATTTCAAGCGCGATAATCCACGGTAGACGCGCGCGATCGATGCGTGCATGCGTATCATTATTGTGCCGTTCGCGTCGTTATATAGTTAATTAACTTTACGTAGAGGATATAGATCCGTATATATTCTCTGCCTAAGATTCCATCTGGGGAGCTTGAAAGTTTTCTCGCTCGGCTCATCTTGGATCGCTGGGATGTATAGATCCAGCTCGTACATCGAACTTTACCATTATATATATCGCGCGGAATCAAAGACGGATCAGTCACAAGTCACACAAACTGCTGCTGCTGCTGCTGCTGAGCTCGGCGTCGCCGCCGTCGCTGCGGACCGCTGACAAATCACGAATCGTTGGATAATGTTCGGAGCTTGCGGCTCAGGCTGTATAATGAGATTAGCCCCCAGAGCTCGAGCGCAAGTCAGATAAATTAGCCCCGCGCGACGCCGCCGAGAGAGAGATCGCGAGCATTGCACGCGCGGCGGCCGACCACCACCACCACTACGACTACTACTATAGAGACGAGTGTGCAGTACTATTCGAAAAATCCATCCTATGTGAAACTCACCTGCAGCGCGCCGCGCGATAATCGCCAGCTGCAAGCTTGATGAACTTTATCGCGCAAACAGCTCTTCAATCAAAATTTCAATAGTTAGAAGGGCTGCGAATTAACGATGCGGGTTAGCAGCGCAGACGTATTTTGTGTAACGTTATATGTGTATACGGCAAAAGCGCCCAAGATAACGACCAACGCCACCCGCATACATCCCTCTATATACCGGCTTCGTTCGCCTTTCAGTCAGTCAGTCAGTCCCCGGTGCCGTGGAGCCTATGGCAGAGCTTATATCGCGCGCGCTGGTCTCTCTCTCTTTCGCCTCGTCACCGCCCCATCTCACTCAACCCACCCCCCATTTTGCGAGCAAACGCATATATACAGTCGAGAGACTGTGCCATTATTTCTCGACACAATGCACGCATATATAAATAGTGAGTATACATCATGCAGGCCGGGGGTATACGTCTGTGTGGCAGCAGTAGCTAGACATTACAACTTCATTAACTCTTGGCAAATAACCAATTTTCATAGCAGCAGAACCCGATTCTTTGTTTCGGCGTAATGTTAACGTTTAATTTCGCCGGGAATAAAAACAGCCGAGTTCGTGCATTTTGATAGCCGGAGCATTGGAAAAAAAACCTCATTATATCGCCAGGCTGCACGTTGAGATATATATTCGTGCTTAATGAATGAATCGAGATGGGATCGATGGAAAAATTATGGGTATTTCGTTTTAGACTGCGTGATGAAATTTAGGAAAAAATGTTGGTTCGAAATTCCTTGCTGCTCTCTTTGCGAGCCCGATCGTAATTATTGTTTCACTGCCTCGAATACTTAATTAGCTTGTTTACACGAAGTGTTTATGTATTCGATAAAAAACTCGATCGATTTCTGAGTTTTATCTCATTAACTGCTTCATTTTATTTCATGCTCATTTCTTCCATTTTTTTTTCAATATTTATCCATGCTTCAACGAAATAATTATAACCGTTTGTGTGGAAAATTTTAACGGATGCAGTAATGATAAAACCAAAAAAAGAAGAGAGAAAGAAAGAAAGAGAGAAAAATAGTTCATCCGACAAATGGATCTTTCTTATTTTCCTCTCTCTCTTTCTCTTGTGTATAGTCTCGATCGAATTTTCCCTTTTTCCACCGTCGCTGCTGCTGCTGCTCCCTTTCACTCCCTTTCTCTATTTCCAGCTTTATCTCTCTCGCTCTCTCTGTCTCGTCCGTACTACCTACTACCTTTTCTCTCTCTTGGTTGCTTTTCCCCCATGCTCTTTCTTGTTAAATTTTGCAGATTGGAACTCGGCCCTCTTCATCATTCTCAACGGCACAAAAGAAGAACATTTGGACATGCTGGATGGCGGAATTATACAGAGGCTACTCGAGGAAAAGTGGAAGACTTTTGCCAGAGTAGGTATTATCTGTCTGCCAATATTGAGAGGTGTTCGCGGCACTATAAGCACGTAGATATATATACGTACAACGCGATATATATTGGCACTGCTGTTTTTGCAAATTTTTGCATTCACGTGGAGGTACACAATTAAGAACATGAATTGGGACCGATTTTAAACTGTTACATAATTTATTGATTAATCTTCTTCGAAATCTCGATTTCTTGACTTATACTGTAATTTTTACTTTGCCACTTGTACATTTATAGTTAAAAGTGTACTCGCCATCTAGTGGTGGTTGCTGACATTAAATATAATTTGATTTTCATGAATTTTTTGTGTGATTTATATATTATACATAAATATTCATTTTAAAAGCAGATTTTATATAAATGTGCTGGAAATAAAATCCAGTATCGGTTACTTTAATTTCCATATCCAATTTTACGTTTTTTTTTATAACAGCTTACTCGTATTAATTGTATCTGAATTTCACGCCCAAAACCAGCTGCAATTTCTGAAGCGTCTGGTCATTCTGGTGTTTCACCTGGCCTCTCTGTCCGTGGCCGTGTACTTCCGTCCGCCCGGCGAGGACGCCGAGTTGACGGCCTGGCCCGAGGAGATCACCGAGGTGATCCGCTGCGCGGCCGAGTGCGTCACCGTGCTCGGCGTCCTGGGTTACATATTCATCCAGCTCGGCGGCGAGGTCGTCAACATCGGATTCTTTTCTTTCCTCAAACAGCTGGTAAACGAGCTAAGCATCGCAATCGCGCCATACTACTGTGTAGCATGCGATGCACGTAGCGCCAGTACGCAGGTGCAGCGCGCGAAACTTTTTCCAGCGGGACGATACACAATTCGTATCGGGATAATGCTATATTTGTTAAAGTTTATCTTGTTTGTCTATTACCGCTGAACCGACGTCCGGGACAAGTAGAGACTTCTGACGCGAGCGCGGGACAAACTTTTTATTCGTGAAATCTGAGAACTCGACGTCGACTTTAAGTAGAAATAATTCAATATAGTCAGACAAATATAAAATACTTAGTTGTGTCACTTTTGTCGTTACATTGTTCCGTTCTGGCTATAAAAGCCGAGCGACAAGTATATATATCTCGATTTATTAATAAATTTGGACACAAAATTATAAATTTTTTTCACTTTTGTATACTAAAAATATTGTTCTCCAGCTTTAGCACGAAAATTGCATTAACCCAATTGCGTCGAATAATAACAATTGCAACAAAACTTCAATCGAGATTGCTACAACGCCGAAATAAAAAGTATCATTACGGAGAAAATCACTATCGCAATTTATGGTATTTCGCATCGCAGACAGGCGCAATAAAAGAGATCGGCGGGGGCATAGCTAGAAAAACAAAGTGCATCGATGTATGCCGTACTATTTGTTTTGTTCTTTTTTTTCGTTCTGTTTGCAGACGCACGAGCCAGCCAAGTTGATATTTCTCATGAGTAATCTCTTGATATTGGCTTGCATACCGTGCAGACTGTCGGGCGACCGTCACACCGAGGATGCCATTCTGGTGGTGGCCGTGCCAGGCTCCTGGTTTCTGCTCATGTTTTTCGCCGGGTACGTATACACATACGCTCGCACATAACAATATCCAACCCTATACATCAAAAGTGCCTACGCACACACACACACACACACACACACACACACACACACACACCCTCACATACATATAAATAAGGCACATTTGCCATTGATTTATGTACTATATACGTAGAGAACGAGCGAGAGAGATGAGAGAAAGCAGTGCAGGGAGATAAACACGCGTTTGAATTTATAGACTCTCTCCCGTATACGCGCTTACACCTACCAGCACGCACGCACTGGAGAGCTCGCAGCGGCACAAACGTTACAAAGCTCGACTGGAGCTGCTGCTGCATCGAGCGAGATCGGAACCTGCGGCATTACGATTGACTCAACAGCAGTTAAATATAGTCCAAGTTGATTTTCGAAATTCACGATAGCAGAGCGAGTATACACATACATCCTGGGTTGCTTGTATACATATACCCACACACACGGAGGATGCTAAATCCTACTCAAATAGTCAAAGAGCCCCGCGGAAAGAGAGAAAGGGAGCCGAGAAAAGGAGAGGTATAGAAGGAGAAAAATTGTGCGGATGAAAGAAAGTGCAATCCGAAAAAGAGCTTTTAGCCATCCGGCGGAAAATTTCGACTGATTTTCTTCCTTAGCACGAGGCAGCAGCGCGTTCACAGCTCAGAAATTTACTCTCTCTCTCTCTCTCTCTCTTTCAGAGAGCTGTAACTTTGCACACGCAAGCACGTACACGCAGCTATATATACAGTCCTTTGGGAGCTTGCAGGCGGCACCCCGGGATTGAGTATGAATCGCTGCAAGCTCCATCCTACACATATATACCATACATAGCTCGAGTCAACGGCAATAATATTTTTTCGAATATTCGCGACTATAAAATTGCTCGCGATTCGTCGCAAATTTGTCGCAAAAAGGGAGAGAGAGCCTACGCACGTGCAACTAGCTATATAGAGATCATTCGCATGTACGCGGAGCTGCCGCCGCGCATAAATGAATCGGGTCAGAATCGTTTAAGCTCGTACTACCGTAGATGTACCGAGTACGCACACACACACACATCAGCCACCTGCACGGCACGCAGAGAGAGAGAGAGAGAGAGAGAGAGAGAGAGCAAGACACGAGAGCTTGCAGCGCAGGGCAGCCGAACAAAGCCTCGCAAACGTTATTGTTTCCATGCCTTGTGATGGCATTGTGTGCAAGTACTGTAGCGCGAGGCGCGCATACTTACGCGCTGGAACGTGATGCGCGTTGAATTTCGTGCACAGTACGCTGTAGCAGTAGCTACACGGCGCAGCATAAATGTAGACGTAGGGTACGATTCAGGCATGCGAGTGTCGCGCGCGCGTGTTTGTATCTAGCTCCTGTATATTCTCTGCTGCTGCTGCTGCTGCTGCTGCAGTTGTATGCGCCCAGTCAAAAGCGTATAACGTCGAGAGGAGATCTTCTCTCCTAGCCTGTCTCTCCCTCTTTTGTGAATCATCAACCTACACCGATTCTCGCGTCAAAGCTTTTAGCAACAATCGCGCGAGCCTTGCAGAGAATCTTAAACGTGCAGCACAGCGGAGGAATTTTATTGCAAGTCTGCTGCGTCCGCTGCTGCTCGAGCTGCTTGATAATATTTTTTAATTATTCGAGAAAGAAACGCTTTATTACTGCTCCGCGCCGCGCTGCGGTGTATCGGGAAAAAAGAACTCGCGTGCGTCCGACAAAATGATGCATGGCTTCTTAATTAAATGACCTCTCTTCCGGCACAAGCGATGCCGAAAAGCTCTTGCACAGCAGCAGCCATTCTCCGCGGCAATCGAAAGACTTGATTTCTGGCTCGCGCGCCCGACGAACACGCTCGACTCGACTCGAAGCTCGACGCTCGCGATTGCGAAATAAACTACGTAAAACGCAAGTCACGATTCAAATTTCTGAAAGCTCTTATTTAATCGAGCCAGCAGCAGCTATGGCTCCGCGTATGTATGTGTACGCGCGTATATACTACGCGAAGCGAAACAATTTGGAGAAAATAAGTCGAGCGAGAGCTAGAGCTTGCAGTAGCGGCAGCGTAGGAGCTTTCATCGTCGCTATACGCGCGTGCACGTACGTACGTATACGAACGTAAACGGAGGTCACGGGTATCGCGCCTCCCCACGCAGCAGCAGCAGCAGCAGCAGCATAGCTCTAGCTTCGTTTAATATTATTGCAACGCAGCCCCAGTTAGGCTAAGGCTGTATACAGTATATGCTCCACGACACGACAAGTCGAACTTCTGAATTTTGTTTTAATATAAAAAACTACGACTACACGCTGGGCTGCTGCTGCTGCTGCTGCCGAGTCGTTGGCTCATGCACACGAGGCCATTATTCTTCGTTACGCTCTCGCGAACAATGACTTTTAATGCTATCGAGTTATTACCTAGATGCCGGAGAATACGCGCGCTCCGCAGCGGCAGTAGCAGCGTTTATATTCGCACACGGACACCCAACGCGAAATGCATAAAATTCAAAGGCACAGCGGCAGACGCAGCGGTGGTGGTGGCAACGGCGGCAACGGCGAATGGAGAGATTGTACGCGCGCTAAGGATTTCGCTCTCGGCCATGACAGGGCGCGCGCAGAGAGCAGCGCAGCGCCGGACGATAAAATTACGACGCCGAAGCCGTGGCCAGGCTCCTCATTTTCTCTCTTCCCTTACTACACTGCTCTAGCTCTAACTCTTTTTCGCGCTCCTACTATACTACTACTGGTGCTTCTGCTGCTGCTGCTGCTGCTGCTGCTGCTGCGGCACGAGGTTGTTAATGTCCGTGGAAATGTAGAAATTTGAATTTTGCTCTCGCTCGTTCGCTGCTGCTGCTGCTCTTCTTGCTCGGGATAAATTATATAAGTACGTTTGCTAGCTGCTGCAGTTAGCCCTTATATGTATGTACGTACACGTGAGTGTGCTTTTGGTACAATGTGCTCGCGGGGAAAACGACGTATCATCATTGCCCCTTTGCCGAGGCACAGCAGTCTCGAGAGCTCGCCGATGTTTTACCTTTTTTTCAACCAACCCATATGTATACATTTATATCGATTTGGCTGATTGCTAGAAATCACCTCATTTTCGCGTGAGCTTTTCGTGTGTGCATGCGCGATGATCGTTTGAAAAAGCTCGCAATTAATTAGCCAGCTTGACTCTAAATTTTTTGTCGAAAATCGATGTTCGAGTTTAAATTTACGGATATGCGTTTGGCCGCAATATTTACGAAAAAAATATTATGATTTCGAGCAAGCTCGATTTAAATTTATCGTGTTTGAAAATCCAAAAAATATTTTCGACTGGCATACGGCGGGGCATCGAGCAGCGGCATTACATCTGTAGGCTATAATGTAGACTCGACTCCCTGTACGTGTGTGTGCTAGGCGAACTGCCGTGGGAGAAAAGTCAGTAAAAAAAATTCACCTCCTCCTATATAGAGTCTACAATGGTCGGATAATATAGAGCAGGCCTGGCGCTTATTTTGCGCTTTATGTGCTCGCGGGCGGTGCAAGTTAGAGTTAATCTTCCGAAAAAAGTGTCTCACACGCTGGGAGCTCCGCCGCAGCAGCAGCAGAGAAAGAGAGCGAGCCCCAACCACCACCACCACCACCACCGACGCAGCAGTAGTCCTCGTCGTAGGTAGTAGTACGGAGTAGCTCGAAACCTATATATAGTCGAGGCCGATAAATCCCGGTGGTTATAGCGCCAACTACTATACTGCGCTGGAGAAAGAGAGCACGAGAAGAGAACGAGTGAGAGAGCAAAAGAGCCGCCGCTTGCCGAGCCGCGCGCCAAGAGCAGGACGTTATCGAGCTTGCGGCTATACGAGAGTGTGCGGCAGTGCGCCTTTTCGTCGGGGGCAAAAGCTTCTTCGATGCACCGTAGCACACAACTAGCTCTATATACCTATGTGTGTGTGTGTGTGTATAAGGGTGTGTGCGAGGGAGAGGAAATAAAGACTTGGTACTTATATTTTGGTTTATATTTCTTATAGCCAGGCAGTGTGCAGTCTATATTGCGCTATGCCAAGTTTCGTATATTATAATAGCTCTCCGCCGCTATCGCAGCAGCCTCGCTAGCTCTCGACGATTATATATAATACGAATAGCTGCGCGAAATTATGATTTTGCGCTCGCGCGTTTATTATTATAACTATACCTACGTATACGTACGTGCAAGCTCGTAGTAAGCTCCGGCAATAGACTCGCAATTATGTATTGTAAGTACAGCCCATACACAGAAAGAGAGCCCCCGGAATTGATTGATATTAATGCGAGAGAGCTTTTCGCTCGTTTTGCTGTATAAGCCAAGCGCGAATTAACTTCTCTCTCTCTTTTTTTTTTTAATAAGTATGTACTTAGCGCGTATATCGTCCGTTTCCACTTGACCGGAAGTCAATTATTCCATTTGCAAATTATACGATATGAGAGTAATCGCATACAGAACGAAAAAAAAGAATAAATAAAAAATTCCAGCGAACGAAACGTGCTCAAAGTTTCATTTCTCAAATCTAGCAAAGAGGCAAGGACTCGACAAGCGATATATAGCTTAAATCAGGCCTCTGACAAAAAAAAGACTTTTTGCAACAGAAAAAAGAAGAAAAAAAAAGAAAGAATAAAAGAAAAAGCTCGATGTCAGACAACACACGCTGCTCATCGTTTCAGGCTAAAGCGGAGAGCCTAAAAGAAAATCAATTTGACCGACGCGGCACACATCGACCGGCCACATATGTACGGCAAAATCTCCGATGATTGATAGAGTCTTGGGCCAAGCGTTGAAAGAGGCCGCATGACTCTATATTTTATCCTGTCGATACGTATACGACAACACGCCCACACACACACGTTGGCTCGATTTTTTCCCCTTAACACATATATATAACAGCGAAAAAAAAAATTATGGCGCGCTCGCTAGTTGCAACGATACTGGCGAAGTTTATATTGCTCGCGCGAGCTCTCTCCATGTGTGTGTGTGTGTGTGTGTCTCTGCGTACGATATAGAGAGTAGTGTGTGCGAGCGAGAGTGTTGGTGATATTCTTTTGCCGAGGAAAAATATATTGTCTCGATATATAAACGGCGCTCTCACGCTCGCACGTGGGAGTCGGCTATTTCAATTTTCTTCAATTTTTCGCCTCGCCAAACCATATTATATCATAGTTGGCTTTCTCTCTCTCTCTCTCTCTCTCTCTCTCTCTCTCTCTCTCTCTATATATGTCTGCAGCCTTATCGCTATTATTTGCAATCTTTTACAAAACACTTGGACGCTTTGCGAAGCTCGTTTATAAAAATCATAGCCGCTTTTTGCCAACGCGATTATGAATGAAATATAATTTGGAAAAGTCGAAGCTGAACTTGTTTTTGTCTATATGTTTATTAAAATTATGAAAATATTTTGTTGCAGGGCAGTGAGGCTAACCGGTCCGTTCGTGACGATGGTCTACAGCATGATAACGGGCGACATGCTGACTTTCGGCATTATCTACGTGGTGGTGCTGCTCGGCTTCTCTCAGTCCTTTTATTTCCTCTACAAGGGCTTCCCGGGCGTCAAGTCGACTCTCTATCATTCCTACCACTCGACTTGGATGGCTCTGTTCTCCATTACTCTCGGAGATTACAGCGTAAGATAAACATTTTCCTTTCTCTTCCTCGCTCTCGACCTTTCTTTTTTACCTCCTCCGCAAACGTACATATATTATATTTGTATAAATACGAGAGCTCTGGCAACGTGGAGAATGTAGAGAGTTTTTTTTAATTCGTTACGCATAATATTCGTTTCATTGCGCAAGCGCGCGACACGCGCCTCGTGAATCATTGGCTATTTTATCGCAGCAGCTGCGCTTGGTACACGCGGCATCTTAAATTAAGTCGTATACACATACACACGTATGCTCGCGCACGTGAATCATTTAGACGCACAATTAGAGTTTTGATAATGCACATTAGATTATTCATTGCTGCTGCTGTTTCTCTCGTTCTACGGCGACGCGGCGTGGCGTACATATAATACGTACGGGTGCAAAACTAAATGAATTTCCTCTCTCGCGCGAGCGCGAGGTAAAACTGCAGCAGTGGTGGCAGCGGCAAAAACAAAATAAACATTTTCGTTGAAAAAACCTGCTGTGCTATACACAATGTGTACTACCTACTACTACTACTACTTATACTACGGCGGGGGTCGCGTCGAGCTATAGGTGCAGCGCAGGCTACCGTGTTGCATGATAAAAGCACGTTTACAACCTTGAAGTTGGCTGCGTTATTTTTTGCTGGCTGGTTTGCTTTTTTTGTTTCATTAACGGTCGTCAGCTCTCTCTTGCTCTCTGCGCAACTGCACACGCTGCTGGCTGCTGCTGCAACTCGCGCTGTGGTGTAATGCCACCACCACCACCGCCACCACTACTGCTTCTTGTTTTTTTTTTTTTTTTTACTCTAACAAAATATGTGACAAGAGTATATGCTGAATGCTCTCTTGTTTGCGCGAGTTTCGCGCATGCTTACGTGCATATTTTATGTTGGAAAAAAACAATGTATTCTTTTGACCCAGTGATTGAGGCTTCTGCCTAGACACGCCGCGTTATTTCGCGCTTTTCAGAATCACGTCGTCCGCCTCGATAAACCAGAAAAATAGCATTATTATTAAGAAAGAAAAACGAGTACTCGTTGAAAATATGTTTGCATGATGAATTTTGTGCACGTTGTAACGGATCAAAGTAATAAATAAACTTACTCGATGTTTTGAGCGAATGACGAGGAAAAGATCTTTAAGAGACCAAACTTTGTTTTTTATTTCCTGGTGGAAATACTCGTCATTTTATGGCTGATTTTTAGACGAAAAAATGCCTGCTTGTCAAAATTCTATTAAAACTAGACATATATGGCTAATATGTAACGTTTCTTAACTATTTATGACCATTTGATACTTCACGGTTTCTTTTTCTTGCTATTCAATGATCATTTTTTGAATATTTAAAGTTCGTGAAAATAACTATTTAACCACACTCGGGTTGTCCTATTTGCGACATTACAATTGAAAACTGTGGACTTATACAATTATTTTGACTTTACCACTTGCAGATTTATAGATAAAGGTACTCGCCATCTAGTGATGTCTTAAGTATCATTATCGTATTTGCAGTGGTTGAAAACTGGTCTAAACTTTTTGAAAATGTAAAATCGTAATTGTAATAGAACATGAAAAAACAATAACCAATCATCCATTATTATTAGTTATTGAACCATTAGTAAATAATATCAATATTAGTAATTAAATTTGAAAATTGTAAATATCAAGATTTAATCGGATGATCAGTTTGACGCAATTTAAAGAAAGTTAATAAATGTACCGCTGTTTTGCTGTGTCAAGCACGCCAATAAGTATATACTTTTTGTAAACTCGAAGATACTAACGGGGGCAAAAAAAAGATTTCCTCCACATCGTCTCGAAAATAATATTATTGGTTCGGGGTCGATTCGCCCAAAAAATCAAGTTCGTGCTACACGTATGACTAAAGAGGTCCGGCTCGCAGGTCGAAGGGAGAGGGAGCGAGTAAAGAAACTGCGTTATCAGGAAACCACCGAGCGAGAAAATGCGGGGTAAACATTTTTATACGTACATATTTCTCTCTACTCTCTCTCTCTCTCTCTCTCTCTCTCTCTTTCGCCCTGCACTCGAGCGAGTATCTCTCGCGCGCTGGGCTGGGCTCTGCGGCCAGCCGCAAAAACAAGCTTCGACGTTAATCCTCTTCTCTCACCCGCACTCAGCTCTCTCTCTCTCTCTCTCTCTTGTGTGCACGCGAGTGCATACACATATACATCGCGAAAAATATATATACACGAGCGAACGCGCGTTACGGCAAATAAAATCGAGCTCGAGCGAGTGAGAGGAAAAAAAGACTGTGCGCGAAATCGAAAATAACTCGATAAAAAAAAAGGAAAAAACTTTAACGCTGACTAGCCGTATCGTTGCCCCCGCACATAGGCACACGCACGCTTCGCTTCTAAACAGACCAATTGGCGCAATTGAATGCGTTAAAAAGTTTCGGTCCGAAAATGACGAGTGCCCGCGCGCGCGCGAACAAACAAGCAAATAAATAAAATAACGTTCGACCAGAGCCGCCGCTGCTTCATATATATACGTCGAGGCAGACGCTTGAGTCAGATTAATTATTGATTCGAAAGCGGCGCGTCGTGTCTCTCTCATGCTCTGTGTGCAGCTTCTACATACATGTGAGCGTTACGGCTCGCTGCACACAGTTATCGGTGCGCGCGCGCGCGAGATACGCTACTCACACATTCGTTCGGCCGGCTTGTTTACGACTTTTTATTTTGTTTTTTTTTCTTTCGTTTCGTTTTGCGCTGCAGCGCAGAGTCGCCATTCCCCGGCGATTCGTCACGCGCGAGTAATAACCAATATTTGGAATATTGACGAACAAAAAGTGTACGTGTGTGTACGCGCGCGGATGCCAAAACATCGCTGCAGCAGCTCGCCCCAATAGCCAATATATAACTTATGTGTGTATTTGTATCGATAACAAAGCTCGCGGCTTCCTCTATGGTCACGACTCGCGATCATTTTTCGTTGGTAAATTTTCTGCGTGACGCGTCTTATACCAGAGAGAGAGAGAGAGAGAGAGAGAGAGAAAGAGGGGGAAACTGTATATGTAGATACTTTTACGAGTGACCCCTGTAGCGATGTTATGCCACTACCGCAGAAAGAGAGTACTTATTATATACGTATAACGATATTTATTATATTTATTATATACGTATAAGGATTTATGTTTTGCTGGAAGAGCTCCGAAATACGAAAATCATCCTAGCGTGAGCTAAACAAACTGACGTCGCGTCGGTTACTCGTCGTGCGCTGTCTCTCTCGGCGGTCACGACCAGTAGCAACAGCAGTAGCAGCGAGCTAAATTAATAAAAAGTAGCGCGTCGCTACTCACACACACATACAGATACACAGATTTGGGTTATCATAGCCGGACTTTCGTTCGATCGGTTTGACCGGCGCCTATCGATATGTATGCTCTGCTTTTCATGTGTACACACACTTATTTATAACTCGATGTGCATCGACACGTGTATCTCTATCTATTTATTGTATCGATTTTATCTCAACACCGCGTTGTATATATGTCACTGAAAATGTTATTTGTAAATAGATACAATGATTGATTCATGCTCGATGCAATGTATGCGTAGACATACATAATTGTTCGTTTGATTGTGGCACAGTACACGGACCTGAGCATGACGACCTATCCGAACCTGAGCAAGACGGTGTTCGCGATTTTCATGGTGCTGGTGCCGATCCTCCTGCTCAACATGCTCATCGCCATGATGGGCAACACGTACGCCCACGTGATCGAGCAGAGCGAGAAAGAATGGATGAAACAGGTGACGTACATATATCTAGTTTATATAGTTGGCAGTAGACCCCTTTATGTGCATCGTGCGTCGTCGTTGCATTCATCGGATATTGCATTGTGCGTCCTGCGACTACCCGCGAGCTTTTTTCCACTCGTTTTTTTTTGCTGGTACTTTCCTTTTGAAATTTGCCAATTCGCGCGCGCTGAGAGATATTAACGAAATGCGCGCACGTGCCAGCCAGTCGGGGCCAAAAGTTCGCTCTCGACTTTTTCGAAGGGCCGAAAACCACCACCGCGCAGGTCGACGACGACCGAGTGGACGGATTTTTCAATTGTGTCCGACGATTGCTCCGAATTCGCTCGTGCATACCCAATGTCTGTCTTTGCATCGGGATCAGCTTAAAAAAAAATCGATCGAATTGACTATTTTTCAAAGTCGCGTGAACTGCAATTCATACATACCAATAAATAACTTTAACTCACCCGTAACAAGCTTTCAAGGTAAAAAATTATCTCTCTCTCTCTGTGGGGGTGTACAGTGGGCGAAAATCGTCGTGTCGCTGGAGCGAGCCGTCTCCCAGAAGGACGCGCACAACTACCTGCAGGAGTACAGCATCAAGCTCGGGCCGGGCGACGACCCCAACGATCCGGCCTCGGAGATGCGCGGCGTCATGGTCATCAAGAGCAAATCCAAGACCCGAGCGCGACAGCGCAAAGGAGCCGTCTCCAACTGGAAGGTGAGTCCGCCGCGTCCTCGTCCCACTTTTCCTTTCCTTTTTCTTGCCAGGCACTTTATTTACAGAAAAATTGCTTTGTAAACTTGTGTGTGCATGAAGTGTGTGCTTGCGGGTCTTTTCTCCTTGCATTCCTTTATGATCGCGCTCCCACACACACACACACACACCCACAAGGCCGCTTGATTTTTTAATTAAAAAACTATTTAATGCGCTCCCCACTCGAATTAAGAATGAACTCTCTCTCTCTCTTACGGGCAAAATTTTAACGATTTAGCTCGCGCTTAAATATTAATATTATATACATACGCGTACAGCTGCGCGCGGCGAGCAGCTTTTGTTTCCAATCGAGACTTTTTTCTTCGAAATTCAAAAAGAGTCGTTGTAGCTCCCACGCGCGCAGCTGTTAATTATTTTTTCTCCATTTTCGTCGGTGCGCGCGTTGGAAAATTTTTAATTGAAAAATTTCCAACCGCCCCCCCCCCGGTACAGCTCTGAAGCTCGGCTGGATCAGCTGGACGAGCCGAATCCGTTAACGCGCGTACAGCAGGGCACGCGAAAACGCAGCTATATAATAGCGAACGCGATATTCCAATCAGAGTTGATGACGCGAAAAAAATATAATTCTGCCAACAGCGGGGGCAAGAGGAAGAGGAGAAGGAGGAGAAAATTGGCTCTCTAAACGCGTAAAATTCAATAAATCACGCTGCGCCGTGTATAGGTGAAATGGTATATGTGTATAGTAGCACATATACAGCGAGCACAATGAGCAGAAACTTATTCATTGGCCGTTGCTGCCGCGCTATATAATATCGCGTATATATACGTACACACACATCAGCTATTCATCCATGGGATTAATCTGTTCAACGCGAGCCGCCCCGGGATACGCGCACTGTGTGTATCGGTATATATGCGTACAGTATATAGCAGCGGTAATATACACAAACATACATATAGGACAGAAACGATTTCCTTCCTGCGGCTCGCTCTCTGTGTATGTGTGATATATAACGTCGGTCTGCTTGCGCGACCCATATACAGAGAATTACATCTGATCAGAAGTCCCACAACTCATTCATGCTCTCTCTCTCTCTCTCTCTCTCTCTCTCTCTCTCTCTCTTTCTTTCCCTCGTGTCTCTCTCCTATCCCGGCCTGGTGTTTTGTATATGTGTGTCTGTGTCCATGTGGGTGTAAGCGCATAACTGGCCACACACGGTATATATACATACATATCGCGTACGCCCCTTGGCCAGAGCAGCTTTCGATCCCACGAGGACTGTATTATACTACAGCCAAGCAGCACGGCGAAAGAGAGCTCATGAATATTAATAATTATATTATATATGAAACGTGTGGGTGTGTGTGTGAGAGCCCGACGCTAAAAATTGTCTGATTTGCATAGAGAGTCGGCAAGGTAACGATCTCGGAGCTGAAAAAGCGCGGCATGACGGGCGAGGAGCTGCGCCGTATCATGTGGGGCCGCGCGTCCATCTCCACCCCGGTCAGGGGCAGGTAAGCTCGCTCTCTCTCTCTCTGCAAACACATTACACACAGCTACAGCTCGTATATGTGAAGCTTTTTCCCCATCTCTCTCTCTCTCTCTCTCTCTCGCACTGCGCTGCGCTGCACTGCTCCTTATCCGGATTCGCAATTTGAATTTCGCGCGCCAGTTCTCCGAGAAATAATATGAGCTAGCTGCTGCTGCTGCTGCAAGAGACAAAAGTGAGCGAGAAAGAAAAAGAAAGTTAATTATGTGATGCTAGTGCTGGCGAGCGTGCTACGTACTCGCTCAAGTGGGGCTGGGGGGCGGGGGCGAAATTCATTTAAATGCGCGGAGCAACTTTGATATTGAATTTTTTTTACCCGCGCGCGCCAACTACCGCTATGCTCTACGCTGCAATGGTACAGCGGGGCCGCGCAAGCTCTGCAAAAAGAGCTTTTTTAATTTATGGAAGTTAGTGGACGCGCAACTTGGACAAAGCAGCAGCAGCGACGGTGGCGGCTCGCGAGGTAAACGTTTCTTCTCTCCGGCTTAACTCGCGAAAAATTGCGCGATACGGCTGAATTATCGCGATCTAGCAGCTCGTCGTTATTATATTCTCGATATCGAGTGGAGCCGGCTTTAATTGCCCCACTTGGAGCTGTTCGATTAAAAAAAAAATTGCTCGCCTAAACTATTTTGCACGCCTCGGCGCGCCTACTGCACCACCGCAGCAGCAGCAGCAGCAGCAGCAGATCTGCGATTCTCATTTTTTTACACTTTTTTTTCTTCTTTCCTTCCGCCTCGAGTCCTCTGCTGGGATTGCAAAGCGCCGCGGCGCCGGGAGCTTTCGGCGATGCCTTGGCCTCGGCGCTCGACACCATCGACACGGGCCCGCCCATATCCGAGCCTTTGGCCGATGGACAACACCACCCGATCGATCCGACGAATACTTCCGAGACGTCTGGCATTCAACAGCAGCAACAGCAGCAGCAGCAGCAGCAGCAGCAAGATAAATCAATCGTATCCAAAACTGCCCTCGATCAAAAGAAATCGACGACTTCGGCGGCGTCTGGTAAGCCAGCAGCAGCAGCCAAGGTCCAACAACCAGGAAAACTTGCCAAAGCACCCGTGGCAGCAGTGACTCGTGAGTAACTGCTTTATACTTTTGACTTTTAAAAATGAATCATTCGCGAGCGTGTTGGAAAATTATTTGGCAGGACATTTTCATGCGATAGCAGACTGCGTACGAATCATAAGTACTTCGTGTAATATATAAGTACTTTTTACCTCATTAAAATAATCTTCGCTACTGTCTCTATACTTGTTATATGCCAACTGTCTGTGGAATGAAAAATTTATACCTAATAATGGCTGGGAGCACTGCCTCGCCAATTGAAAACGTTAATTATAAACATAATAAATAGAAAACTACTTCCGGGGGGGGGGGCAAAACTTCCATCCTCCCGCTCCTCGCTCTTTCTTCTTTCGGGGCATAGAGCCGCGCGCGTCTCAGCTTTTCCCTCCTCTTTATACCGTTGCTCTCTGTTTCTCCTTCTTCGCAGCTCTGCCTTCCTCTCTCTCTCAGCTTTGGAACTTTTCCAAATCGCAAAGTTTCACGTAGACTCTCTTTTTCTCATAAAAAATGGCCCGAATTACCCCGAAAAGTTTGGCGCCAACGTGGCACACGGCATTCCCTATTACGCTCCGCCACGACTTTTTTCCCGTTTCACGCGCAGCCCGCCGCCGCCGCTGCCTCTTTCTCTCTTTATATACACTTTTTATTTTGCTTGAGCCACCCTCGCGCAGGAGGGAGGAGGTTTTCAAGACTTCTCGGGGGGAGCCGACTACTACTATTACTACTACCACCACCACCACCGCCACTGACACTCCCGCAAGCTCGTGGTAATCCTCTCATTTTCGTTTCGTCCTAATTCATGAAAGATTCCTGCCCCCGCCCGCTAAGAGAAAAAAAAAAGCAGCGGAGAAGTAGCGGACAGCCAGTGACTTTGCCTACTTTTACACTGCATCCGACGTCTCTCTCTCTCTCTCTCTCTCTCTCTCTCTTTCTTGTCTTTCATTTTGAGCGCGGCCGTTCGCGAACGAGCTGCTACCGCTGCCGCCGAGAAAAGTGCTGATAATTAAACACGAGCCGTGTGCCTCGGATAAAAGATGTATTAAGACTCTTGACTCGGTGGCTCCGCTATATATACTCCGCGAGAGGCTGTGTGTTGCGCCTGCCGCATTGATTCTCTCTATGACTTGCTTACCTAATTAACGCGCACGCGGTATCATGTTTTTTTTATTTATACAGCGCGTATTTCGTTTCCTTTTCAAAGCGAATTATTCACTTTTGGATTACGACCGTCGAGTCAAGACTTTCTTTCACTCGACTTCTTTTTTCGGAGGGAAAAAGTTCGGAATTTCTTTCATGCTCGCCTCGGGATATATAAGACGTTCTTGATTTTTAGCGACATCCGTGCAATTGCGAGTGAAAAATCTTTCAATCAAAGCTTTTGTCGAAAAGTTGGCCGTAATGATTATTTTGTTTGTCAAATTTTCAAGTGCCCACTACCACTACCACTGCCACGACTACCACGATAACAGTGACCAAGCCAGCTGCACCGGTGAGCCGACTCAAATCGCCGGAAGACGATCCTCTCTTCGATTTGATCCTGATGTCGGAGCGTCGGCCAGCTCCGGGAGCGCACGCCCTGACGGAGGTGGCTCTGGCTGCTCTGGAGTACAGCGAGAGCGAATCAGCCAAGTTGGCCATGGAGGCGGGCCTGAGCTCGTTCTCCCTCGGAGGAGGCCTCGGTGGAGGTGGAGGAGGAAAAGCCGCAGCTGCGGCTAAGACCAAAGCCAAGAAAAAACCTTTCAAAATAAAGACCTTCCTGGACGAGAAGGACTATTCGTTCTGTTCAGGTATGAAGACTTAAAAAGCCTCGAGTGCGAAAATTGTTACATTATTGACCCGTCTTGCAGGTGATGGAGAACTGGGCGCGGTGTTCCGCATACGTCGCATGAGGGCCGCCTGCAAACGTCTCTTGGACGCGGGGCATCGTCGACGCCGGCGGAAGCTACAGCAGCAGCAGCAGCAGCGTCGACGCAGCGGAATCACTGACGGCTACGTCAGCTCGGCCAGCAGCTACAGCCACCGGACCAGCGCGAGTTACTCGTCTTGCGACGACGTCACGCCGCTTCCCACCAACCGCCCGCCGGATACGTCCGTTTCTTCTTCAAAAGCTCCGGCGGTGAAAGAGGATCCTGGAGCTAGCTCTAGGCAGCAGCAGCCCCGAGCGGAAAGCGAGCCGAAAGCCCTACAAATGGATAAGGGAAAGGACAAGGGTGGTGACGGCAGCAGCAAAAAAAGACCGAGGACGGGCAAGAATCGGTGAGCTCAGTCTGTATACTTTATCTTGCTAATTTGCGAAGGAGCTTTGAGACTCGACTAGCTACTACTACTACTTTTTTTTCGACTGCGCAGAATATAAATCATGAATTTTCGAGAAAATTCTCGCCACGCTTGGCGTTTCTAACGTTTGCGTATAAATTTCAATAAGCAGAGAGACATGCTCGAGAGTTGAATAAATTCCCTTGATTTTTATTATTATTATTTTTGCATTCGTAACTTGGTACTTGATTCGAATCTCAAACTCAATTAATTGCAATTAACGGACAACCTCGCTGCCTTTCAGTGTATCGCCCGCTGCCGAGCCTCCAGTCGCTAAGACGATGATGCCACCATCGGTTGAGGCTGGCTCATCAAAGGACACCAGCGCGGAATCAAGGCCAGTAGGCGAATCGATATCGTCATCACAGTCAGCGGATCAACAGCAACAACAACAACAACAAGAAGCAGCATCGGCAGACAGTGTGGATCCCCTCGAACCCTGGAGTACGCGCGACATCAAAGATATGAATTCGATATTGTCCGCGAGCGGCCACGAGAGCCCTTGATCTTCGTGAATAGCCGCAGCTATTTTATCGACCTGCTGCAGCTGCGTAATTTAGTCTCGCGCGAGTGTGTGTGTGTGTGTGGTCTGCCCCGTTGGAATAATGGACTAATGCAGTTCATGCGCGCCGAACGAATTTCAATCTAAAAGGATTGAATTGAATTGATTACTCTCATTTCGATCACGAATAAATAAAAGTTTGGTCGATGGCCGATGCGGGCGCAAAAGCAAACAAAAGCATCATCCAAAACAATGCGTGCGTACACGTATTTCAACGATGTAGGCATTGATTAATTTTTTCGTTGCGCCGAAAAGAACTAAAAAAAAAAGAACGTAAAAATGACCTATTGTCGGTATACATATTTCGGCGCTTAACGAAATTGATGAAACGAAAAGTATATACGATATATGCGCCCGGCGAGCTACCATACGCACTTTTATGCGAAAAATTCATAATAGATAAATCGAGAGGAGTGAACCTGGAGAGAAGCTTAAATAAAAATTTAGTCTGCCTCGTCGCTTCCGTGTATATTATAGATAGATATAGATAGCGTGTGCGTATATCTATATGCAGTGCGGGCGTACAACAGGCTGAAAATTCAATTCGTACGCACTGTGTCGGCTATATACGTACTGTATTCTCATGCCTATATAGTACTCAAACGAAAGACAAAGTCCACTTTAATTTCCTCGATGTTCCGAGTGTCTGCGTACGGACAAAAAAAAGAGTAAATGGATCCTTTTGCTCGCGAACTGCGCGCGTGTACTCCAACGAGAGATGATTTTAACGTTAATCATTTATACCCAAGTGCGCGCGCGTGGTTGTGTGCAGTCTTAATTTTTTTAATCAATTTGGCTGAGATTATTTATTGCTCGCCGAACGAGCCCCGAGCCGAGTACGTGTACTCCGCGCGCGACAAAAAGTCAACGCAATCTATTTCGCTCTCGGCCGGCTAATCTTTTTTTTTTGCCTCGGCTCGCTCCCTTATATAGCTATTGTTCGGCGCACGTGTGCGTATGTACAACGCAAAGATTTAAAGCGTGATAATTTACTTGTAGTTATATGAGAGAGAGAGAGAGAGAGAGCCTGCCATAGCGACATCGACTTTTTTATCATCCATAAGTTGCAATTTTTCCCTTGGAACCGATAAATTTCTGGGATTAAATATTTTACAGTGTACAACTTTTTTCATTTCAATTATTTTGAATACGAGTGAAAAATGAATAATGAAAAATAATGCTCTCAGATGTGGTGACTATTTCTATTTTTATGAATTAAAATGAGAAATAACTTGAGCAGTTTGTAACAAAAAAATTGTGCGCCAGAAAATTCTCAAATATTCTAAATTTCATTCTTAAATTCATTCAATGATTTTCAAATAATTCTTTTAATTTAATTTTGATTGAAATAAATGTTTTTAGCAAAAGAGACTGTGTTGGGAAAAATGTTAATAAAATCATTTTTCATGCAGATAATCTCGCTAAATGGCTATTGCTCGTTGCATATAATTTGATTACAATAAATAAATTATTGTGCATGGTGTATATTAAAATTTTGAGGTTCAGCGTGTTTTTGACTTTTAATCTATTATTTATTTTCACAGCTCGAAAATCCAAATAAAAATAAATGAAAATTGTAAATACCAAATTCATCGTTGTATTTCGTTTGAGCTAGAATGTTTTAACGATTGTACTTTCAGTCAAAATTGGAGCGTACTGGCTATTCTAAAAGACATATTTTCTAAAATTACTCTATCCATAATGTTATTCTGAAAATTGTAGTATTATTTACGAAATAAAAATGACAAAAAAATACATTATTGATCGATTGCGAACGATTATTTCTTTTATTAACTGGCTTTTTTATTATATCTTACATTATTATACAATCACGAGCTTTCGTTCGCAGCCACCAAGTAAACATTGTACAAATCTTTGTTCGTGAATGATTCATCGATGATCATTTCACAGCACAGAATTGGCAGTCGGTAGCGCGTCAACTCCAATAACGAATCCAGCGCCAATTGCCGGAAAAATTTTCTGTGAACAATCAAGGTCATCCTCGTCTCCACTACCTTGCGAGATTTTTTTTATTCATCAAGCAATGGACGCACGATCGTGTAGTGCATTTGCGTGAATTTGTTGGCCGCTTCGTCGATTCGTATCCGCATGAGGTCGTAGAGCGACAGCTTCAACGTTACCATTATATCCGTTGCTTTCTCCGTAAAAATCTCGTCGTCGAACCATCGTTTGTCGAAATCCTCCGATATCTCGAACAATCCGTGCTTGTTGAAAAGTGTCAAGATCGTTAGGGTGGCGCGTCGATCGAGTATGTATCCTCTATTCTGTAGATGCCGGACGATGCCAAAAACGTCTGACATTAATTCCAATTCGAATCTTCTTGTGTATCTACAATCAGCGACTTTTAATTTATATAATTTGTATGATTCCATGTTCTTGTCGAAGTCACTCTCGGTGAGAAAAACGAAGCCAGATGGGTCAGCACCATTACTCAAAAGTGCGAAGACGGCGCGAGGCAAAATATGCACTACGGCCGTTTGCAGCGGTGTCCGACCCTTCTTGTCTCGGACATCGACCTGTACCACCCGATCAAATTGTTTATTGATCTGGAAAAATCGCTCCACTTTGTAATCATTCTCGTAATAAAGTTCGTAATTCTTGCAAATGATGTGCAGAGGAGTCGATCCCTTGGCATTGGCTAAATCCAAATGGACGCCATTTGTCAGCAGCAGCTCGATTGCCTTCTTGTTGTTGACCATCAGAGCCGAGTAATGTGGCGGGTTGCCCTGCTTGTCCTGGGCGTTAACCGGCAACGGCCGATATTTTTCGTAGCAGTTCTGGAACAATATCTCCGCGAAGTCACTCATGGAGGCTGCCCGACAAATAACTTGCAGAGGAGTCAATCCACCAACGACTGCATTCGGATCGGCGCCGTTCTTCAGCAGTAATTTGAAAACCGTCTTGTTTTTGTGCATAAGAGCCAAGTGCAGAGGCGTTAACTACCCAACTTGTCGCGGGCGTCGACCTGTATCCTCTTCTGAATATCGCTCTTGATCTCGAAGAATAGCTTCGCAAATTCTTTATCTTGAATATCGCAAATAATTCCCACAGGAGTCAATCCTTCCTTGTTGAACGAGTTCGGAGCAGCACCTGCTCTCAACAGCAATTCTACCATATTCCTTTTGTGATCCTTCAGAGCCAAATGCAGCAATGATTCACCCTTTCCTGGTAAGATGCAATTGGGATCTTGCCCAAGCTCGAGAAATTTTTCGATAACGTCATAAATGTAGTTCTCGCAGGCCACGTGGAAGTGCGAGAGGCCAGACTTGTCGGTGTAAATTCATGTTGAAGAATCTGTAGCATCTGGCCGCATGATGCAGCGGTGTGGTGCGACATGTAACTGGCTTGCCGTCTTCATCAATTGCAGGCTCGTCTGCGTAGCCGCTGCTAACCACAAACTCGACGAATTTTTCTCCTAGATGAGAATTCTCGTCTTTATACTTGTTATTTACGGAATCCAAAAGAAGACGCTCGATCTCTTGAGAGGAAAAAATGTCTCGAAGATCTGGGTACTGTTCATTCCAATCTTTGCACAATAAGTCTAGCTCTCTGATAAAGTTTAATCGCTGTTGTTCTTTTTTCCAATCGACCCTTCTTCGGATTAACTTCATCTTTACGAAAGATTTCTTGTTATCGGCCATTCTTTTATACACTAACGCACAAAAACACGACCGTTTATAATTTATCAAGATACTTTTTAATTTTTTTCACTAAACTACACGTGTTGCGATGAATGCGATCGTCCAACGTTGCGCCGTAACGTACACTGACGATACATGCACCATACGATATGTGTGAAAAGTGAAAAGCTGTACTAAATGCAAGTAATGTAGCTTGAGTACTATGAAAATTAGTAGTTCAACTCGATATAACCGTACGAAAAATCCTAAATCCAGCGTAGTAGGGCCTAGACGCAGACGTTGCTTCCGCCTCGCTTTACTTTCACTTTTTAATTGCTGCCAAATCAAGAGACTCCAACTGTTACACGTAGGTGTCGTTTTACGGCAACCAACATGCACAGACGTGCGCAATAATGCGTTAGAAACGTAAAAATATACGAAACTACAGATGCGTAGCAATGTGGCAGCTTTCATCAAACTTAGAAGGAAGGAATCAAATACGATAGCTATCAAAACTATTTTCACATTCACGCTTTGACTTATACAATTATTTTTAATTTGCCACTTGCAGATTTACAAATAAAGGTACTCGCCATCTAGTGGTAGAGGCTTAAAAAGGTAAAGTGATTGAAAACTGGTCTAAATTGTTGGGAACAATGAAATTGTCATTTTTAACTCGAATAATTTCCAAAAACAAGTCAATTAATGATCATCTATTTTAAAGTATTTCAAATTGACATTATTTGATCACGAAGCCATCATTAATATTGAAAATTTCTACCAGGGATTTTCCAAGTGAATTTTTTGTAGTTATTACGAATTCGATTCCAATTCAAGAGATGCAAAATATTATTTATTCATTGTATGCTATTAATAAAATATCATACCGTTTCAAAATATGCGCGTAGCACATGTTTGTAAAGTTTTACATGAGAAAAATTTAGCTTTTCTCTTTGACTTTAGTGAAGTAATCAATATATGTGATTCAATGAGACAATTTATTACCAACCACAAAGATCAGAATATTCAGAATATTTATTTTCTGCGGAATACATTTAGATAGCACATAGTTTTCTGCTTGCTATGACCTAAAGTATTTTCCAAAAATATCATTATTTGTTTCACGTTCATAATAAATAAAATCTGAAATCGTATATATTTTTGTTAAGAGTTGAAAAGAAGCTTTTCAAAGAGTTATGAGTTCAGTGTAACCATATTTTAGTAGCTTTACATTTCACAACTTTTCAAAATCAATACTACACTCTTACAACTTTGCTTCAAGTATAAGTATTGATTTATTGAATATACGTTAAAAGAAAGCAAGAGAGCAAAAGAGAGCCATTAAAGATTTTGTGGTTGCAGGAATGCAACATCGACAGGTTAAATCAACCAAAACAAAGTTACAGCGGAAGACAAATAATATATAAAATTGTTGTACCAGGAGATTACTGATGAAATAATTCAAATTATTGAAACTGAAAAAAAGTAATATCGTGGATTTTTAGTATTACTATAAAAATGATGATCATAAGAACTTCTTAACGACTGATTTTTGATAGTTGATCGAATATCATGCTAGAGACAAATGTATAATAACAGTCGCAGCTACGAAGCGAGCAACAACAAAAAAATTCAATCGAAATTCGATGAATCAGTTCCGCAATTTAAGAGCACTCGAGATCTGCGATGTGCTTGCTACTGGCTCGCTTTCTTTCAAATATTTTATGTGTGTGTGCGTGTGTAGTCCGTGCACTCTGTAGATGATACATGGCACAAAAAAATACTATTCTCAAGTACGAGTAACCCTTTCTTATAGCCTGAAAACAATATCCTAGGCCAATTTCCTCGACGTATATCTCTACTTTCTTTTGTAACTACCTCCTGCTCGCTTTATTTTTTTTATATTGGCTAGCTGTAAAGCTTCCTGGTTTTGAATGTGCACTACTTCCCCAAAATTTTTGCACTAATAATTTCTCGCGATTCGAACGTATTGTTAGTATCTATAATTGATTTACAAAAAAGTAGCTTACACTACGTGTTCACGTGACGACGAACCTCAAATTACTTTAATGAAATGACATGAAGAATTGTTTTCTCAAATAAAAAGCTTAGCAATTACGCCTAATAATGCTGTTATATTTAGTAATTTACCTCCAGTTTCATTTAAAATAAAATATCTACTGTATGTTAGAGATGTAATGTTTCCTCTACTGAGCATGCAATCATAATGATGCCTTCAAGACTTTTCATGCCAAGCTTTGAAAATAGTAAAAAAATACCTATATTTTTAACATTTATTAAAATAGACATTACCATTTGCTTACTCACTATCTACTTCTCACACGCTTGATTATTCGCACGAATTGTTTTGACAGGACTTTAATATAAGGAACAATAGCGTAGTGTACCGCACCATGAACTATCTTCGTTTATTGTTTCACCTTCGCACAATGAAATTTCATCGTTATTCAATGGTTAAACTTTCAATGCTTAAATGTTATGCATGCGTCCACCTAATTTCGACAAAGCGACGGCAAGTTTTAATGGACTTTACAATCTCCCAACCCTTCTCTCGCACTCCTCTCCCGCCTCTCGCTCTCCTCTCTCTCTTTCTCTTTCGTACGCAGTATCGCACATGAATATTTTTCTTTATTTTTTCGTTTTATTTATTACCTAAAATATATTCTTGAGGATTTTTTGTTTATTAATTTTGCTTTGATCTATTTTGTATCTATTACATTTCTAGGATTTCAATGCACAAAAGATTGTAAAATGCTTGGAACAGTTATATTATTACAGATTACATTTTAAGGTGATCGACCTTTGACTCTAAGCAAATTTGCGACTTTGTACACAGTGTATCGTTATAATTATCTTTACACTTGGTTACACATCTTAATACAGTATTCAAATTGTGATGTCAAGTGTTGGTATAGAAATTTTTTATCTATTTGCGAGAAATTTGGGTTGATTAAAAGCGGTGCAGCTTAAATAATTGCAGAAATAATCCTAAATCCCATGTAAATAAGATATATTAGACGGCGGAGTAATTAATTTTATTCTGAGACCATTATGACTCAAAGAAGTCTATGTCTTGTCCATCATAGTTCAATTGTGGATTTGTCACAAGAGTTAAAGTATATCAGACTCGTGGTTAACAATTTAGCTATATTCAGGCGTGAATTTCCGTACTCGCAACTCCTTTACCAATTCACTATTGAAATAACTTCGAAACTTTTCTACCTCAACTATCAACTTCTGCTTCTCTCTTCATAATCACTTTTATCAATTATCATTTTAACTTAATGATTTATTGTTATCTTTTTTGCTTTCAAAAAATAGTACCCCATAAATTTCCTTGTAAACCAGATTGCTGCTACTATGAGTTCAGAACCAAGATTAATGTTACTATACCGTTCAAATATTTATATTAAAATTTATATTAAATTGAAATTAACGTAAGTGGAGGAAGTTTTTTTTTCTTCTTTTCACTTTACTACTTGAAGATTTACAGATTAAAGTACTCACCATCTAGTGGTGGTTTGGTTGGTGGTGAAATTTGAGTTTTTTAAACAATGTATATTAAAAAAATTTAATTCTTTCATTACCACAATTAATTATCTCAATTTATCAACTTTACTTTTCCTATTGCTAATTAATATTTATTTCCATTTACCTACTTCTTATCGAACCACACAAAATATGACCCTTGACCCTTGACTCCTTGAGTTCTTACTTAAAAAAATTAAAGTAACTTAAATCCGGCATTTGAATTCCTATTTCTAATGCAAAAGTTTATCTTGAGTTTCATCATTCCCACCTGCTAAACTGATAAGTATTATTTTGATAAATTTTTTAAAAGAAATATTGAAAGAATTATAAACTTCCGCAGGAAAAAAGGCGAACGCCTAAAGTGAAAAAACGCGTTACGCGCAACATGGAAGTCAAATTAACATATTTGCATAATAATGACTTTCGCAAGCTAATGGCTCGCAAGCGCGCGCATACACACACACACTTTTATAGGATTTTTAGGAATGAATCACGCGCCGCTCGCTCACAAGCGCGCGTTCCATAAAAACTCAGTTTTCGAACTTTTCATTTGGTGCTTGGGAGAGGAATTGAATTATTTCAGACAAATGCGATTTAACTTTTTAACGTTTAACTTTCGAGAGTTTGATCATACCGCGATGCAGTTAATTTCAATGTTATCATTTCTGCGCGCAAAAGTACACAGACTTTCGATCGACTCGACAAATAATTTTTCAACAGCCAATGATTCGAAAGGTTGAAAAGTCAACCGCAGTAAACAATTGCCCGTCGGCCCTTAAGTAGATTACATCAATGGGCCGATTGAAAATTTCGATCGAGTCCAGGTATTGGCAAGTTCTGGTCGAATAGCCAGCCCCCCCGCGTGCGAGGCGCAGCATTACAAAAGCATCAAAAGAAGTCTATTGCTATTCTCTCGTCTCCCTCTCTCATGGAGCCTCGTGAAAAGCGTCACTCACTGAAAATGCACACACACATACCAAGTCGTTAACAGCTCCGAACAACGCGGCGCGGTCCTTTGACACGTCGTTTTTCTCGCTTACCTTTGAGCAAACTGCAGTGTACGTACTGCAGCAGCAGCAGCTCGGTAGTATATAAGCTTTACTCGCCCATTGACTCGCGTACAGCTATAAAAAGCTGCGCACAAAAAAAAGCTGCTGCCGAATATAGTAAATGCAAAAGAAGTCGAATCAGCATCGAGGCCCTTTATGATGCTAAAACATCGATCAGTCCCTTCGAATATATACTACCCAACTACTGCTGTTATATACGCTCTCGCAACTGATGAAAAAGAGCGAAGAAAAGAAGTAGAAAGGGAAGCGTGTGAAATATAATTTGCGCGATAAAGAGAGAAAATGTAGCGTATACCCGCGCAAAGTTTCAGTGCATACGCCATTTATATTTATATTGGAGCGCGCAGCGAGTCTATATTCTGTGTATGTATGTGAATGTGTGGCAGCTTCACTCGCTCTGTATATTGCAAAATGTCTGCTGCGCGTTGGAATCGAACGAGAGAACGAGCGAGAGAACTCCGACACCGATCAACCGTGCGCTACCCTCTACACATACGAGGAATTCCGAAGAAGACGGCAGAACTGAAGTTGCATTCGAGCATCTGGCTTTGCCGAGCTTGATTTCATCCTTCATCGATCCGCGCCGCTCGAAGCTCGAAGTAAGACGTTTTTTCTACCCCTTTCCTTCGAGCTTCGCTCCTAAGTATGTGTGTCGATGTATTAAATTCGCGTTTCGTTTGTAATTTTTTTTTGGCCATACCAAAAACGAAGAGTCGCAAAAATTTGGCAGTCAGCAAAGAAAATGCCTTGAGCGAGCTTGCGCAAGCACGACGAAAGCTTCGTCATTTTGTCGACGCTGCCTGCGCCTAGCGCGCCTTGACGAGCGAGGAACAAAGACATTCCCTTGGAATCGAATGAGTGAAAAAAAAGCTTAAGCCTTTCGCGAAATCGCGTAAGATTTCTCTCTCTCTCTATGACGTCGTAAAAATTAAAGCCCTTTTGAGATCTTTCACGGTGGGATCCGGCAATAATTTTTCAATGTAATCCGCGCCGTGCGTTAAAGAAGGCAAGAGTACGTAGGTATAGGATGGTCGCGAGCCTCGAGCGATGGAAATATAATTAAAGCCGCGAGTGTGTCGGCGGCGAGAGAAAGAAACGAGAAGAAAATCAAAGTTATGGCGTGGTAGTAGTCGTAAGAAGAAGCTGTGCGCTGCGCGTCGTTTTAAACGAGAGAGAGAGCGAAAGAGCTTAACGTCAGGCTCGAGCTTTCAGCTCCTCCTCCATCTCTTCCGACTAGATATCACAAAAAAAAAACACGAGTCTTGCGCTCGACGTTGACGCGGGGCGCGCGTTGTTCTTTGTTGCTTGCCCTTTGACTCGTATCATCATCATCATCATCCTCATCCATGGCAGTAGGCGGGAGGAGGGCATCACAAAGAGCGCGTCGGACTAAAAGAGAGAGAGAGAGAAAGATTTTAGCGTGTGCTCGCTCGCGTGTGTATTCACCTATCTACCTACCTAGCTACGTGCAGCAGGCAGGCAGGTAGGCAGGCAACGGAGCACTGCGCGCGATTTCAGCGCACCACTATACGTACGTCTCATTTGCAATATTTAACGAAGGCAAAGACTCACCCGTACGAAGCCGACTGTCGCGTACAGGCAAAAGGTGCAAACGGGCAAACGACTCTTTATGGCCATATAGCCAAAGTCATCATAGCGAAAAGAGACTATTTTATAACGATCTTTTTTTTTGGTTTTTTTCCCCGCGTACCTTTTCTTTTCGAAATTTGACGAAAAACCCATGGACGCGAAGCCCTTCTCATCATTATTTTTGTTACCCAACCGTTGTTCAACTGATTCGAGTGTAATACATCCTCCAAATGCAA
The DNA here is from genome assembly GCF_000599845.2 of Trichogramma pretiosum. Taxonomy (NCBI): domain Eukaryota; kingdom Metazoa; phylum Arthropoda; class Insecta; order Hymenoptera; family Trichogrammatidae; genus Trichogramma; species Trichogramma pretiosum. The sequence continues at coordinate 66,187 of NW_019641608.1, read as the reverse complement.
TCTAACGGGAGCACAATTAATCATTGGCAGCCTCGCAATGACTCGGTTGTGTCGACGCTTCTCGAAGGTCCTCCGTCTACGTGGAAAGAAATTTTTTAAGCAACGTCGAGTCGAATACCCTTTGATCGTTGCTCAGTTATCTATTACAAGGCAAGTGTTGGCTACAAGAGACATAACGTGCCATCGAAAGTAGGCTGCGGCCGTTGGGCGATGGCTCGCTTCTGATTAAATATATTCTTAATCAGGGGGCTTGTCGCACGAACACAGAAAAAAAAAGATACGGTCGTCGTTGGCTAGGCGCGTTAATAAATTCGCTCGAAATGAATGTCTCTCCTCGTCGTCGTCGTCGTATAAGGAGTAAAAGCGTGCTAAAAGTACGCAGGCGAAGCCATCAATCTCTGCTTACACGTGTAGCACCAACTAGAGAGAGAAGTGCCTTGGTATATACGCGCGCACGCTGTACTCGGGGGCGAGGAAGAAGTATCGAGGCTGTGAGCTGCACTAGACTCGCAATATAAGGGACTCTGTAGTACTACTCTCGGGGAGCGACGTCGACAGTGACTAACATCGGGTTGCTGCGGCCGAGTACCCGTTACGTCAGCGGCGACGCGACGAGGCCAAAAGAGAGAGAGACTGACTGCCGCAGCAGCACCACCATATAGATACGCAGTAGTAGTAGTAGTAGTAGTAGTTACTGCGAAGGGGTGTGAGGTGGCTGTCGCGCAGCCCGTCGAGCTCCGCTGCTCTCTCTCTGTGTGGTATGCAATTATACTGGCCGATCGAGCTAGCTAGCTAGCTAGCTAGACCAAGACGAAGCCAGCCAGCCAGCCGACAGTCGTGTACGGCGCCGGCGGATGCGAAATTCGCAGGCAGCCCTCGACGAGCAACTTACCCTCACTCTCGCTCTCTCTCTCTCTCTCTCTCTCTCTATCAATAATCACGAGGATAATGCATTTTCAAGCTTTCAACGCGCTAACTCGATTGCGGTGCTACTCCCTTGCAGTGAGTCGAAGAGCTTACATCTTGCGAGAAACGTCGTAAGTTTTCACTCGCGGTAGTTCCGGAGCTGGCACTTCCACGGCAAAGGAAAAGCTCCGGTGATGGGCACAAAAATGAGCTTTTAAACGCCCAGTAAACTAGCTCGAATTCTTCAATTTTATCAATTCTTTTTTTTCAACGTGAGATAATTATGCAAGTCGTTGCAAAAAGAAATTTCGAAAGTCTTGAATAAAATCTCAGGTAGTGGGGCGCAGCTCATGTCGCAGAGCATTCGAGCTGCGCCGGCGTTGTTGAATTAATCAATGCCTCGTTAAGCGCAACCAGCACCCAAAAAGCGAGAAGAGCTGCTGCTGCTGCTACTGCTGGCCATGGTATATACAACCGATATAATTTACGATTGAAATCGAGCGTATAGCTCTGGCAGCACAAGCTCCTTCCTCGCTCGACAAAAAGCTCGCTTGGAAAATCGAAAAAAGCTTATTCACAAGTGCAGCGGCACGGCTGTATATAGATATAAATATATATTTATATGAACCGGAGGAAGCAACTCGTTAGAAAGCGATCGATCTTGTGCTTGCTCTCGCTCGCGCGCGCACCACCGGTACGGCTTGCTTCGTCGTAGTCGTCGTCGTCGTTGTCGTCTGTGAAACGCTAGGCTTTGAAGCCGAAGGAAATGTCGTCGTCGTCGGCGTCTTTCTAGACTCGCTAAAATAGATTAAATCTGTCAGTAAAGTTGCGCACGGGGGAGGAATTTTCACGGCAGCCCCGGCCGCCGGATGAATGCAACTCGACGTACACGTATACCTACCTATCCTACCTTATACTAGCCTCGATGCTGCTGCACCGCTACACTCACTGCAGTATCTTCTTCTTCTTCTTCCTATACTACTTTTTCTTGCGGTTGCTGCTAACTCTGCTTCGGCTCTGAAGGATTTCTCTTGGCTCAAAAGACGAGCTTGCTTTACTATTACTTACGAGCTTTGATGGAGCGTAAGGTATACAATGTGTGTGTGTGTATCTGTGTGCTGAACGTCAGAGGCCGTGCGGTTGAAGCTGCAGCACCTATGTATTTCTTGAGTAAACGAATTCTCTACGCGCTTCCATCGATTATTTTCATGTTCGATGGGATTTCCTATCAAGCAAAATGTCTCTTAAGTGATTCGAGGCTGACGTTGGAAAATAGACAAAAAAAAGGATCTTTGATCCATCCCAGCAGGTAATGGGATTTGTTACATTTTGTTGTTGAGTTGGAGTTTATTTTTAATTAGTTAGAGCATCTGTCGATGTATTTTACTTTTCGATTTGAAAAAATGAGGACGATATTTTAAGTTTCTTTAATTTAGCCAAGAGTGAATAAAATTGAAACTCATTGAAAGGAAGCGAATACAAACGCATCGTAGTAATTTTAATACCTATTCCAAATGGAACGAGTAATGAGTATTTTCCATGGCGCGTGGCTGCTTAGTTTCGCACAAAGTACAATTGTCATTGATTCACGGAAAAAGATAAACGACGCTGATTCCGGCCGAAGGGAGAGAAAAGTCGCAATCTCCTCCGGCAATTAATTCGTGGAATGACAAGTGAATGCGAGCCACTTTTACTGCTCCGAGTGCTAACACGTGTGTGATGCTGCAGATGTATGTCATAATTATTAATTGCTGCTGCACGTGTCGAGAGCTGCTATCGGAACAAAAGACATTTCCATATTTACAACTTGTTACAAGTTATTCGAATTCGAGGGGTGATGTTTTTGCAAAATAATCAACAGATAAACTTTTTGTGTATCGAAAAAAGAAAACTATTTATTCCTTCGTTAAAATTCACAATTTCGCTCTTTGAGCCATTCGCGTACGAAATTTTCTAAAAATATTTTATCCTATATAAACACAGTTTTTTCGTCGATGCTCGAGCTGTGAAAGCCGACAATGTTCATACTCGAGAGTTTGATCGTCTCCTTTCAAGCAAACGAGAAACAAATTATTCACAATTATTAAGGAAGATAAATTATCAAGCGCTAAAACATTGCACATTTGTCCATCTCAAACTTCGTTTCGATTTACAAAGAAACAACCACACTTATACTTTACATCCTTGTAGGTGCGTATTCAACTATATAATATCTAGACGTAACTATACTCGAAAACTACACACTGCTTGTAATTCATAAAACTGTCAGATTGGATAAAATAGAAAATTTAGCTAAATAAGGCTAGTTTTTTTATATATACAAGTAAATATAGTGTATATCAACCTGCTATTAATCTGAAACTTACATATGGACAACAGAGCTTTAAGAAATCCTAATGTCTCGTTGTTGATATGTATTGGATTTAATCCTTTCAGAGCAGGCTATATTCACTGTATATTTAAAATAAATACTGATATGTACAATTTTTTAACAAGTTTTTAAATGAAATTTAAAATCAAGTCTTTTGGCTCTCATCGAAAGTATATATATATACAATTATATATATCACAGCTTGTTGTAGACGAGTTGTCTGACGTCAGTAGCCCATAAAAAGTCGAAGTGATTGAACTTCGGGTCGTCAACTTTGTTAACATCTATAACATTTGGTAATTCTTTGGCCAAACTGAAGACATTCTGCAACAAGAACAAAAAAATTAATTAATTCTTCAATTCTTGATCTCTTAGTCATTTAACATTTTCATTGTAAATACTTACGTCTGGGTAGGCGATGTCGTCGTTATCGGCATACCAAATGGTAACTGGTACCTTAACCTTGGACAAATCATATTTTGGCGGCTTGGCCGTACCATACTTTTTAAGATTTATTCCCACGCCGTAGTCATATGCCGCAAATTTATCTGAAGTAAATAATAATGCAACGTATTTATAAGAAATCATTAAAATGATAATCAAGATAGTAAACATTAATTTAATATCAACTCACGAGTATTATAATTCTGATTATAATGATAGACGGTATACTTGGAAACTCCAGCTGGGAAATGCTTCATTACATGAGGTAGCAGTGTCTGAAATCAGAAACGAATCATTTATTAATTTTTATTTTGTCGAAAAGAAAAAAAATTATTTGAAAAAAAATGTATTACCTGATTGAATCTACTTTTATCGAGTCCAATAGTTGAAAACAATGTAAAGCAGATTGGTTGAAAGAAGCTACTCTCGTCGCACTGTTTTTTACCCAGTTCAGCCGCCATCGCTGATTGGGGTAGCAATTGTTGAAATTTAAAGAACGTAATAAATTCCTGTCGACAGAGGCAAAAATTTGATTTATTTGACCGAATTAACGAGGAATAAAAATTGTGCAACGATCGTAAAATGTGTAAAAACCTTCAGCGCGTCGAATATCACATCCATGACTTTGAGCATGCTTTTCAGAGTCGAGCCCCACTTCGCTACCGGAGCTATGTGGTACATTTTGCTGATTTTCTGATTGTATTCCGGGCGCTGGGACAACAATACGTAACTTATCGTCGTGCCCATCGAGTAGCCGTAATACTCGAGCTTTTGCGAGTCAGTCATGTCGAGTATCGTGTCAATTATGGCTGGTAAGTCGTAGATACCCATCTCGTGATAGCTGTAATCGGGGAAAAAAATTTTCAAATGATTGTTTAATTTAATTTTTCCCATCATGAGTTATAACGACTGTTTGGTCGTTTTTTCGTTACAATGAAATTAATAACTGTAATGTTTCTAATAACGAGACTGATATCCAAACGAAATAAATAGAATTACATCTCAATGTCTAGACCTTAAATATTTCGTTGGTTTTTAAATTTATGTGGCAAAACGATATCGATTCAATTGCTCGTCAGGCTTTGAAAATAGTTTTGCTTTTTCGAATTAAAATTTGATGCATATTAAATTGGCGAGGATAATTTTATGGCAATATTCGTTCACTGACCTGAATTCCCAAAATTGCTCTTCGGCCGGGTCCAGTTTGACATGAGCCCGAGAATACGTATTTCCACGAGTATTTCCAAGCCACACGTCCTTGCCTTGGTCAGCGAGTAAAAATGCTTTAACAAAAAAAAAAAAAAAATCGATCGAAGGTCAGCCTCTCTAAGTTCTACACGAGGAGTAGTGAAAATAAAAGAGAAAAGAGGGAAAGGTCCCAAAACTTACCAAGATCCTTTTCGGGACCCATGAGGATCCAACTGTCGGACGACAGCAGAATGCCGTGCTGCAAATAGACGGCCGGTTTCCCGGGAGCTTTGGGGCTCGATGGGCTGCCGCTGATTCTGTGCAGCGTCAATATATAGCCATCTTTCGTCGTCACTTTGTACTCCTCGGCCGTGTAACCATAATTTTCCGCCAAGCCGATCTGCAAATTTTCCCCGATTTCGAAGGGTTCAAAATTAAAGATAATAATCGTAATATCGACGATCGTTATACAAAGTATACGCGCTTCATCTTGAAGTAATCTGTTGACTTCTTTGCGACTCGAACGGGGCCGATAATTATTTGCTTCGTACTTTTACCAAAAACGCCAGATCCGTATCGTTATTATTGGCTTAAATATAAACTGGACATCATTGTGTCTCGGTCGGCGCGATAAGTCATCTGCGAACGTAATTCGCGCGCGTGGACTATGGAAACTTATTTAAACCCATAAATAACACCAAGAGAGTCTCGGTCCGTTTTAGCATACGAGACGAATTAACAGTTACATGTAACGCAATGCTCGCAGACGGAGATCATTTAAATGTCGACACGTGTAGCCCAGTTCTCGCGCTCTTTACGCGCGAGGCGATGGCTCGAAATTTAAAAAATTCAAAAAATTCGGGGAAGCTTGATTCAGCATAAAAAAAGCAAAAAATGTTGATGAAAATATGTAACTCACAAAATTGATCATTTGATAGGTGTCGGAGTCCCAATCCTGAGGATCCATCATCTCGGTCACGTGCTCGATGGGCATGTCGGCGCAATAAAAGTGGTTGAAAATCGGCACGGTCATCGACCACACTAGTCCCATCGCGGGAAACACGAACCAATTCAATACAGTGAGTTTCATGTTGATTTGCGGATCGGCCCACGCAAGCGATCAATTTTTGTCAAAAAAGTAATAAAATTTTCCTCCTTGGGGTGGGACGACTACGACGACGACGACGACGACGACGGCTATGGACACGACTTACTCGCACGCGGCTGACTGACTGACTGACCGATCTCGGCGGCGAGAGGCAATGTTTTGATTTTCGGACGTGTTTTGGTCACGGCACGCCGAAGCACACAGCACAGAAGCAGAAAGATAGAGAGAGAGAGAGAGCACCCCAGCAGCACAGCTGACACTCTTAAATACTATTGAAAATTTATACAACACGTCGAGTCGTTATAAAGTCGGAACTTGTTGCCACTGCCCCGCGCGCGCGATCCGTAACGATCATAATATTTTGTATTATAATGTATCTCTCTCTCTCTCTATGCTCTTCACTCTCCCTCTTGACGTGCGTGTGAGTGTGCGTTAATACATATTTAATGTGTGCGTCGATATTTACATAGATGTGTGTATGTTATAAAGTCACACAGTGGTGTATAGTACCAACGTGCTGCTGCTGGCGGCGCGTGTGGATGAGAGATATACACACGCGTGCGAACGCATTACCCCCTCTCAAATGTTTGTCTCTCTCTCTCTTTGCCCTCCTCTCTCTCTCTCTCTCATTCTCGTATGTGCTTTCGCGACGGTCTATCCGGTCTTTGCCGTTTGGCTCCTTTTCTCGAGTCCACGTGCGGCTGCCACGGCAGAAAACAGAGACTCGCAAAGATAAGAAAAAAAAAAGAAAAGAAAAAAAGTTCATTATCGCCCGCGCGCGTTCCTATATCGAAGAGAATCGGTATAAGAGAAGGTAGGCCCGTTCGCTAAACGAACTTAAAATATCATATAGGTGTCACTCCGAGCCGAGAGCAGTACGAGCCGGTATCGAATGTGGATAATTATATGCGGGTCTACGTTAGTGCAATTCGAGCGGCTCGCCGATATCGTTACTTTGATATACTTTAATAGCTGTGGACACTGCACACGAGGCATTTTTTTTTTTAATAATAATAATTATCTATAGGTCGAGCCGGGGTAAACTCGCCAATGTGTCTCATTACTGTTTTTGCTACTGCCTCGCGCGCCACGAGGTCTTGCGTAATTTCGTAATTATAACGCCACACGCAGCAGTAAGTAAGTAAGTAAGTAAGTAAGTAAGTAAGTAAGTAATCGGCGATCAGTGTCAGTAATTTTTCCGTTTGATGTTTTGCCTCGACATATAATATAATGCGTAATGCAGTAAGTAATCGGCCACGCGAGAGGAGATGCCTCGACTGCAAAAATATCGTCCTATCTCTGTCCGCGATGCGCACTCGTACATAATGCGCTTGTGCGAATCTATCTCATTCATATTATATAGGCGATGTCGTCGCTCCTGAGCGATGTGCCGCGGCACGTGCGCATCTATACGCGAACGATCTCGACATCCGCCAATCGATCCGCTGCTGCTACCAGTGCACATGGAGAGAATGTGTGTGAGAAAATACAATGTAAATCGAGGCGCGCGTGCGACCTCGATCGTCGATGTGCCTCGATGATGATGACGAAGACGACGACGATAACAGCTGCTGTTACTGCGCTAATCATCGTCATCAATCGCGACTCGACTCGACGACTGCATGTGCGCCTCTTCTCCGGCTGAACTTTATTATTATTTATAGTGTCAACGACTGGTATATCTCGGCTGCTACTGCCGACGCGCATATAAACAGCCTCCTTTACTTTCCACCGAGTATAGATCCTATACGCTCTTTCTTTGCGGCGTCTGTCCGGCCCCGGCGCACGCGTCCATTTTAATTTATTCAAAATGAAAAAAATTTTTTTTGCTCCCCACTGCTTCTTAAGGAATCTGCTTATACAACGTCCGACCAGACAAGACTAACAATACATTTCGTATCCGATACATCATTCTTATTTTAAGATGAGGAACGTCGCGTGTTCTCTCCTCTATACCTCGTAAATAAACATCAAAAGGATATTTTGACCGAAACTTTGTCGCCCGCATCGATGTACGCTGTAATTGCTCCGTTTTTTCACCTATACACTCGAATGCGCGAGTACTTGCGCGCCAAGAAGGTGCGAACGGGTCAATAAACTATATAAACTTTGAGAGAAAAAACCTCTCGCTATATCGACTCACCACACGTGTTATCTCCGAATTACGAGATTTTTCGTCTCGAATCGCGCGGCAGCTCTATTGCCATATTAACGCGTGTGACTCACGTGGAGGCAAGTGTATAGTGTAATTTTTATCGGCACAGCACAAAATGACGTAGGAGCTACTGCGGAGAGTTGAAAAAAAAACTAGTAATAATCGGTTTTCGTCAATATCGCTGACATTTTTTTTTCTTCAAGTCGCTCTTGGGTGAAAATGAGGAAAAATGCTCGAGAGAAGTTACTATACACGTGCTCTCTCGCTGGTATCGAGATACACGTGTTGAGGCGCCCAATACTCGATAGAATGTAGTAAAACATCTATTACGAGCAATTTTTCATTCACAGTCGAAGAGAAAATAACAACGTTCTTTTTATTGCTTACTCTCGTACAATCGCACGTAATCACTCAAGAGTTTTTCAGTTACATTATCATTTATCAAGTGCATGAATGACAGTTAACGATCGTATTTATTCGAAATATCGCGCGAGTGCATCTTTCTTTCCCGAGAGTGGACGTATTTTCAAAACGTAGCATTTGCATTACGGCCACACACACACATTCAAAAGTTCCGTAATACGGAATAAAGTTTTCGGTGCTTATTATCAATTAAAATTCATTTATTACATAACACCGTGGGCGCTCTTAATGCTCTTTTGATGTAACTGCAAAATTTCCGCGCGTACAGTTCGAGTCCGCACGAACGAGCGCTCCATTTAATTAGACTTTGGGTCAGAATTACGCTCGTTCGAGAGTGTGTTCGAAAAAAATTCTATGTAATAAAATTGTACGAAACGTATGAGTTTTTTTTTCACCGAGCACACATACAATAATTGTCAAAATTGATACGATCTTCGTTCGCGGTTGAATTAAAAATAAAATTAAACAAAAACCCGATGATGCAGATTAAATTCCCATTACATTCTGCGCGAAATAATAATTGTGTATGTGAATTTATCAACGAAGATAAGAAAGTAAACATTTCAAACATTGTCGAGAGCTAATTATCCTGAAATAAATCGCTTGATATAAATAACGAAAATAATTCGTTTTTCTTCTGCCGAAAAGAAAAAAAAAAATTTATAACCGATAAAAAAGTGCAACAACAAGAATGACAATTGAAGATCGTGTGTAGCTGTCGCACGCGGCTGCTACTATAATTTGTGAATTTTTTTTTTATTTCGTATCGAAGATAATACGATTTTCGGGCGGCGCGGGTCATTAGCGATAGCTTTTTCGATAAAAGTTTATATTTTGACTGCATTTCGGTAGCCTAGCGTGAAGAGAGACTATTTTTATCGTGAATCACGTTCTAAAATTGCCTTACATCACAGACGGTCAGCAACGCTCGAAATTCAATAAATTTCTCATCCGACGAGATCGAGTGGAAGTTTTGATTTAGACTGTCGATTTTATTTTAATCGAGATGAATATTAATTTCTCACTTGCTCGTTATTGCCCGGTCAACCGCACAAAATCGCAACCGATACAAAGTAGCTTTTTTTTTCAATAACGAGAAAAAAAATGCAAAGTAATTCGAACACCTATTCTTACAAGTTTGTGGAGGAGCTATTTTCAGTTGAAGTTGCATTTTATCGAACCGTTTCTTCTTTTCTTTTTATGCCGCGCGTGAGTTCATCGTGCAAATTATCGTGTATCGCGCAGAGAAGAACTGGGGGAAAAGAGTAACGAACGCTGCGGTGTGTGCGGTTCATTCGTTTCTTTTTTATATTTATATAACCATTATATTAGCATTTCGTGCAAAACAAATATTTGACACATGATATCATTACAATTTTTCTTCTTCCTGAATGAGCTTGTTGAGGCCTTGGCTCATTTCCATGAGCACGTCGAATTCGGTCAGGCCCAGGCGCCTGATGTTGCTGACGTCGTAGACGCCGCCGACGCTCTCGGTGTGCTCGCCCCCGGTGCCTCGTACCTTTGAAAATAAAAAAAGAAGAAGAAGGGGGTCAATTTTTTTTTAGCCTTTCCTTGGATGACAGAGTGGCCGCGATTTTTTAAACCCGAGCGCGCGCGCATGGCATGAGGGAGCTTAATAGCAATGGATGAATTGACGCAAATCGATCACGCACGAGAATGTGTAATGTAGCCGCGATTATGACTTTTTTTATTAATTTTATCGACTTTAATGTTAGAATTATGCCCATTATGTAAAGCAACGTAATGACGATTAAAGTTTATTGCGCAATCGTAGAGATTCACTAGCTCGTAAAGAAAAAAATAATTAATGATTATAAATAATCGGGGAAAAAGTCCAATATCATCGCGCGCAAGTTTCTTAGGCAATCGTCGTCGAGCATCTTTGTCGAAAATACTCGGCTTACTTGTAAACTGTATTGTTTGGCGATGTTCTTGAAGTTGTCCATGTCCTTGGCGAGCTTGGGCAGCTTGATGTGCACCGAGGCTCGGATGGTCGTGCCGAGATTCGTCGGGCAAAAGGTCAGATAGCCGAGGCGATCGTCGTGGCTGAACTGCACCTGCGACTCGAGCACGCCAATGGCGTTCTTGAGGCGGCCGTAGACGCCGCGCAGATCGTTGCCCTTCTCCATCGATATGAGCCTCAGATGGTCCTCCTCGCAGCACCAAGCCAGCAGCTTCTTTTCGGGATTATGAAAGATTCCTCGACCTGAGAGAGTACGACGAAAAAAAAACATAAGAACGCAACACAACTATGAGATATTTAAGCAAAATGATAATGTGCTGCTCTTCCAGAGTTAGAGAGAGAGAGAGAGAGAGAGAGTTTAATGAAACAAAGTGCACGTGACGGAATGCTCTTGGACGAAGAAGAGACTTGGCAATCAATGTTGCGTTTCAGTTTATCGTATCGCGCTGCTGCTCGTGTACGCGCGCGCGCCCGCCTGCCTGCCCTCGGATATTCACCAAGAGCCAAGAGAGAGAGAGAGAACACTGGCACCTACTCAGCTTGATTGAATATTTAAAAATTTAAGATAAAAAAAAAATGAGAGCGATTAAGATTGAAGAGAATGGAAGCCGAGTTTCCCCAGAAAGAGACCAAAAAGGAGGAAACTGTCGGGATGAATAGAGCTAGCTACGAAATCGCTGCTGCTTTGGGAAAATTCACTAATGACACGGCCTGGCGATGATGATTACTCGCGTTTTTTAGGCGGAGAGATGTTCAAATATTTGCTTTTAAACTTGTATGGGGATAAATTAGAAAAAGTCTCGGTTGTGAAAAATAATCAATTTGCTTTTAAAACAGACGATATCGATTAATTATAAGAAAATAATATTGATGCATTAAAATTAATCAAGCGCGAGACGAAAATAGAAATAATCGCTTAAAAATAATCGAAATTTAAATTAAAACTTTATTTTTAAATAATCACTTTTGCACTCTTTAAATAAACATACGCAACTTTTCAAATACAAATTAAAATTTAATTCATTTTACGGGTCAAAATCACCCAATACGCATAAATCACTAGAAGAGATTTTGCGGCTGCCGCACAAAAGCTTTACGTCTCTGTGTTTTTGCCTTTATGCTTTTTTGATAAGCGTGTGCGCGCGCGCGCGTACGCTCGGCGGTGATTCTCCTTGTATGTATGAAGCTTTCGAATCCAATTACTCGTAGCGATTTGCCGATTTTCCGGTTAGTGGATGCTTTTTTCTCTCTCTCTCTCTCTCTCTCTCTCTTGTAATCGAGAGAAAAGAAAAGTCGACCGGAGCTCTCTCTCGAGGAGCGGAAAAGAGACAGTGAAGCGATGATCGGATAATGGATACGATCGTATAGTTATATACAGAGTTTCATAAGAAAAACTCGTGGATTTTTTCCTCGTCGCGCGGAAAAGCTTCGATCGCTTCCAGAATGATAGATCTTCTTTGAAAAGAAATACACGTTGGGCGCTTTAACTTTTAAATATTTGTCCCTCTCACTGATATTTTTCACGAACGATTTTATAAATAAAAATAGCACGATTACGGAGATGACAACAGAATTAAAGCAAATCAAAGGCATTCTCCGCGCGAGATAGCGAAAATCGCTCGTCGAGTTTTCTTCCTTCGATGACCTTGGAGGGTAAGCTTTGCCAACGTTTAGTTTGTTAAGTATTATGAATTATCAGTTGCCGAGGAATAATCTTATCCATTAAAACGTAGAGAAAGAGAGAATTTCTTACCCCCGAGTTTAATCTACCTTATCAGCATCAGAAAGGAAACGCACTTTAAAAGTAATTAGAGATATTAATTTACGAAACAGCCGTGGCCAAAGCACAAACAATACAAAAAGTTTATAGCTTTCTTCGGCTGGGGGGCGGACGGCGAAAGAGAGAGAGAGAGTTAAGCCGGGAGCAAAAGTTTTACATCTTTCCGTTCAATTAAGTCGAGCTATATACGCTTGGCTTAAGCTCGTTATTATCTGCATCCCCGTTGCGTCTCTCTCTCTCTCTCTCTGAAACCCTTTGATACATCTATCGATGGAAAACAACAAATTTATACAAAAGAAAACGTTCGCGTTATTGCGTGAGGTCTTTTTATCATTCAGCTGCTCAATTTAACGACCGTCGTTTCAAAAAATCGTTGAAGAAAGTTTAGATTGCAAAAACGAATGAATGAAACAATCAATTTTTTTCTTAATTGCCATACGCGCAAAGCGGAAAAGATAAATAATAAAAAGTCAGTCATTATTCAGCGAGCCCAAAGTTTCGCGAGAGAGCATTAGAGAGAGAGAGAGAAATCTAAAATTTATTGCTACTTCAGTTGAATATAAAAGCGCGAGGAGTTAAGAGACGATAATGTCTCCGGAGACCTTTGCACTCGATACAACGAAATATCGTGGAGATTCACGTAAGCGATGATTTATTGCCTCTCGCGATAGGAGCGCGGCCAATTAATACTCGCGAGAATTTCATCGCGTTTATAAACAAAAGAAAAAAAAATAAACGCATGCGTAGGCCCCCCTAGTTTTTATACCTTTCGGCCAGAACTGATAGGCGTTGGCGTCCTCGAGGATCTTGTCGTCGTTCCTAAAGAGGAAGTGATCGGCGACCAGCTGCTGGCGCTGCTCCTCGGTCATCTTGTCCAGGCCGTAGTACTCGCAATTCAGCTCGGCCTGCTTCGTTCTGAAGGCGCACTTGAGCTTCTCCTGTATCTCCAGGTAGTCCTGCTCGGTCATGAGCGGACAGAAGGGATAGCCGCAGACGGACCTGGCGCAGCGCACCCTCGTCGAGATGACGTACTTGGACTCGGGGTCGATGCTGGGCAGCTTGGCCGGGTCGCCCCAGTTGCTCGGCGGGTGGACGTCGTTCTTGCAGAAGCCCACGTGATAGTCCGAGATGACGGCGTCGAAGAGCTCGGCGAACACCTTGTAGGCGTGCTGGTCGCAGGCGTAGAGGCCCACGTTGGACTCGGGATGGGTCAGGCCCGACTGGGCGCAGTCGAGCAGGGTGCCGTTCAAACGGGTGAAGTTTTCCTGTGATGCACATGCACACAACGCGATTATAGACAAAAAGTCGGGCGTCGTTTTTCATTGTAGTCGATGTACCTTGATGCGCTCGTAAAGGTCGCGAGTCAGGTATTTTTTCAGCAGCGACTTGCTGTCCTTCGTGAGGAATTTCTCGTACTCGCAGGCCATCTTCTTCATCTTCTGATTGCGGACTTTTTCCTGGTCCTGTCCCTTGTCCTTGGTGCATTTGCACTTTCTCTTCTCGCATCTCGACAAAGCTCCGTTGCGACTCATGATTCTAACGATAAGGTTTCAAAATTTTTTCAGTAAGTTTTAATCTTTTGAGGTTACGAGGAGACTTGAAAATTTAGGATGTTATGCGGCCGAAAGGTTAGCACGAAATGCGTACGCGACCGCCGCTGCCGTCCCTGTGTGTCTCCCCTCGTAGAGGCTCGCGTGTTTTTCGATCGATGTATTTTTTTTTCGATAAAAACAGACGAACGCCGAAAAGTCGCTCGACTCGCTCGAACTGTATATAAAAAAAAAAAAAAAAATTCATCCGACTTTTCGCGCATCGATTCGAACGATGTTTTTGCAAATATCGCATGGGGTCTCGAGCGACTGTCCACAAAACTTGCACGAAATAGAAATACAAGTAAATTTGTATTTTTTTCACAGTTATGCTCTTCGATCGATAGAACTTCTCTGTGTGCGGCTCTTTGAATAAAGAAAGCTTATTTTATGGTGTATTTGTATACCCACGTATCAACCCACGTATACATTTAATGTCGTTCGATTCACGAGCGCGTTCATCTCATTACACACGAGGTGACACTTTTTTTTCCTTCTCCCCCACACGCCTATATTTGAAACAATAATGACGTGAAAAAAGGAAATCATTTTTCTCTTGTGCATCCCTACGTAAATAATGTGTGCACGTGCAGACGCACTCACACACACATACATATTAGCTCGAACGAGGCAGCCAACCGGAAGTTACAATACATCATCTAGGCGACATACTGCGCGTCTTTTTTCTTTCTCGTTTGTATATTCTTTTGAAATATTCGCACGCGCGCACTGCTTTAGATGCAATCGAAGACACAGCTGTCATCAGTCTTACACCAGTCGAACCCGTATATAATGCAGTGGAAAAACATCGCAATTATGAAATTACACTCGAATTAAAGCTCGAATATAAAAAGCTCGACTGAAAAAAAGCACGAGACAAGATGAAGCGGTGTCGAATTTCTACCGAGCAAAGTCACATCGAGTTTTTACAGGTGTACGTAAAAATTGTCGCGTGCTTGTGTCGGATGCCGCGCTATTTTTCTCGTGCGCACTTTCGATGTAAAACGTTGTAAGATCGATCGAGCTGTCGTTAGATAAAAAAAAAGCCAGAAAAAAACTCGTGCATCGTGTACATTCGATGTACACGACGATTCTTGTCAACTTTGACGACAGTAGATTCATAATAATACATTATTTTTATTTTTGCACTTAATCGCCCGAGTCAATTCCAATAAATACGGTTAAAAAATGTCACACGTGCGAGCACTCGTCATAAAAGTTCGTAAGCTTATTTATTTTCATATACATATTTTTTTCGTCATAAACGCGTGTGCTCTCTTCTCTGTCAAAATTGATTAATATATACGAGATATATGAAAATAATGGATTCCGTAAAGACACAATACATACGTAAAATTAATTGGATATCAATCATTAACATATCGCGAATAAACGTCGACTAAATCCCGAAATCAAGTTATTAATTGCCGAGGCGAGACGAGAGTTTTGCGCTTGATGTAGCAGCCAATATTGGGTATAATAACAATTAGCGTAGGGCTATATAAACGACGATGGACCGTCATAACCTTCAACGTCTATTTGTTTATTTATAACAGACGCGTCATGACGTGAGTACGCGATAATAAATTATTCCCACAGGCTAGAAAAGAGTTCAAAATTTTTCGTTAAAAAAAATTATATCACATCGACGAGATCTCGCGCCGTGAGTCAAGTATCATGGACGACAACCGTTTGCACAAATATTACCGGAATCAGGGCTTCAGTTGGCGAACATTGGTGAGATATATTTCGCGAGATCGCAAGCTCGCAAAAGCACTCGTAAATAACGATACGCGAGGGTCAGAGGCTTTCGAGTGCGCACGAGTGAAATTAATTTTCGCTCGGCATCGTCGTCGTGCACTGCAAAGCGACAACTTTTGAGATGAAACGATGTTTTTGCCTCAGGTTTACAACTACCTGCTGACGGATCGATACTTCCGAGAGATATTCCATTTCGGGCCGTACTGCGGCCCGCTGACGGCCATCACCTGTCTGCTCGTTCTTCTGGTTCTCGTGTACACGACGACAGTAAGTATAGCTACGGAAGAATCATGAAAATCGATCGGTAAACGACGTCGTCATCGTCGCTCTTGCGGAAGGCCCAACGTGCATCGGAGCCCAGCACCCTTTTGTGTGTCAATTAAATGTGACGTGCAGAACAGCAAATGACCTAGGAGACACTTTGCAACCTGCACACAGAGCCCCTCGTTTTCTTCTTGCTTCTTTTTATTTATTTTTTTTTTTTTTTGTTGTCGTTGCACAACCAGCGAACGTGAGGAGGGCGAGGAAAAAAAAGAAGCGACAAAATACTCGAAACTCTAATTAATATACACAAGCGAATGCAGTATCTCGTTTTGCGATAAAACTAGGTCGACTTGTGTGCACATCTCGTGCGCTCGGATGCAACGACGACGACGACGACAATTTTTTTCTTCATCTTGCGCTGTACATACATACAACGTGTGTAATACACGCGATACTTTGTCGATACTCGTACTACTGCCTCTCGCACGCGCGGGATAGTTTTCTTTGTTCGAGTATATGTATGCGTGTGCACAGAGAAAGAGAGAGAGATCGATATCGAGCACGCTTTCTTGAATTCTCCGCAATCTTCAAAAAAGGTTCTCTTTTTTTCCGCTGCTGCAAAAGCTCTCTTCCGCAATCGCACAGAGGAGTAGGAGGAGTAGGAGGAGTAGGAGGAGGAGAGTAATGAAAAACTATTATTCCAAGTTTCCACAATGGCAATTAGAGAAATAAAGAAATTTTGCAAATATTGCGCTCGCGCTGATAAAAACTTGAAATTCTAACGAGCTCGCCACTGCCCCCCTTTTCTCTCTCGCATGAGAATAAGAGATCTTGATTAAACTTTAGAGAATAGTTTTATTTTGGAAAAGAAAGAGAGAGAGAAAAAAAAGCAAAATCGTATCGCCTTGGTCCAAAGTGGCGAAACTCATATAATTGGATCTTTCGAGAGACTGCAAAAAACACACACATTGTGCATTCGCAGACACAGGAGTCGTTAAATTGAAAACATCGGCTCACAAAAGTCAGCGCAGCAACAATTATGGAAAATTGAAGGCAGTAAAAGACACAGTTTTTTTATCTGTCATTGCAAAATATTAGATTTACAAAGCGTTCGAATAACACTTGGCCTGCTGTTGCAAACGCAAACACACGTATAATCCCTCTCGTGGTAGCGTGGTAGTGGTATAGACAACGGGAGCAACAGCAGCGGCGCGCGAGTTTAACCGTGCGTGCGGCGATGCACACGAGGCCGGGCGACGTTTATAAGCTATTCAGTGTTCAGCAAAATCATCAAGCCGCGCTGAATGAACTCTGGGGGCTGCTGCTGCTGTATATATGGATGAACAACAAAGAAAAGCCGGTGGCAGCAGCAGCAGCAGCAGCAGCAGCAAGCACACCTCGACGAAAAAATTGAGGCAAGTTTAAAAAAAGAAGAGTTTCATACATCACGAGAGAGAGAGAGAGAAAGAGAGAGAGGCAGAGCAATGGAAACTTTAATACGCCAGCCCTTTTATATGCTGCTGTTGCGACTGCTGCTGCTTGCATCGCTGCTGTAGACGTATGCAACACAGCAGCATATGTGTGTCAACAACTACCTGGTCTGTGCTGCTGCTGCTATGAAAAGGCCGCAGCACTGCACACATACACGTATAACCGCACCTGCACACGTGTGCAATGTTGCGGGGGTGGAAGGCCGATGTTATATTGCGCGCGCGGTGAGAGATTTTTCTTCTTTTTCTTCTTCGTCTTTTTTTCCAAAAAACTCGGCCTTTTTATATACGGCCTCTTATCGCGCCATCGCCGTGTGTCGGTGTGCGCATCGCCTCTTCGTATATATGTACGCAGTATGCAAAATTGCGTATGCGAGGGGGCAGAGAGAGAGAGAGATTTCTTCTCTCGTCTATGTATACGTGAATGTGTCAGACTGCATTTTTAAAAAGTAATATAGCACATGATCTCGTGCGACTAGCCTGGAATTGCCTCTCTTCGCTGGAAAATCTTTCGGGATTAATTCACGCTTCTCTGTGTCTCGCTCGAGTGCAATATACCTTTTTTTAACGATTAGCTATTTAAAAGTAAATGAGAAAAATTTCATCCTTTCGATCGAGTTTTCTTATTCAGTTGCTGCTTTGCTTTGTATTGCAGAGCTGGTCGATCTTCTTGGTCAACGTCAAGAGGTACAACGATCTTCGTGGCAGCGTAGAGAAGGTAATATCGTTACGATCGAGTTTTTTTTTGTCTAAACGTTACAAGCATGAAAGTCTGTCGTTGTCAGAAGGTCCCCACTCAAGACAGTGTGCAGCAGTTGAAACCTGGATACGTTTGTATCAACAAACACGTGAGTATTTTCCAAGCGACGATTGAAAATTAATTGAAATGATAATCGAATTATCGTTGCTAACTTTGCAGCTCATGCAGGCGGGCGTATTTCTCGACAAAACGCAAAAAGTCGTAAGTGAACAACTAAATCGACATTTTTCTAATCGACTAATTGAATTTCGAATCGTTTTTTTACGTCGATACTTTTTATCCAATAACACAGCTACTGAAGGAACAAATGGAAATTGACATGTTGAATAGCCGAATGAACAGCATTTTCGAGCTTCTGCAACCATCGGTAAAAATTTCCCTCCACTTCTTTTTAAAAATAACTCAATGATTTCTAGTAACCCAAATTTTGCATTTTATTCAATTTAATTTATTTTCAAGGAAAAATCCGGCTCAAAATCACACAGAGATATTTATAATTTCGATTCGTCTCTACAAAAAACGGAGTTCATCTAGGTAATGCTGCGAATTAGTAACGATTATATTGTTTTCAAAATGTTTCAACCTTTTTTATCAGAAAAATTAATGAAATTAAAAAAATAAATCATTGAGAAATGCCAAACCTAGATAGACATCGTAAATTTTCCGGAAAGTCTTAGTTTATATTCCCGTACGTTTTCGAAAAACAATAAAACGAAGACCTTTAAATATACTTAAAAAATCACTCAAATTTTAAAATTAATTTTATTTTGCGTAAGTGAAATAATTAGCAAACATATAGGAATAATAAATAATGGAAAAATGTCAGTGGTCAAATTATCATTTTAATGTTACTTTATAATTACAAACGAACAACTTTTTTCCCTTGATTCTTTCAAAGTTGAAATTAAAAAAAACTGAAAATATTAAATCATACTGAAAAAATGCTTATCGACATTGAGAACTCTGATCCTTTGCCGCCAAGAAAATATACCATAAATCTTTGTTCTTGAACGATTCGTCGATGATCAGTCTGCAGCAGAGAATCGGCAACTTGTAGCGCGTCAGCTTCAAGAAAGAATCCAGTGCCCATCGTCGAAAAAAATCTCTGGACAATTTCTCGCACAGATGATCTTCTTCGCGCCAATGTTCTGAGTTCTCAAACAATTTATGCTTAGCAAATAATGTCATGATCGTCGCGGCATCGCTTCGTTTCAGCTGGTATCCATTTTTCTCCAGATACCCGACGACGGCCAGGAGGCAAGACGTTAGGTTCAATTTAAAATCCATCGCATGATCAATTTCGTGAAGTTTCGATACCTCGAAGAGGTGACTCGCCCTGGGGACAACGAATTCAGACAGATCAGCCCCATGATCCACGAGTACATCGATCGCGACCGGCAAGAGATTCGCCACAGCCCATTGAATCGGTGTTAGACCCAATTGGTTCTTCGCATCGACCTGCACCGGCTGATGTCTTTCGTCGTTGATCGTGAAAAATAGATTCATCAACTCAACAGCTTCACTTTCACATTCGAATTGATTCTTTTTAGAATTCTGGCAAATGAAGTGCAGAGGAGTTAGTCCCTCGTCGTTAGCCAAATTGGGATTGGCGCCATTTCTCAACAATAATTCCGTCACTTTTTTGTGGCCATGTTTCAGTGCCAAGTGCAGCGGCGAATCGCCCGTTAGGTAGTCGAGGCAATTCGGATCCTGTCCGACTTCGAGAAATCTCTTCACGACTTGGTCGCAGCCAGTCATGCAGGCCACGTGGAAGTGCGTCAAGCCCATATCATCGAAATAATTCAAGTCGTATCTGTCGTATACTCGAAATAGATCAGCAACGAGGCTGTAATACTCGCGTTTAGCCGCGAGATGCACCGCTGTGGTACGATGTAATAGTGGTTTGCCGTCGCCACCAACGTCGGACTCGCCCCTGTAACCGTTTTCAATCACAAAATCTATGAACGATGAACTTCTGGGCCTACAATGCATCCTTGGGTTGGACTCCATACTTTTGACCATCTCATACTCCTCGATGAGAAGCCTGTCAATTTCTTCCTTTTTAAAAACATCTCGAAGATCTGGAAATTGTCCCTCCCAAGATTTGATCAAGTCGTCGAACTTATAGAGAAGGTTAACTCGTTCATGTGGAATCTCCCAATTGACACTTTTTCGTAGTTTCCTAAATGTTTCTAATTTTGATGGTGGATTTTCCATGATCGTGCTAGCTTGGCTGCGAGTTATGGGCACCTTTCTGCGCACTCACACGCAACAAACAATCGCTTGTAATCTGAGATATTTTTTACTCTTTCACGTAAATCACTCGTTGCCAATAGATGTGATCTCACTTTGTCGTTTGTACTGCGGCGTCGTAACGTGTACTGATCAATGTAATATGCGACTCGCACGAACACGCACAGCGCTACGATGAAACAGGCGAGCGAGAGAGAGACAGACGTATAGTATAGTACGGCATTGACGTTACAAAGGATTGAGCGCCGAGCGCAATTCGTCTAGTCATTTAGAGTTGCGTGCCGAAGTCCGGAGGGGAGGGGAGCGAGCTGACTCTCAGCAATTTAGGCCTTCCATTAATTACGTAAGGGGTTTTTTTGATTTTTCCGACCCCTCCCCCCGTCACGTAAGTGATTTTCCTGCCCCTCACGACATGGTGAGTAAGAAATTTTGACACCCCCCCTCCCCCCAAAGACCCTTACGTAATTAATGGAAGGCCCCTTAGTGCCGAGACCGACCAACTATTCGCGGAGTGAACAGCTTCTTGTGCTTGGAAAATCGAAGATGATTTCATCATTTTTAACTACTCAAATTCTTAACAATTTATCTTTTTTGGATCTTTAAAAAGTGCAGATCCATTGGAACCTACTTTAGAATTTTATTTATTCCATTACCGCAAAAAAGGTCTTGCTGGGTAATTTTTTTCAATTTTCCAATCTATTCTTATGTCTACATGCAATGACCCGATGTACGCACGTGTGACTGATTTTTTTTCTGTTGTATTTTACAGGTGCACGTGCATATTGAAAAATGTCTCGGTGTAGTTGAAAAACTTTTTGCGTTTCTCACTCGAATGTCTCGCGTCTCTCAGCAGAAAAAAAAGTACTTGGCAACGAGTTTGAAGATCCAAGCAGAGGCGACATTTGTCCCATGCGCTGCTGTACACGATAGCCCTCGAGCTTCAGTTTTCTTCTTTTTATTTTCTATAATGTATATTTTTTTTTATCGCGAAATCAAGTTTAGACGTGTTTTTTTTTCACAAATCTCTTCATAACTTTGCAAATTGTACAAATGACGAGTGCAATTTTTACGTTATTTTTTTCAGATGTATTTTATTTTCGGGTATCGTCGCTTCATTTTTTTGTCATTTTACGCAAACAAACAGTCGTGCCAGAGCATAGAAATTCACACGAAAACAACACGCACCGTACGCGCGAACGCAAAAAATCGTTGTAATTTCGTTTCGAAAAACAGCGCACAACAGTCGAAAATAACACTTGGTTACAGGTACGCAGAAAGAAAAAAAGAGAGATAAAAGAGACTTTGCAATGGGTTACTTTATATACCGTACGTGCCACCAGCAGCACCGCCACGAATTCATCATAATAGCTTATATATAGGGGGAATAGGGTTCCGTTGCACACACACACACGAGCGACAAAATTCGCGCACAGACGGAATGCATTAATCGTGAGCGAGCTGCGCCGTTCGAGTATTGGTATGCTTCAACAGTCGAGCTCTGCTGCTGCTGCTGCTGTGTGTGTGTGTGTGTGTGTGTGTGTGTGTAGGTACGAGCCTACCACGTGAATTTGTGCAGAGACGCGCCGCACGAAGAGTAAATCGAGCGAACGGAGTGTGGCAAATTGTGCGCGCGGCACAACCGAATGCAGCGTCTCGGGCAAAACGGGAAATTAGGCGTCGCACGCCTCGATTGCATCCATTCCCCTTCGCTGCCGACGCTGCTG
The DNA here is from genome assembly GCF_000599845.2 of Trichogramma pretiosum. Lineage (NCBI taxonomy): Eukaryota > Metazoa > Arthropoda > Insecta > Hymenoptera > Trichogrammatidae > Trichogramma > Trichogramma pretiosum. Next base: position 43,987 of record NW_019641608.1, on the reverse strand, counting down.
TCAAATTCGATCGTTTACATGGAAGGCTAAAGCTACAGGTATGCATTAATATTTTAGCATTATCATCGTAAACAGATATAATCGGTCAAAAACGATACACGTCTCATCGCCGCAGTATCGTTTTTGTCAATTAGTGCAAAAATTTGGGAACACGTGGACATGCTTTGACAAAAAATTACATTTAGAGTGTTCAGAAAATCCATACATTTGTCCCTACGTCAATTGTTTGCAACATCTTCTTTTATTAAAATCATGGTAATCAAGTTATTAAGTATACCTTACTTCTAAGGTTGAAGTGGGGCGGAAATTAAAAAATTCAATTTTATAAGAGCAGCAGCAAGATGTGAAACTTCTTTTTAACGATAATTCAATTGGTTGATTTGCTTCAGCTTTAGATAAATTGTTCTTCAGTCGTTCGTTAATGAATGTTACATCTTACAGCTGTTCTTATACAGCTGATTTTTTGAAATGATTTGAAATTATTAATTGAACTTGTTTATTTTGTAGAAAAATCGATACTCATTTATTTATTCGTTTATTTGAAAGATACAGAAAATTTGTTACATTTAACAACGTCAGATATCAAAAAAGATACTAATGGGCCATATAGAACATCATCTTTTTTGCTTATGTTATTAATTTCATAATCAGAATAAAAAAAGAACCTTCTTAATTTTTACGACATTCATAGTGCATGCATTCATAGTGGAACTTTTCTAGCTCTCGCGAGCTAATTTTGTTGCACTTGATATTGTATTTTTTCCCTACTCTCATCGCTTTGTGTAGTGGCCGCCAAGCAAATGTGGTATAAATCTTTGTTACTCAGCCACTCGATGATCATGCCACAGCAGAGAATTGGCAGCCGGTAGTGCAAGCTTTGCTCCCAGAAAGGATACAGTGTCCAGCGTCGGAAAAATTCACACAGATGCAAGACACAAGCGACGTGGTGAGGATTATACAGTCCCTTAAACGTTTGCGAGCACTCAAACTTGTAGTAGTCCGTATATGTGAGTAGATTCGCTGCCTCTTTTGGTTTTAATTGGATTAGATCGTAGAGATACAGATTTGGGATTATCCTTATCTCCTTTGCTTTGCTCGTAAACTTCTTGTTGTCAAGTTCAAGATTGACGCTCGTGTCGAACGCTCCGTGCTTAGCGAACAGTTTCATGATCGTCAGGACGTTACCGAGTTCCAAGGCGTATCCTTTTTCCTCTAGGCACTCGACGACGGCCATAGCGCCAGACACCAGTTCGAAATTAAATTTATAATTAAATTTATAAAAAGTATAAGTAGGACAAGGTTTGAATCTCTAGTCGAAGTGACTCTCGGTCGGGAAAACGAAGCTCGACAGATCAGCCCCACGATCGAGTAGTAGTCGGACCACATCCGGCCGAAGACACGACACGGCCCGTTGAAGCGGTGTCTGTCCCAACCCATCCCGGGCGTCGATGTGCACCGTCCGCTGCAAGTCATCGCAGACCTTGATGAACGATTCCGCCACGCCATCCATGCCTTTCGATGTCAGACAAATCACAAATCACGTGCAGAGGAGTCTCTCCCTCGGCATTGGCTAGATTTGGATCGGCGCCCAGTCTCAGCATCAATTCAGCCGTCTTCTTGCAGCCTTCGGCGAGAGCCACGTGCAGCGCCGTCCAACCCTCGTTGTCCCGAGCATCGACCAGCACCGGACGATACCGCTCATTGCTCAGCTCGAACAACATCTTGGCCGTGCTCTCCTTGTAGATGATGTGCAAAGGTGTCAATCCCTGTGCATTGGCCGAATTCGGATCGGCATCTCGTCTCAACAGCGTTCGATGACTCCATTGAATCCGTGTTTCACGGCAAAGTGCAGCGGTGAATCGCCCGTTCCTGGCTGGATGCCATTGGGATCCTGGCCGAGCTCGAGGAATCCTCGAACGACGTCCTGGAGGCCCTGCTTGCAGGCCACGTGATAGTGCGTTAATCCAGATTCGTCGATGTAATTCACGTCTAATCTGTCGTATATTTTGAATAATTCAGCGTCGAATGAAGAAGCGATAGAAAGAAGATGCACTGCAGTGGCGCGACGAACGAGAGGCTTGCCGTCTTGATCTAGCGTGGGCTCGTCCTTGTAGCCGGTGCGAATTGCAAAGTAAATGAACGACGAGGAATGCCTCCACACGGACTCCTTGAGAAGCCAATCGATTTCATCGGGCCGAAAAATGTCTCGGAGATTCGGGAGTTGCTGCATCCAATTTTTGACCAAGGTATCAAGTGGACGGAAAAAATAGCGACGTTCTTCTTCAATCTCCCAGTTAATCGCTCGTCGCATGGTTTGCAATTTCTCCAAACGGGTTTGATCGACTTGGGGCATGTTTTTGCGCAGTATACACGCCAATGCAATCGCTTATAATTTGAGATATTTGCTCCTTTTCACAAGATTCACTCGCAGCGTCGCAACGGACAACTGCTACAACCAAGGCCGTAGCCAGCGGGCGGGGGATTTGGGTGTCAGAACCCCCCCCCCCCCCCCCCNNNTCAGCCCCCCCCCCCCCCCCGAAATTTGGGATTTTACCTTCTGTTAATGGTAACCCAAGCTACATAAGTAACCCGGGTAAACCCCCCGAAAAAATTTTCTGGCTACGGCCCTGGCTACAACTTTCACCGAGTGGGAGAAAGACAGAGATACAGTCGCCAAGTGACAGGAACGAGTGACCGTACAGTAGTCGCGCACGCACGTGTTACCCACAGACTCCCTAGTGAATTACTGCTTTTTGATAAGCTTCTTGGTGGCTCCGTTTGGCTACGTTGGGTTGTCAAAATTATCCCGATGACAACTGGATCTTATTGGATCGTCGCGATAGAAATTAGTGTCGCGCACCAATGAGCGAGATTGAAAGTAGAGGTTAGTAAATTAACTTGGTTCTAATTGCTGTCACTCCGCTTGGGACTAAGGCTCGAACTGAACGCGTCTAATACTTTCACTCGAGACATTAGTAGCGCCTATGCTATGCGCTTCTCGTGGCGCATCGCACATGCGCCGCCCGCGTAAAAAAAAAGATATTTGAAATAACTTTTCAATTAGATGGTCTCTGCGACGAGGCCCACACAAAAAGTCTGATAATTTGTTACATTTTCAATCATTGCGATTTTTTAGCTCGAAAAGGGACATCTTAAACGAAAAAATGCAAAGAACAAAAACGTCTTAGAATTAGTTATGGAATACGTGTACATTTTTTTAGATTCTTTTCAGACAATTTTATGAATTATTAATACTAAAATTGTTAATCATTTTTTTCAACACGTTTTCGAAACAACAAGTTTCATATTTGGATTCAGTGAGTAAAAATACGTCAGAAACCATTTTTCGTTTGCGTGGACCTCAATCGGCCACGGAAAACTCCTCAGCGTCTAGACTAATCCGTATTGAAAAAATCAAATTTTATATTGTTTTGCGAGCTTTCGGTCATGACCCGCTTTCACGAAGGCTCCAAAGTCAATACTTGTTAAAATTATCATTATTGTTAAGTACAAGGGAGCTAACTGCATACTCGCCGCCGCCGCCACTGCAGCAGAGCAGCAGCATTGCCGGAGGCGTAGGTGGATGCACGCGGCATTACCGCGACACGTAATCACTGCGCCGAACAATTAAATCACTTGTGTGTGTGTGCGTCGTGTCGGAGAAATTACAACAACGACAACAACAACAACAACAACAACAACAACGGCGTCAGCGAGAGAGTCCACGAGCAGTTTGCATGATTCAAAGCATACACACATGTACATATCGAAGTCGATTAAATTCACGAAATTGAGATTTTAATCACGCGTCGGGCCCGCGCGAATAAATATTATTCGCATACCGATTCCAGAGATAGATTACATTCGGCGCGCGTTATATACGTGTATTTCGCGCGATAGTCGCGGGATTTCCGGGCTCGTTAATGCACGAGGCCAGGAGTGAAAATTATACGTATGTCTCTGTTTTCGAACTATGAGCACAAAATTACGAATCAATTTTTATTATCGTACTCATCTATTGCATATTCACCAATTAAGACGTTCTACTAGGATTTCCAGGTTTTTTTTTTTTTTTTTTTTTTTTTTGAAAATGGAGAATTTTTTGTACGAAGCTTTTTCCAGTAAAACATCCTCTTCACTCCTACCAGCTATTTATGCCCACAAACAGGGCAATACGTGAGTATGTACGAGAGTGCTTATACGTTCGCGGTATACGATGCAAACAATAACATTACGGCTTATTTTGGCCCCGTAGCACTGAATAGATGCCCGTACGCACTCTCGCATTGAACCAGCTCTCGCGTCGATGCGTATGAAAGACTTCCGAAGGAGAGAAAAATTAGCAGCTCGCGAATACGTAGAGATGAGTGCGTATCGCGATTATTAATTTGCAAGCTGCGCGCGTGTCCATCGATATAATACACGCGCTGCATCGACGCCGCGCATTGATCATCACACCGTTGTTAGGCGCATAAATTACAGCCCTGCTGTCACTAATTCGTACCCTGCACCGATATATTCAAATAAAGCAGCGAATCGAATATTATATATAAAAAGGGGCGAGTCAACATCGCGTGAACGTTGAAACGAATTTCAAATTCTGGATGCAGCGTAGCACCTACCTACATAGCAAAAGCTGCATTACATGCCTTGCGCAGAAATAATATCGCGCGGCGCCGACGACGACGGGACATTGTGCGCGGAGGCGTGTATAATAATAATTACAGTAACAACAATAATAATGACGATAATAATAATAATAATAATAATGATGTTTCGTGTAATGCGTGTGCATGTGCACATACATACATACAAGTTTGCGGTATTGTATATGCACATGTATACACATGCACACCGCGTACTACACAGCTGAAATATACATAGATATATAATACACGCACTGCCGCACGTGGAAAAGGACTCGGTTGGAAAAAAATGAGATTTGAAAGACAGCTGCAAAAAAGTCATTGTTGAAGCTCGTCAACGCGCCGCCTCGTGCGCGTGCACACACACACACACACACACACACACACAAGCGCGCGCACACACATGCACAGACACAGAGTCAGAAAAAGCTCGCTGTGCCGAGTGAGAGCTGCTGGGAGAGAGAGAGAAAAAGCAAAAGTTCAGCAAAAATATACGCGAGCGAGCTGAAATTTTCAACGCATACATTCGCTGCAGGTTTTCCGAATGAAAGAGCAAGAAAAGCTCGCCCGCTAGCTGCTGCTCACTGTCTGAGCTAACCGAGTATATGGGAATTTCGTGCACAGTGTGTGAAATTTACGATGACGACGCGCAACTGCTCTCTCTCTCTCTCTCTCTCTCTTCTATTGGGAGTGGTGCACACACACACACACACACACACACACACACACATACATATAGCTGTAGAGAGAAAGAGGAGCTTTTCATCCGCATATGCGCGCTTGTGCGATATCTGTCGATGATGACGATATTGTTGTTGTCGGCTGTGTGGCAGCGGGGGATTTCCCGTATTATTCTTCGGCCTTGATTTTTTTTGTCTTTCCGATAAACGTTTCACGCTGTGATAATTGTGAGCGGAGCCGAGCCTTTTGTATATATAGGATCTTTCGATCGAAGTTTTCATCTGGGTCGATCGAATACAACTTTTTTCACCTGAAAAAGCTCGCATTCCTCGATCGCTGAAAATACATCGATATATAATTCCGCGATAAGGACGACGAGGGGCAGGGTAACAATACGACGTACTTTATTAACTTTTTCAATACGATGATTATCTTATACTTGTGCGGCAAGATCGCGGGCATAAATAGTATATAATACCGAGTCGTGCTGGTACGCGCGTTATCAATAGCCGAGCTTTGCGACTTGAAATATTAAAAAGGAAACTTTCTTCGGCTCGGCGCCGTTCGGATAATACGCTGTTGCATGACACGAGCGTATTAACAAATAATCAGGCGCCGCGAGCGAGAACACATGCTCGCGAGCACTAGACCAGTGTTTTCTATATACCTATATTGCCGTATACTTATCGATTGCCAATAAATTTCAGATTTTTTTCGTCCCTTGTAATTCGGGTATATAGTCCTAGGCTAAGCTACCGAGAGTGGCCGCGTCCAACCCGTGTGCTGGCAGCTGGGGGTTGGGGCAAACTCGATGGCTAATGGATGAGCCACCACCGCCGCCGACGAGGAAAAAGTCACGTTCGGTAAAAGCGTAATTCGACGAGCTAATTAGCGCCGAGATACGTTATACCGTGTGGAATCGCGACACCCCAGGATTATTACTCGAGAAGATAGGCCCAGGAGATATAGCCCCAGTCATTGCCTAGGAGAAAGTATACGTATGGCCGCGCGGTATAATCTTTTCGACTCGAATAGCTTGCACACACAGATAGATAAGTACAGAAGTGGCTCGAGCAGTCGATATTTCACGTACGCGCGTAGACACGCAAGCTCGAGCTCGTCCTGCTGGTGGAGCGCGTATGTATACGTCAGGCAGGTCTTTAGCCCTAGCGTCGCTTAATATTTCAGTTGGCCGCTATCGGCGCGAGTCTAGCTGTGTAGATATACGTCTACACGCATATACTTCTATCTATTATATATATGTACTGTGGCGAGCTCGTCTGCCAACTTGTACGAGTCGCCATCATCGAGGGCCGCGACCTGTCCGTACGAGGTCTTTGCCTCGAGCAGAGCAAATACATCGCGTCGCTCGGTTGGCTGCCTGTTTCGGCGAGACGGAAGTATAATACACAAAGAGTCGTCGTCGGGCAAGGATCGCTGGCTAGGAAATATTGCGAGCTCCTTCCTAGAGTAGCTCGTGCTCGCGGGAAAACAATAACTCGCCCGAGAGAGCTTGCGCATTGATTTTTCGCTCGTGCCGTAGTACGTGTTCTCGAGCTCGAAAGTCGTCGGCTTTGCAAGCTCTGGTATGCACCTAATAGAGAGAAAAAGAGAGAGAAAGAAAGAGAGCATAATGACACTTTTTTTTGTATAGCTGCCGCGCACAACTACTTACTGGCGACAAATTCATTCATTCACACGTATGCATATTTATAAAAAATGTACTCGCCCGTTTGTACGCGTACATATAGAGCTAGCTGATATACAGATATATAGATAAGTAGCTATATTTATACGTGCATGTGAATGCGCGCGAGGCACGTATGTGTGTATTGTAGCCGCGCGCGTGGGACACAATACACGTGCTGTATGGCTGTGCGTATATATAAGTACGAAGCGAGCGAACGAAATGACTAAAGTGCCTTTTTAGCCAGAAGCTAGTTGACACGCTTTAACTGTAATTTACTTCTTAGTAGGTATACATGTAGGTACGCGCGTGCCACAGCAGCAGCTAGCTCGGCTCGGCTTGCTGTATATTAAACATGCAATACGTATTATTGTGCGCGGTATTATAATAAATTTCGAGGACACGCTCGCATTATTACGAGGATAAGAACGAAGGTATTATTGTATTAGCTGGGGCGTATTATGCGCGCCCGAGACGTGTTTTTTAACACGTGTATGTGTGTATGTTCGTGAGCCAGAAATGCGATTGAAAGTCGTGCATTAAAAAACTTGAGCTTTTTTTGCCTCTCGCGTTTGCTCTCGTTCTTCTGCTCATTTTGACGCGCTAATTTCCGTATACCGCATCGAGGATTTCTCGGTAACTATATCGACGTATATCATTATGGACGAAGATAATTCATCGCGAGCCGCAAAGATATGGATGGCCATTAGCGCGACCGTATAAATCTCGTAGCAATGCCATTTATTTGATCGAGTTTTTATTGCATTATAACGATAAGCCTAATGCAGCTCTCCGCTATATAGCGAGCTAGCTAGAGAGAGAGAGATATTAAAATTTTTTAACCGCGCGCCAAATTGCTTTCGCATCCTCGCTGTAGATATTGCTGGGGCGCAAAACTGGGCTGCGTGGGGGGAAGCTTACACACGCGTTATATTATAGAGCGAGCGAGGCTCGTTTCAAAGTTAATCGCGGCGAAAATTTGCGAATCAATCGCGGTGGCGATGCAGCCTCGCGTGATTATACTCGCGCGCAGCCGAGAGAAAAGGAAGAGCCCCCCGCAAGCTCGCAAGCTCGAGCGTGCAGTGCAACTGTATACGATATACGCGCCGAATCGAAAATAAACAGTCTGAATGGGGGTAGCTGGCGAAGAGAGCTGCTGCTGCTGCTTCTGTGGTGAAGGGGGCGAAGGAGGAGGAGGGTTTGCAAAAATATTGCCACAGCCTGTGCGCCGGGGTCCTGTGTATACACAATAGCCTGATATCGCGCGCTTGCCGAGCGAGCGGGGGAAGAGCCGACTTGTGTATGCACAGCGCAGTCAGCCAGTTTGCCAGCCTGCGGAGCATCCTGAGAGAGAGAGGCAATGTGCAGGACTCGAACAGGGGGGCGGAGGAGGCCTATGTATACAACAAGCCAAGCCAAGCCAAGCCAAGAGAGAGAGAGAGAGAGAGAGAGAGAAGAAGCTTATCTGTCTTCCTCTCGACTCTGCTCTCGCTCGCAGCCATCGAGGCGCTCCTCCAGCATCTCCACTGTACTCTATGCGGTATTAGGCGCATTCGAAAAACGGCTGCTGCTGATATTGCTCCTCGCACAGTGTACGCGCCATAGAAAGCGAGAGAGAGAGAGAGAGAAGAAACCGCAATACTCTCTCTCGTTTAGTAGTAGTGCTAGTCAACGTGCGACGACGCGAGACTCCTTTCCTCCTGCACGAGCGAGGAGCTACTTCTTCGTCTTCTTCGTTCATCTCTCTACATATTCAACGAGCGACGCCGCTCGAGCTTTCTCTCTCCTATCTTTTGACCTTTTTTTCCTTCTTGTACCTCCTTGCACTCCCACACACACACACACACACACGTAGCTACTAGCTTTATTTAACTTGTTCCGCAAGAGCTTTCCTCCGCGCGGTAACATGTATTTATATACGTATATCTAGAAGCGACGAAAAACAAATTCTTCCTTCGACCTGGATTTCGTCGATTTGATTCTCCGACGACAATTATACAAACGTGCTTTTAAAGATTTTTATTGGGAGACGATTTTTAATCAACCAGTATTTAATTAATATGCTCGCTATACATGCCTTGGCTATAAGAGTTAAAATTTCCCATCCGTTGTGTATCTCCAGCTGTATTCCCTGTCGGACAAATAATTATTATTATCGAGGACACCAACACATCTGCAAGTCCACTGCTTCAGCCCTCCGAAGGACGAAATGATTCCGACAGGCTGTTCCTTTGTTGAGATATTAAAGTATTAAAGAAGAAAGCTCGAGGGGGCTTTCAATTCCAATTGAGAGAGAGAGAAAGGTAGGGGAAGAGATCACTGAATGATTTATTAAGCCTTGGCTCTAAATTCCCTCGAGCTCGCGTCGAGCTTCTTTTCTTATTTTTTTTTTTTATTTTGGCCTCGCTAGCTACCTGCTAGCTACCTCCACTCTCTAACAAAGTTTCGATTTTATACGTGCAGGGGATACTTTGAAGATTTAACAGATTATATAATTAGGGAGTGTGCAACTGTCTGTGCGCAACGTCAAGTATTTTTTTCTTTTTGTTACTTTGCTTTCCTTTTTTCGAATCCTTTTCTGTTTCACTTCGCTTGACACTCGTGAGAAAGAAAGCTCCGTTACACGCTGTGTAGCGTATACGAAAACGTGAGTAATTTTTTTTCTATGGCTGGCAATGGTCGTCGTACCGTATATAGTACACACTCACACAGCTCGACTGAAAGAAAGAGCCGAAGACCTGTGTGTGTGAGCGAGGTGTAGCTGTCAAAAAGTTTTTTCTTGCCATATACTTCACGGGGTCGTATAGTTATCATAAACAGTGCATTGTGTGTGCACATAGCAACAGCAGAGAGGCAACACCGCGACACAATATATATATATATGTATATATATAGGGTGGAGGAGTATTGTAAATCAATAAAGCATAATATGTACTGCTGCACAGAGAGCAGAGCAGAGCTATACTACGGGTATAGGCGGCTTGCATCTATGGCAAGTACGCGATAACCGCCGCCACTGCTGCTCTCTCGGTCTAATCAATTTAGCCTTGTCATTTATGGTGTATATTATATGCGAGCATCGATTGTCAGGCAAAGCTCGAGTACTGAACAGAGACCGAATAACGCATATAATAAACTTTTCGCCCGAGAGAGTATGGGCACGTATTCGGTAAATGTGTACACCTGCACGTAACACACAGCGCACGAATAAGTTCGAACTGGAATATTTTCGGCCAGGATACGACGAGGCCATAACACGCCCATCCTCTCATAATATTTGCCCAAATTGACCATACGAGCCCGGCAACATTACGAAACTATGTACGCTTGCGTATTATTTTATCAAGAGCGCATCGCGCGCTAACAGCTATATTAGCTATATTAAGGTTTTATATCTGTGTACATCGTGTTATACCTATCTTTGGTATTGGGTGAATTTCGTAATTTCGTCCCTATTTCACACTGAACTAATGAGTTTATATATTACACCGTGGCAGACATAATCGTGGGTAATCACATTTACTTATACAACTATTTTGACTTTGTCACTTGCAGGTTCATTTAAAGGCACTCGGGATCTAGCGGTGAAGGCTGGATTTAATTTCGGCTCAATCATAATACTCTTTCTAAGCTATGAACGCAAGAACTAAATCAGTGTTAGAGCATTAATTTTCAATCGAAACATTTGAGTATGGAACTGAACCGTTTTCATAAAAAGTAGACGTTAAAAATAATGTATGTAATTGCTTTATCAGACATTTTTGCGCAGTTTGTGTAAAAAATACAAATCACCACTGTCACATCAATTTTCAACGAAGGTTGCATGTAAAGGCACTTAAAATATAATTCAGTATCGATTACTTTAATTTTAACGTCTGATTTTACATGAATCCGCATTAAATTTAAGGCGTATCGAATCGGCTAAAAGTAACATTCATTATGTACAAAGGCCAAAACTCGAGTTTACGCTAGTATATAGCGCGTCGGTACGGTGTACCACAAATATTGCATTTGATGTAATGGAGCCCATACACAACATACACACACACCTATATACAGCTTTTTCTTTCTTTATCGCTCGTATTCTCGCGTCTTTTTTTTGCTGCTACTTTCGCGGCTTGACAAGAGTAATAGCCGTCGGTTTCCCAGCAATAGTTTCTCCCCAAGGCAAGGCTCTCTACTTATACACGTTCGAGAGGCAGAGAGAGAGAGAGAGAGAGAGAGAGAGAGAAAACCTACACAACAATTTTGCGAGAGAGAAAAAACGTTGGCGCGTTCGGTGGCTTCAATTTATTATATTTTAAATGCCTCTTTGCTCGCTTCATTTTTTAAAATAAATATAAGGAATGTTTCACACTGCCGTGGCGACTCGGTAAAAATAATTTTAATTCTACAAAAAGAACTTTTCCAGGGGCTCTTTCTGTCGCGCTTATACTTACCCGTCTATGAATTATTTGACTTCGATTTTTCCTCGCGCAACTTATTACGCTAATTGAAATCGTAAATATTCACAAGTATAAAAAGAAAAATAGCGACGGACTCGTGTCGGACGAATTTCCCGCAAAAATCGCTTTTCACTCTCCGTTCCATTTCTCGCTGTTTATGAACGTAGCATATAGTACACACAAGGGCTCGGGGACAAAGTCGAGAGGGGCGACGCGGCACATCGCAACTATATATACGATGTTTCACGAGTATTATATAGTCGCAAGTTGAAGGTTCTGCAGATTATTTTGATTAGAAGTTTGAGAGGCATCTCGACGTGCTCGCAGACACATTGGGGGACGTGCCGCGCCTGACTCTCGACAGCTATCCATATAGGTATATACGCAAGAGAAGCCTCGGTTCATCAATTATCTCCCTCTCTCTCCCTCGCGAGCTTCTACAGACCTCACCTCTCGATCCCACGCCCTTGTGTTCGTAAATTCCTTCCTTTTTTTTCTGCGTAAGCATATATAAAATTGAAAAGAGGAGAGCTCGAAACTTGACGCGCCAAGTGGAACGAACGCGACAGCAGCGACGAACGTTTTGAAGGAGCCGCGGAATTAAATTAACGCATATCCGAGAGACAATCGAATTAATCGTTCCATCAAAGTCGATCGCGCGGGTAAATGTTTTCCCTCGCATTACACTCACTCTCTCTCTCTCTCTCTCTCTCGAAAGGGTGTGCGGTGTGGTTTGGCACTTTTTCATAGGCAAGGCGGAGATATCGTGCACGAGGCTCACTACAACCCATGCTCTTCATCAATAATATGCGTGGGTAACCGAACAAAAAAGTATGACTGACGTGCCTCGAGTGTGTATATGCTATCTCGCCTCCTCCTCTTTCTTCTTTCTCTCTTTATGCGATATAGACTTCGCCGTGCACGTATACATATACCCGAGGCTGTCCGTAAATAATCGCCAAAGCGTGTAACACGTCGAGAGCTGCTATGCACGAAACGTACGGAGCTATAGCTACATACATACATACGCGAAAAAGTCCTCGAAAGTCTTGAAACGAGTTTGACTGATTCTATTTAACTTTTGCATTTTCAATTGGCCTGACACTCCGGGCAGCGTGAGCAGCAGCAGCAGCAGCAGCTACTAGAGCAGGTAGAGGTATGTAGGCCCTCGCTCGAGCTAGTACGAAAGTCTTACACGTACGTAGCAGCAGCAGTACTCCGGGCTTGTGCGCGCATCAATATTTGAAGGAACAGACCCTGTTTGGGTAATTTTTTTTTGCCTGCTCGCTGGCTTGCGAGCTTGCAGAGGCACATAACTATGTTTCTCGGCAAAAAACTTTTTTCTGCCCAAATAATCTCGATTCCTTGCAGCGACGCCGACGAGGGCGCGCAGGCCACGCGCGTTATACAGGCGCAACTACTCCTAGCTCTTGATCTATAAAAAAAATTTTTTTTTTACTTCCAGGAGTGTATACTTTTTTCTCAATGTGTAATACATAAATTTAAACGTGTGTGGAGATGAAAAATTCTTGAAAAAACTTCCGATGCAAACATTATGTAACTTGATCGAGTATTAACTTTTTCAAGTTTTTCTTTTCCTATGCACACACGCACATATTCCTACGCTACTTTCGATTTTAAAGGTAACGGCAAAAAATTTAAGTTACGAAATGCTTACTTTAGTGATTTCTTTTTCTTTGATATTTATTTAGTTCAAAGCTGTAATCTTTTATCGCTTCTTTGTAACAATCTTTTTTGTGTAATATACGCGAATTGTCATGCAATCTCTTTCTTCAAAATCTCGTAGCTCTTATGTTATGCAGAGCGAAATGCATATTTTCTTCCATACTTCAAAAGCAAAGAAGTAAAAACCCGAGAAGGCTTCGAAAATAAAACACGAGGACTATGAATTTGTCGACTTTTGTTCAAATATTTTACGATAAGTATCGGGAAATTGAACTCGCTAAAGAGAAGCCGTGGTTTGCAAAACGCATAAATTTATGTGTATATACCGCTTGAGAGAGAGAGAGTAAAAAAAATCGCTTGATTTCGACAATAGAAGTAAAGAAAAAAATAAAGAAGAGGAGAGGGAAAGAGTAGTGAAAAAATACCGATGTTTACTCGAGGATAAGTTGTCAAACGCGGCGAAAAGTGAGCTCGATTCACGTCTGACTCGACACGGAGCGTAGCCACGCGTCGAGTTTTCGTACATAGCAACGATCCTCTCTCTCTCTCTTTCGCCCCTTTCTCATTCACATACACATGCATACACACACANCGCGCTGAGTACTCGACTCATTCGTGTACATATATATACGCGCAATGAGTGCTGCTGTATACATTCACTTTGTCCTTTTTTTTCTTCTTTTCCTCGAAAATATATATACGCTCGCGCGCGTGAGGCTATATAAGGGAGCGCGGGCTAGAGGTGACGTAGGCAAAAACATCAACTCTAGAGAAGTCGGAGAAAGAAGAAAAATCTTTTGCTGCTGCTGCTGCTGCTTCGCCCGACTATATATAGTGTAGTCGTCTTTGCACGCGTCACGCACGCATATACTTTTGTCGAAGCTTTTGTTTTCCTCCTCCAGCTGCAGTTCTGTAGTAGTAGTGGTAGTACTACGCGCCGCCTCGGGCTAGGTACTTGCCACCCTTGAACTCGGCGTTGCATACGCACGAGAGCCCCCATAGTTTTTCGGGTCGTGAAAGAGAAAAAAAAAAGTAATACAAAGTGCTCATTACCAGTTTTAAGAATGCCTCTGCGAGAAATTTTCGAAGATTAAAGCTGCTCGTTGTGCTCGCAACAAATATCCTATCCTATAAAAGTGGTGAGGATTTTGGCGTTATCATTTTATACGCGCTGTGATTGGTTGTTCAGTAGCTTGCTTTTGTTTTGTAGCGCGCAAATACGAGTATTATAGTAAGTTAAGAAAGTGGAATATTAACCTATGGACGGCTGAAGACTAATTTGGATTGGTTTTCTCGAGGAGACGCTGAGGTGAAAAGCCGACCTATTGCGTATTTTTACAGTTTATAACATAACGTTTATTTAATTTTTCTATTTTAAATATTGAAAAATGGCAAAACGGAATAAGAAAGAAGATAGCGCGCGAAGCGCGCTGAAAGTCGGGCTAGTACTTGTTTAAAAAGCATCAGAGGAGACCAGTGAAATTTACAAGATAGAAGTATAGAGAAGCTTATTTTCTAAAATAAATTTAAATAAAAAGCAGTTTTGATTTTATTTTTGTTACACACACAATCATTTTAAGAAAAATATTTCAAATTCAGTATGCGTTTACACGGCCCTTAGTCTTTTATTTACACAATAATCATACTAAAGTTTCACACCTTACAGCTTATTCTTATACAGCTGTTTACTGATTTTAAAAATTAGTCATAATTTTTAATTTGAATTTTTTTAACGCGGAATTGGCATCCTCAAAAGTTTCCAAGCAACTAAAATTATATTGCACATTTTATACATTATAAACGTGATAGTCAATCGAGCTTTGATGGTTTAAATTTTTCTTCATCGACTAGTTATTGCTATTTTTTAATTACTAATTTTACTTTTGCAACTATACCCTTTTTTCTGTCTTAAGTACTTTTCGAGATAATTAAAACATACTCAAGCAAAAATAAGACCTCCCAACTATTAGGCATATTTGATGTTGTATTCCAAGCGACAAACTTTTTATTATCGCCAAAAGATCTTTAATAATGGCAGTAACCCTGATACTCAGCATTTGTAATATTTCTGCGTAATTGTGTCTCGTTCGAGCTGGATAAACATAAACAAAAATTCATAGCTCTTACGCACTTTTACATCTTACAACAACGAAGTTTATCGTTCGGTCACTTAGTAAGATATACACACGTTCCGTACAACGCCGGCCCAAATCGAGAAAGATCACACATCGGCCGAGGCGAGTGATTTTTGCGAAAAAAAATCGATACACCTCCAATTGTATACACCGTTTGGCAACGCGTAGTGCGAGAGGATGCGAAAAAAAATTTACAATGGCCCAAAATCAGGTGACAAGTTTTTGGAGAATGTGGGAGCGCGTCGACTGGAACAGCGGCGAAAGCCGTCACAGATTTCTCCGTGAATTGGACTCTTTGATTCCTTCGTTCAACGAAATTCCCAGTCATGGAGACATTTTTCAACGCGGACAGATCGATCATCTTCTCATCGATTGCTTATATTGCTTCTACGATGGCCTGCACCTCCCTCACGAGAACAGAAAACGATTCATCCAATTTGTGATCAAGACTGGCTACAGGGACGAAGTCGAAATTTTAATCGGACCTCGAACGGTACAACGGGTCACGGCGATCCATTCCGCGGCCCTACTCGGCTTCTACGACCTCGTCGAGGACCTCTTTAAGATCTACAACCAGTTCGGGGCGAACTACAGCGACTTCAGCGGCCTAACTCATTTTCACGCGGCCAGCATGTCTGGAGCACTCGATGCCGTTGGTGATTTTATCACGCACGGCCACGACATTGATTGCCTTTGGCCGTTAAACGGCAGCACGCCGATACACCTGGCTCTATACAGACATCACGATGAGGTGGCGGAGTTACTACTTCAATCTGACGCCGATATGTCCATACTCGATGCGCAGGGAATGCGAGCCTTGCTACTCGTCGTCGAAAGAAACTACGAAGATCCCTTGGTGCAGCGTCTGTTCCAACATCTGAGGGGATTTAGCTTGAAATGGACTTTGTCATCTTTGAGGCTCATGACGGGTACCCATCTGTCGATTAAAAGTTGTTATATAGTCGTGCAGAATCTAACGAGCAAAGATTGGTGGAATATTTGCTTGGCCCCGATTGCGGCCAAGTATTTATTGGCCGCAAATGGGACTTAAATAATTATATATTTCTATTTGTAGTATTAAGCTGAAAAAGTGAAAAAAATTTTTTTTCAGAAAACAGGTATAAGAGGCTTTTTCAATACCCCATTTGAAAGTACTTTGTCCAGTTAAATACTTACAAACACTTAAATTAACTGGTATAAGTCTATATAAGCATTTGGGATATCTAAGCTTTTTGCCGTAAGATTCCAAGTATTTGCATGACACGACTAAGTTGTATGTGGTTTCATTTTCTTTTATGGATCATTATCTATTAATGCAACCTCAAGCTAAGCATAAAATCAACTTTGACTACTTCCACATGCGATTTAATAGAATATTTTATTCATTAATGATTATTTTTGATAAATTTTAATAAAATATTCTATTAAATTTTATGTGGAAGTAATCAAAGTTGATCTTACGCTTTGCTTGAGGCTGTGTTGATCGATAAGGATCCATAAAAAAAAAATGAAACCACATACAACTTAGTCGTGTCATGCAAACACTTGGAATCTTACGGCAAAAAGCTTAGATATCCCAAATGCTTATTGCTGAAGGTTTATAGACTTATACCAGTTAATTTAAGTGTTTGTAAGTATTTAACTAGACAAAGTACTTTCGAATGGTGTATTGAAAAAGACTCTTATGCCTGTTTTCTGAAAAAAATATTTTTTCACTTTTCCAGCTTAATACTATAAATAGAAATATATAATTAATGCTCTAGAAATGTAAATGTTGTACATTTTTCGTATTGCCCGTATGAATATATTTAAATGTAAAATTAATTAAATAATATGAAAAAATTCTGATATGATGAGCATATTTGTGATACTTTTTAATGTCTGGTTGAAAATAAATTATGTAAATAATTTTTATCGTATTTATATTAAAAAAAAATTAAAAAAAAACAAAGAAATTCATTAATTAGCTTGAACTTTGGAAGTTATATATTTCAATGTTATCATCAAATATAAAAAGTTTTTATGTACATGGTCCATGGGAAAGCTGACAATGAAAAATATTCAACACGAATGGATTGAAGAACTGCAAACAATTCTTATGTGCAATTCTCCAATGTGTAATTTAATAATAGCCCAATGTTTAAGGTTTTCAGTGTAATCCAACAACTTCTTTACACCAACATGCAATGTTTACAAGAAGCAGGTGTCCAAAAAATGTACCCAAATAGTTTGAAGATAGGTAATAAGTATTTAATACGCTTTATTTATTTATTGCATTATTTTAACGTATTCACTTTATCTATGACTCATAGAACTTATTAACACTAACTAATATAAGAGAATATGTTTTCTAAGTTACCCAAAAAATTTTAGGAAAGATCCATGACCCCAAGGTAAGAAGATCTCCTGTTAGCATTTTCAATATGTCTACGTACATATAATTTTAAACTACTTATAAATAAATTGGAATTCCGGCAAAGTATATTAGTTATAATTAAGTTGTGAAAAATTACAATGAATACTTCATCGGTCACGTTGCTATTGAAATTTTTTTGTTGATACTTTTCTTGAGTTTACTTTGCCGGAATTCAAACTTATTTATAAGTAGTTTAATAAATAATATTAGCCAAGGCCGATCGACATCGAATTAGCACATAAGTTATTAATCGATGAGGAGCTCGAAATTTTCTGAAAAGTGGAAATTCTGAGAGTGAACTATTTTAGTACGGTCACGAAACAGAATTTTCATAAAATTTTTTTTCCTGAGATCTCGGGGTTGACATGAAAATGAAATTTCAATATAATTTCGCGAACATCTGAATTCAAGCAATCTATCATCTATATCGGTTAATTTTTATCCATTGTATATAATAATATAATAATAATATAATAATAATATAATAAGAATGTTCCTTGCAATTGAGTTTAAGGTTGAATTTTATTTTTTTAACATTTTTGAGCTTCTAATGTCTTTAAATTACGCCCATCATACACGACGATTTATATAAGTGTATATAGGCGTGGCTTAGCTAAGTACAAAAAGTACAAGGAAAAGCTGTGCCATACATGTCGCTATTGGACCGTACAGCTCGAGCGAGACAAAGTAAAAAAGAAAAAGAAGAAAGTCGCCTCGGTATACGAAAACGCGCGAAGCTGATATCCAAGAATTTTTCTATTTCTTCGCGCGCGAACGGCTCTCTTCGTTGGGGGAGTAAAACTGAAACTGCATATAGACTCGCGCGCACTTAAATGGTGATTGTTGATCTTATCCCCCCGCATGCATGAGCGTTAGTGCAGCGCAGCGCGCGTGACTCTAAATAGAGACATCACTTTTTCGCTCCTGCGAGCGAGCGAGCGCCCGCAGAGACATAAAAATTTAATAAAAAGAAGAGCTCGCGCGCTATTATATAGCCTCCCTCTCGCTCGCTCGCTCTCGAGTATAATGCCGCGCGGATCTATATCCGGAGAAGAAAATTTGGTTGCTTTTTCTTCTTCTTCTTCTTTTTTTGTTGCTCTCTTTATCTCTCATCTTTTCTTTAGTTTACGATTATACGATATGGCATAAATAATACTGACTTTGCACCTGCAGAGGCGACGACGACGACGACGACGTCGGTGGCAGCAACGGCGCCAGTAGCCTCTCTGTGTGTGCATACATACGTGTGTGTGTGTGATTATATTGATCTGACATGGACGAAGGTAACTGGGACACACGCGATTTTGGCGAGCGCGCGTGAATACTGGCACAGCTCGTGTGGCGGCTGCAGGTGAACGAGCTGCCATGGCTGTATAAGAATAATATATCCACGAGCTAGTCACTGGGAACCCCACCCCCCTCGAGAAAAAGATAGCGTTTACCTTTTATACTTATATAATATTGCCACTTGAACGAGGCGACTCCGTTTCCGTACCTGTGTGGTATTTGCACGAAAAATAGATAAAATAAAGCGCAAGAAAACAATTCGACTATCCGTGTCATCAAAGCGTACCCGTACTATATTTATATAACGACGAGAGTCGATGTACGAAAAAATGTCCTGAGGGTGTGACTCGCTGGCTTTAATCTTGCTAGGATTATAGACGCGCGCGCTTGTGTGCAAGAGTGCCGCCATCGATGCCCGGCTCACCTCCACGGCGGCAAAACGAGAAAATAATAAGATAAATTCGATTTTGAAGCCCCATCCGTTTCATATATATCGAGAGAATCGCGGCGGCGGGCGTCGAAAGTGAAATTCGCTTCGGGTAATAAAGCGTCAAACAAAAACTTCGCACGCGGCTTTCGCAAGTCGCAAAAACATATTGCGAGCTATATGTAGTCGGCTTCAGCTCGACTCGGTTTAACAATTTTTATTGGATATTTTCCGCTTTACAAACTGGACTGCGGTAATTAAGCTTCGGATGTAATAAAAGCACAATATGTATCTCTAGAATTTGCAAGCCGAGCTTCATGGTATAACAAAATCGTCAAAATCGAATTAAGCTCTCGACGGTTCGATCTTTGCCCCACCGCTTCTTGTACTTGCAAACGAGCTGTTCAATGGTACGCAGCAGCTGTCGTGGCATCGTTATTACCCAGAGACAAGTATCGCTCTAAATATGTATCGAAGAAAAATGCACCTGCACTAATGACCTGCCATCAGTGTCCAGCTAAATAATTTTCGACACCCATCAATCGTCTGCGATTCAGAATTAAAATTCAATTCTCTTCTGCCATAAAAAATGAAAATAAAGTCTACATTTTTTTTTTCGCCCCACAGTGTCGTTATACCGCTATTGTATGTCTACGATAATAATCATCGCGACAAATCGATATCGAGGTCGCTATCAGCTCATGACATCCTTTCAAAAGAGCAAAGAGAAACTTTGGGGCTGTGCAGGGGTGCATGCACGATAAGTATAAGCAAGAACAAAAGATCATGGAAGTGCGGCGAAAAAAAAAAATATACATACACAGGAAAAGTAACAAGAGACCCGGGCCAAAAAGAGCTAAGCGCATTCAGCGATAACAGGGGATGATTTAGCTATTTTTATAACCTACTAAACACCACTCGAGAATCTAAGGTAAGTCGTTGTAAAGAAATACACGTACTATATTTTGTTTATGATTTTATGAAAAGAATAAAATTAACGACTGGTTCTGCTCAATCATTTTCAAATTGTATCGTGATATTTGAAATAAACTGATCGACTCGTAAAACAATAACAATACTGTCTGTAAACACAAAAATTAAAATCCCCGCAAGATATATACCTGCACAGCATGCGGTAAAATATATCGCAACAGCCTCGAGGGAGTAATAAGAAATGTGTAAAATACTATTCTACGCGCAGTTCGCTTCCTCGCAAAACTTCATCGACCCTGTGCACTGCGCCGCTATACTTTGTTATTTTAAATCATGTATGCAAACTCGCGAATCTTCGTCGTATCTTATTTTTCAACGGATACAGAGAAGGTAGAGAAAATCCAAATAAAAAAACAATGTTTAAATTTGTTTCCGTTTGCTCGAGCAAGTGGTAAAATATTTGTACTGGGGGAAAGAGAATTAGAGAAATTATGGCTCTTTTTTGTCAGAAACATAATAAACGCGTCGAGTGTATGAATAACTTATCAAGTTCACTGAGAAAGAAAAAATCTTCTACAGACTTACCGTATCCACCACTCTTACGAGAGAGATTGTAATGATCCAAGGGCAAGGAACAAAGAAGTAGAGCGTGCGTTTGTATGTGTATATTATAAAAACAGCATCTCAGAAAACTTGCCGAAAAGGTCGGAAGTTTTTATGTACACGTATACTCTCCTCACAAAGAGAGAAACTGTACGAGCTCTCTTTCTCTCTCTCTCTCTCTCTACGGTCCCTCTTTGTGTCTGCGTAACGAAGGGAGATACAACTCCGCGCGATAAAAGTCTTCAACGGCGTGAACGTGCAAAAAAAGAAGAAAATGACGAAGGGGTCGTCGTCATTGTCGCCAGGGTATGTGTCTGAAGAATGCCTTATTGCAAAAGAAGGAAAACATACAGTATTATTTTTTCATATTTTCGTCAATGCTGCACCGTATGAGTAAAAGAAAAATATTTTTTTATAATGTTATCGTTTTGGTTCTTTCTTTATTTTTTTCTAGTTATGTAACAAACGATGATGTAAAAATAGATTATTAATTTTTTTTACAATTTTTCATATAGTAAAGTACCCGATGCATAAAATAACATACGATACTCGAGACATGAGATGCTTTTTTAGGTATGCCTTCTAAAGCCCTCACTATGCTTCAGTCCCGAATTACCCTCTGCCATACTTACGGTTCTCGCATCGTAAATTACAATTAAAATCTGCAAACTTTGGAACTAATTTAAGTATATGTATAGTTTTATAATATAGTCAAAATCATCCCTAGCCGAAATGCTGAACATAAATAATGGACTAATGAATGAATATTTCAAAATAAATTTACTATTAATTGTTTTTTTTGGTAATTTTTTTTTCTATAAATATCTTGAACGTATTTTAAATTACTCTAAAATGACAATTTAATCGTTTCAAAAAATTTAGACTAGTTTTTAAACGTTTCCCCTGATAATACTTTAAGCCATCGCCAGTAGATGGTGAATACTTTTCATCTGTAACCCTGCATGTGAAAACTTGAAAATAACTATATAAGTCAGAGTATGGTTTTAAAATAATCATACGTTACTTAAATGTTCTGGGACATTTCTACGCGGAGATGTATTTTTATTTTTATTAATAAAAGAACTAAAAATGATACTTCAAATATGTATTTTTATACCGAAACATATTTTGATATGATTGGTTGGAAGTTGTATTAAATAAAAAACTCAATTATAAATATAATAGTTGTTTATTACATTATATGTGTATATACATATATAAATATGTATATAGGTATTCATTACAATATTACGTATATTAAAAAAAATTATAATAACTCGACCATTTTATTGTGAAAACTTTTCCTTTAAAATGTTGCAGGCTTCAAACAAAATAAAACTCCGATCCGTATAATTTTCAGACACTTATTAATACATGAAAAAAAGAGTACAAAAATTAGAATCAGATGATCGTCAATATAAACAAAGTTGAACATAACATAAGTATTTCATTGATTCGCCGTGGTGTACAATAAAGTATTGAATAACTTAACTTTACAGAAATTTCAAAATAAGTTTTCTTCTATAGTTTTAAATTCTATTTATTTGCAATATGAAAAATTTCATTTTATTAACACTTCTCTTACTTAAATGGTAATTATTGGGAACATGTAAACACGCTCGAAAGAATACTTTTTTCACGTACCTTTGATTTTTGCAATTTTTCTTTATTTTGCTAATCGCATGTAAAAATTGGATAATACATTTTTCATCGGGTCTTTTATTCAAACAATTGTCGTTTATACAATATACGTGCACTGTACATACATCAAATTGTTTTTTCTTAACTGTAACTTCGCACTGTTAACTTTTTTACAACAAAATTAATTTGTTTACTTAGATTATTCGTATTATTTACAAAATTATAGTGGCGTTTCATTAAACACTTATTTAAAAAAAGATGAAATAAATGCTCCTTTACAAGGAGCCAAAATTAAAAATTCATGTATAATATAAACCTATTCTTATATTTCTCTTATATCCTTGCATACAATCCACAAGCATGTTTGGATATCATCACTTTTATATACATACACGTTAATAGCTATATTATATTTTTCATTATACTTTAATGACCATTTTTAACAATAATTCTATCTGCGTCGCTATAAATTACAACTTTGTACATTTTTCTATCGAATAACATTCTTTTAGTAATCTACACCTAATTCTTCCTTTTCATATGTATTATTTATTCATACGTTTTTCGAGAGTTTCAATATGACGCTCTCGCACAATATTCAATGACGAACGACATTAATTACAAATCACGTACGATTTTTTTTCGCTCACATCGGTCAAAATACTTTTTATACTCGCTATTAGTTGTTTTTTTCGGAAAAAAACACAGTACGAAATCAGAAGTGTATTATGCAGGGCAAATTGGTTCACTCTCTCGCAGACATTGACACGTATACCATAAAAATTCAGATTCACAAATTCACGTTGTTGTTTTTTTCTTCAACCACGCGGTATAGCACACGCTATTATCGAAATAATTAATCGCAAGTTTTCTCTCTTTTACATAATATATACCGCGGAGTGCATTTTTTGGAAAACGTGTAAGTATACCAGTTGAACGGAGAAAATAAAAATGTCGCAGTGCCGAGCGGTTGCAGCCCCCCATATATGTATGTATGAGATTTTTTTCGATTAATTTGTTATTTACATGCGACGTTTTTATGCGCGCATATACACACACGAACTTGATGCCGCTTTAAGGAACACGCGCACGCGTTCAACTTTCGTCGATGCTTATTTCTGATAGTAGCGATCTCGGCGTCGCTTTCTTATGCGCGTATATAAGTCTCGCACGCGTTCGAGCACGATGTGTATTAGGTTTTACGCGGAGAGGGTTTATTTTTCTTTTTCGCCTCGACAATAAATTCGCTCTTTCGCCTTGATTCCGAGTCAATCGTGAGTTTTTTTTTGCTTCCTCTTTCGGGCAGAGAATAATGAATTTTCACTGTATACGCGCGCGGGTAGTGAGAGCTTTGCATAAACTCGAAAAGATAAGTGATTTAGCTTCGGAGAACTGCTTTATGCGGAGGAGGGATTTCATTGTTGGAGTCGGTATTACACTGATAGTCTTCGTGCTTCGAGCTTAGAGATGACTTAAGAAGATGGCATTTAAGTTTCTAACTTAAACTCTCTTGAATCTTTCATTGTACTTTCCTTTCTAATTTTTTATTCAATGAATTAAGCAAAAAATACATTGAGCTTTGTAGGAATGAAATTTTTTTTGATTTAAAAAAAAATAAACAAAATGTATGCCCACACATGTAAAGTATCATAAAGTGCCACCTAGCAATACGTGTCGTAAACTACGACAAGGAAAAGCAATGAAAAATGTTACTCGATTAATCAGCGCTAGAAGGAAAGAATCTCGAAGGGAAATTTCCCGCGCTTAGAAGCGTTTCGTCGGATAACCCGGAGTAATTGATTTCCTTTAAAACCGAGCAATGATATGTTTTGATATGGAAATGGAAATTTTCCCTCTCGGTAGTCATGTCAATTGAGCTATCACTATTTTTCTTCTACCTCGAGTCAAAATATACAAATAATATACGCGAGTAAATGTATTATGTTTTGATAAAACGACAAGCTGGAAAAACAAGCTTTGTTTTTAATGTACATCACAAGAGGGGGTGTCAGCATTATGTGTATATGTATTTCAGACTTGACTTTTTTTAGATTAAATTTTTTACCTCGGGGTAGTTTTGAATTAATTGAAGCGAAACTCGACTCGGATGAAAAAAAATAATCCAACGAGAACGAGCGCATTAGCGCAGGATGAAAAGCTCACAAGTGTTTTAATCGACTCATTCGCAAACTTCGAGAGAGAGAGAGAGAGAGAGAAGTACACCGGGAGATGGTGGAAGAGTGTTATGAATAATTACGACAAGGCATTGGCGTGTTGATATTAAAAAAATGGCATTCCGCATATTATACTCATTTAGCTGCAGCCGCGCTGCTAACCGCACGAGAGGCAGCAGCAGCGAAAAAAAAATTAGCCGGAAAAACACGAAACACGTAACCTTCAACTACGAAAGCGATCAATGCGCGGCACCACCGCACACGTTGTGTATAATATAGAAAAAAAAGCTGCAAGTGCACGTAATGTATACACGCCGCGAGTGCTTATACGTAGCGTATATATGCGAAAGCCTTCGAACAATCAAAAAGGATCTCGAGCCTCGAGTGTAAAGAGTGTATAATATCAACTCGACACACGCAACGCACGGTCCCCCCCCTCGACTCGCGCTCTTTCTCGCTCGTGTGTCCATGAACTATAAATGAGTACGATGCACGCCGCGCCCGCTTCTACAGTGTACAATACACTGTTTAGCCCTGCGTAAACGAGCCTTGAGCTTTTTTATACGCAGAGGCCTCTCGAAAAGTCCCCTCCCCGCAAGCTCTCGAATCGAATTTCAGTTGTTGCATGGGCACGAGTACCCGTTATAACGTACTGGAGATAAAAAAAAACCGTTGACGTACGGCAACGACTCTCTACTGATCGATGGTCTTGCAAAGATCGAAAGCCAAAAATACCTTCCCTAGACAAAGGATTATACGGATTTGGTCGTGCATCCCGGGGCATCGACGACAGCCCGATGATTTCTCCGAATGGATTTTTTTCGTCTTTATCGCGCGTGACGGCTCATTACGTTGCATCGAAGGTTCGTTGAACTTGTGCACGTTGTAGAGCTTGCGGCGCGGATTCTATATATAGACGAGCACACGCGGATACTCGGAATAGTAATGTGCAGTGCAGCACGAGGCTTCGATCGAGCCGACGTCGACGTCGATGCTATAGCCACGAGCGCGTATATACCTACTACTATATACGCTTGATTAATGGCGCAGAATGGAGAAAAAGACGCGCTGCACCGTAGGCTATATTTTTTCTTTTATCTTTTTGCCTTCGATGTACGTGTATATTTTATACGCGTATATTGTGTGCAGTGCGCGAAATCGCGGCGATACACTGTGTGCGTGTGTGTCGCTGCAATCCGCGAACTTGATAGATGGAGGTACTGCGTCCGAGGACTGCGCGCAGTTCGCAGTTTTTCGCGAATTGAAACGACCGAGCTCTTACCGAGTGCAGTTTGATTTTTGATTTTGACGGTATTGACCCGTCGACAACGAGAGCTTACATAGTTGCGTGAGATTTTTCCACGACCCTGTTAGCATATACTTCTAAACAAAATTCGGAAAATGTCAGAATTGCTTGTTTATGTAAAAGTTTTCGTTTGAAACAATTTAGAGCAGATTTTCATCGACAAAAAGCTTTTTTTTTTAATTCGGCACGGGTTGATTTAATTAGATTCTATTTAACATTTTGGGCATCATTTCTTATGATGTACTAGTAATTTAAGCTGTCCTATGCAGTTGTTAGGAAATAAGCGAAACATGAATGTAGGGCTCTCTTTCTCTCCAAAAAAGTTCTATAACTGACTCAAAATTTTCTTCCGTTACAAACGGATGGACATGACCCCATCTGACCTTACTGAAATTGACAGTTCTAGTGCCGTGTCACAGGATGATACAGACTCAAACCATCAAAAAAGCTCAGCTTCCCAGACCTGAAGGCAAAAACAAAGCATGACCTTCAGAAAGATGGATGGCACCCAACCCACCGAGGTCCAGCTTTCGACCATTGAGGTGAAACTAAATGTCACATTGTAGTGTTTGTACAGGAGTAATTCCTGACCTAGTGAGTAAACTGTCGTGGCACCCAAGGCGCATATAGGTCTCCACATTAGCGTTGGTGCCAGCAATCGAGTGCATATGCAAAAATGGATTCTACTTTATGTCACCCCGCCAGATCCAACAACTTATTTTGGATGCTGGTCATTATTTAATGTTATAATTGTTTTGATAGAATTATATAAATAGATATATGGGCTGAAAATCGCCTAATTTTTTAAAATTTGGTTCAACTTATTTGTATCGCCGAAAGTGTTTCGAACGTTAATCTAGACGCTGCTTTAGATATACATAGAAATCGCAAAAATTAATAACATGTTATTTACACTTTCATCGTATTTTATCAGCCCGTAACGAAAAATCTTAGAATAGATCAAAGAATACGTATGATTTTCTACCAGTTCAACTAAGGACTTTTTTAGACACTCTCACTGTTTTTCGTACCCTCTGAGTCGGAATTGATACATGTCCTTTTACTCGGAATTGTTGACTTGGTACTAAACTACACAAAAGTGCTTTAGCTTTAGCTCGATTAAGGGGTAACACCACTCTAGGATTTTCAAAAAATCGATTTTCTTTTTTTTTTGCATAAAAAGCTCGCTTGGGGTATGTAGAATGATGCCAAAGTAGTTTTATAGGGGAGACGAAATTATAAGATGCTCACTTTTCAATATAAGTGGAAGGGTCTTTACAAACATATCTTCGCAAAATCAGCTAATTTCAATAAATTTAGTATTTTTTTTATTCAAACACTGTCACTAATATTTCATGTAAGAACATTATCGTACGAGTGAAAAGTGGCTTTTAATATGTAAAACGACCCGTACAGATTGCTATAGAAGGCCAACTGTATGGTGCAGGGATCGCTGATTAAAGGTAATACATAGGTTTTGTATGAATTTCGTATCAAAAAAACTTTAAACGCGTTTTTCTCGAAACAACATTTTTCGGCACTGGCGGAACGATATCTCGAAAAATATTTAACCGATTGAGCTTCAGGAAGTACCAATCACTTAGATAGTGCTGCTCTATCTATACTGTTGATATTCATTGCGCAGATATTACTTCACAGAAGCTTAGTGACAATGGCGTATTAGTGATCATGGCGTCTTTTGATGCTCTCGCCCCCGTCAAGACCCAATCGGTGCGAACTCGTCACAAACCTTCGATGACGCTAGCTACAAATGCAGTGATGGTTTACCGCAATTGAATGTATAAAAGGGCCATTCACTCTGAGTAAAGCCGGGATATGGTTATGTTTCGAGAGCTCAAATCATCGTGTCAAGAATATGCTGGATTGGCTAAAGATGAATGAATAACGGTGCACTGACTGTGAAGCAAAGATGTTTGAGATACGTAATTTTGGCAAGCGAAACAAGAAATTTGTCTTCGCCATTTAGGTTTTTCGCACTCAGCCACATTGTGACGACCTCATCTCTG
The DNA here is from genome assembly GCF_000599845.2 of Trichogramma pretiosum. Taxonomy (NCBI): domain Eukaryota; kingdom Metazoa; phylum Arthropoda; class Insecta; order Hymenoptera; family Trichogrammatidae; genus Trichogramma; species Trichogramma pretiosum. The sequence goes on along the minus strand of NW_019641608.1, from coordinate 15,893 downwards.
TCACTACCGTTGACGGAAGAGGACCTGGTAGGCGTAATACGGATACCGCTCTTTTTTAATCGATGCATTTTCTATGTAACACCTGTCATTGAAATCGAGAAATTACGTGTCATATGTGGCAATGATAATAATGCTAGCCGTAAGTTCTTGAACCCGGCGGGATGACATAAAGTAGAATCCATTTTGCATGTGCACTCGATTGCTGGCACCAACGCTAATGTGGAGACCTATATGCGCCTTGGGTGCCACGACAGTTCACTCACTAGATCAGGAATTACTTCTGTACAAACACTATAATGTGACATTTGGGTTCACCTCAATGGTCGAAAGCTGGGTCTGGGTGGGTTATGTGCCATCCATCTTTCTGAAGGTCAAGCTTTGTTTTTGCTTTTCAGGTCTGAGAAACTGAGCTTTTTTGATGGTTCGAGTCTGTATCATCCTGTGACACGGCACTAGAACTGTCAATTGCAGTAAGGTCAAGTGGATTCATGGCCATCCTCATGTAAGGTAGGTGAATTTTGAATCAAATAAGAGTAGAATGAGAAAAATTTCAATGACTTTGAAACTATGTAAGTCAAGTTTTTGTTTGACTCATTGCAATTCATTCGGTTTATCCAGCTTACAAATGTTTAATTCAATAATCAAATGGAAAGGTAGAGAGTAGCATAATAAATTGCAAAAATTAGTTTTGGACCATTGAAAGGTACATGTACCTGTGTTTATATTTTGTAGATTGTTCCAAGTCAATAATGACTTCAGAGTCGATATCGAAAGAAAAAGCGAATTGCTTCATTTTGTTGATCGTGCAAACAGATCCATATTCATTAACTTTCAAAGCGGTATAATAATAATGATGATATGGCTATCGTTACATTGCCCAATTATAATCCAACGCTCCCATGATTTATAACGCCTTGAGTATGGCACGTTTGATTGAACAATGTGTCGACGAGATATTTTTCAATTCAACAAAACCTTGGAAAACGCCGACAGCGAAGTGAAATACCTTTTTTTCGCCAAAGGAATGTTAAAAATTGTTCATCAAATTGAATTTACAAATCAATTAAATCACTCGAATGAGAGGATTTTATCGACGAGCATACGTATGCGCCAGCATACAACGAGAGAAACCGAGAGAGCGAGAGAGTGAGAGCGGGGGCAGAGAGAGGGCGAGAGGGTGAGAAAAGTGAGAAAAAATTTTCAATTGTAATTTGACACGAGTCATATATATCCGAATTCGTTTTGTTCAAACCACGTTTCATTAAGGGGTTGGCTCGTGTGCGCCGATTGGCAGCGCGCTGCAACTTTTTCATCGAGTTTGATTAAAAACCTTTTTTTAACGCTATACACATCGTCCTGTACACGCAGCAGCACCGACGCCGCTCGCACAATGCATGCACGCGCATACGAGCGCGTATACATTTTATAAACAGGCGTACGCGTCTCGTTGCGCTACAAGTTGTAAAGTACGCAACGACAAAGTGTCATCGTAAAAATGATACGTATATAGGGGGGCGACCGACAGGTGCTGCGCGTTGCACATAGCTCGCCGAGTGACCGACAGTTACATCGCTCGAGCCAGCTGAAAGTAACATTATACGGGTGCAGCGGAGGTGGCAGCTTTTTGTCCTTATTATAACAAACCCCCCCTCCCTCATTTTCGCTTCATTTTCGAGGGCGTGAGAGTTTTTGTGCTGTAATTTGTCGCCCCAGCTCGCAAAAGTTTTAACGAGCAAATACGTATATAGTGTCGAGCGCACGAATGAAGCTTGCACCGGTAATGCACAATCGGAAGGAAAAGAACGAATCGAAGCAGACGCGCGCATTATATCGCGCACACGTGTATAGAAAAGCTATGTAGAAATTTTCAGTCATAAACGAGCTACGAGAGTGAATTTGTATAATACGAAGTTTTAGACGTTGGCAAAAGTCGTAGAACGCAGTCATCGTGTGGTCAGACGTGCCAAAGCGCCCACCTACGTATATATAATCATGTCGTTAGCCGCAGACGTTATTGTTCGCGCGTGCGTACTCGTTGTGTGCGCGAGTGTGCACGAAACGGATCGCACGAGTGTGTTTTTCTTAAATATACACGACGCCGTGCGCCAACGAGGAAGACGCGCGGCTCTCTCATTATAAACCGACGACGAAGACGAGGAGTGGCCACTTTCCTGCGCAGTGCTTTTCCCGATTCAAAGAGACTCGCGCGCCCCGGAGCCGCGATAATTATAAAACAAAAACTAAACAGCGTGGAGAAAAAAAATCTTCCTCTTTTGTTCGCGTGTTTAATACGCCCCGATGCGGCTTGCAGCGCGGTTTGTTTACGCGTATTTCATTTTATTTATTTTTTTGTTTTTTTGCCTCTGTGTGTATAACATTACGCGCCCATCCGCGCATATAAAATCACGAACTTGTCTGTGGAAATTCGTGCGCAGCTTCTGCTGCTGTTTTTTTAATTGCAAAAAGTACGAAAATGGCTTTCATTACGATACGCGCAATACTTTATACGTACAGAAAAAAAAGTAAACTTTCATACTCTTTCTCTATCTCTGAGCTGTTTTTCCGTTTGTCAGATTGTTATAAGCTCTCTTGCATGCGTTTTACTGTACTATGTAGTAGCCTTTTCCAACGTAAGCGGCGATCTCCGCGCGTGTAACACAAAAAAAAGGGCGTAACGGTCGAACCCATATACGTACCTAAATATAAAGTCAGACTAAATCTATGGATCCGAATGTATGTATAAACCGTTGCCTTGTATTTCGAGGGACTTTTTTTTTTTACTTGTATACGTCGAATCTTGATCGAGGAATTCGAGCTTGCAGCGAATCGGTGGCGAAAAAAAAAGAAAGTACAGAGAAACGCGTAAAGTATCAAATACGAGCTCGACATATCGCAGAGTCAAATAGGCTGCTGCTGCTGGGGGTTGTAAAAACTCAAAGTATACAGCACTTGCCAGCCGAGAGTCAATTTTAGTGAGCCATTCTCGAAGCTAATATCGAGCTTGCGGCTGCGAGAAGGACATTCGCGAGCGGCGTTCAAAAAAGCGAAAAAAAAGGAGAAAGAAAAAAGAGCCCCTCGCGACAATCGCACTTTCGCGCAGATACGTCGACGACACCTGTATATACCTATATTGTATGCTCGTAGGGCTCGTTATACGGCGCCATTAGCGAAGGGAGGAAAATATGCATATAACGCGAGCGAGACGGAGGGACTCTCTTTCTCTGTCAAGCTTGGGTATGTAATGTAGCGAGCGAAACGTTACTACTACTACCTACAGAACGAAGATCGTTGCGTCACACGAGGTGCCACAAGCTCGCACAATTGCTATCGACCCTGGCCCAATTAAAAAAAGCAGCGTCGTGGCACCGGTTTTGTCGGAGTTTGACGAGACAATCGCGCGGCTTACAACGCGATAGACCAAATTTATTCGGGCAAATGAGAACGAGACCAGTTCGGAATACTTTGGAAAATAGCGTTAAAATTATTCGCGGAGCTTTGTCGCGTTAATTATATGCGCAGCCTGGCCACACAATAAACAAGCAGAGATGCGATCGCATGCCAGCTCGTCGGACGATCGTTCGTCCCGAGGCGCTGCATTTGCTGCAGAGATAGCCCCAAGCCGGTTTGCCTCCCGTTGAGCTGCTGCTTTACGACTACTTTTTCCGTCGAGCTTGCGAAAAAAAAATATCAGCCATCTGATTCGCGCAAAAGGCGAAATCGAATTTTCGCTCGGGGGTTACGACGTTTTCGCGTCAGTCCATACGCGCTACAGAGCTACTGCCAGCAATTTATCGATGCGAATATTCCAAGTAAACGCTTTTTTCCAGAAACAGTGAGCTTTCACGGAGAGTATAACGGTTTCGAGTGTCTTTTGGGGGGTAAAAAACGAAAATAAAGCTGCTGCAGGTACATCGTCGCAGGGTGCGCAGTAAAAATGCAGTGTGTAACTTGGAGTTACGCGTGAATAACACTATCTCGAGGCCACGAATAAAGTGCTGATGAACGATGAAAAAAGAAACACACTCATTTGGTCCAACTTTCGCCAAGTGCAATTATGTTTTATAAATTATGCAACTATCAATTAAGTCATCTCGCACTCGCTCTTTTCGGCTAATGGGCGCTGCCGAAAAATAATTATATCAATCGAGATGATTATTATTTTTACGATTATTATCGTAATTATATTAATTAATCGTCATTATCGCGGGCTGGCGCGCAGTGTTTTATACGAAATTTATTTTACAGTAAATGCTAGATTTTCACTGTCGCATTGTTTCAAATGTTTTTGCTCATTACTCGATACGTATCGTGCAATATATTAAAAATCTGCGTTGAATTTTACCTCGAAAGTATTTATAATAATTTCAAACAAGTACAGTATTTAAATTTCGAAAGGATCTATTTCGTTTCTTCGTCAATGTAAGCGTGTGCAGAAATGAGTCGTGAAGAAGGTAGAAAAATAAACGAAGTCAGAGGCTCAATGGCCCAATTAATCTCTGACAATCATTTCAATCGTTCGTAAAGACGATATACAATACAGCAGAGTTGAGTGGGTGTAGTGTGTATACGAGTGTATTATTCAACTGCAGATAGAACATATTAAAGCACACACATGGACGAGGCAAAAAATCGCTCGGAGAGTACACATAGTTTGTTTCCGAGTAGCCGCTTGCGCGCGTTCATATTTTCCGTTCTACGAGTTACTTTGCTCGCGCGCGCGCCGACACGGGCGTCATAAAGTACGCCGCTGCTCCTGCACAGAAAGTAAGCATAGTCACGCGAACTCAAGTTCAGAAAAACAACCGAACAACAGTAATAGAAGGCAAGTAAAATAAAATAAAAAAAAAGAGGAGGATGAAAAAGAAGAAGAAGTGAGCATGGGTGGGTTATAGAAGACAGCAGCAGCAGCAGCAGGAGCCATACATTAGGAAGTCATAAGAAACGTGGTAGAGGAGGACGGGAAACGATATATTGCCCGTAAGTGTGCGCGTGTGTGTGTGTTTCAAATGTACCAAATAAAAGCCATTAGTTCTCCGTTCAACGTTATACTCTACACACACATACGATATAGTTGGCAGCGGTGGTAGTCGAGCGCACTCATCGCGATTACTTTATATACGCACACTTGGTTTTCGTATCTACTTGTGTGTGTGCATGTGTACAATGTGTATATATACAGAGAGAACAACTCTATATGTACACATTCGTTTGCCCTCAACTCCGCGCGCTAAGCTTTAGCTCTACTAGCTCGGCAATAATTACCTAAATGTATTTATTAATTTAAGTAATTGTTCAAGTATCGTCGTGGGTGAAGCTAAAGCGTTTACGCGTTTCTTTTTTTTTTTTTTTTATTTTATATGGAACATCAAAACAGTCTTTTTTCGCGTATTTTTTTGTATCTTTAGAAATTATTCTTTCGGTTTCGATATCATTACCGATGCGTTTCCGTTTAATTCCCGTGATATAACGTTAACGCATTCAAAAGGTGCATCTGTTTTACTCGGCCTATCCTCGGTCTTTTGTATATATAAAAAAAAAACAAAGCAACGTGGCAGAATACACATATGTACACTAGCACGAGTCGTTACAGTAAAGCTAGAAGTGTACAGGTGTGTGTAACAAAACGCAATGAAACTCACTCTTACGAACACACATGCACGGCCCGCACGCAACAATCTGCACTCCGAATCGACAGATTCGACCGACCCTCGCACAATTCACACACACGCACATGCACAGACAAATGTGTGTGTGCGTGTGTGCAGCTGCAGTGGCATGTGCAGGGGGGGCGTTTTTCGACGTACTCTCGCACGACCGTACCGCGCGACCAGTACACTAGTAATAATGAACTACTATACAGAGCTACATAGGATATATTATAGATATACGTGTTGTTATTTATTTCTCGCTTCTTTTTTTTCCATCGTCGTCGTCGTCATCTCACGATGAAACGTCGTATTGGTAGTAGTAGTAGTAGTAGTAGTAGCAGTAGGTAGCAGAGTTGCACAAGTGCCAGCGCACGTACACCGATGTGCAGGGGGCACAACACACAGTACGCAGCGAGTCACACGCACAGGCCGGAAACTGGGCCGAGTTTCCTCTTCTTTTGGCGCGCGCACGTCCCGCACATTGTTGTGTGCTGCGTGCGCCTGTCATTATACGCTCGTGTTCCGGCTTCCGCTTCGTGTGAGCGAGCGCCAGAATTTCGCGCGCAAAAAAAAAACCAACAACAACTGACTTAAACTAAACTCCACTCGCACACAGAGAGACACAGAGAGACAGACACACGATTGGCCACACGTCGAACTGCAATTATAATCATCATTGTCGGACGTGGCGAGGGCACTATTGTCATCACACAGAAAAACAAACACATACGCACAGACACATGAGCCTTTTTTTTTTTCATTAAAGGTAGTAATCATCGCGCCGGTCATTGGAGTCACGCACTGCAACGTTCAACACAACGCGATGCTCGACGACGGCTGCGGCGGCAGTTGTCCGTTGTTGTTGTTGCGCTCGACTGGGTCAGGGTGCCTGGAACAATCTCGAGCGCTGCTGTTTCAGCTGTACCTAGACGTCGGTGCCGGTGCCCTCCTGGTAGCCCTCGTCCGGCGAGCTGCGCGTCGAGCCCAGCACGCGCTTCAGCGCCGACACGGGCGGTAGCACAGGCACGCCCTTCTGCCAGACGCGTATCTGCTTGGCACCCGGCGGAAACGTCTCTTGCTGCTGCTGTTGCTGGGACTGCGCTTGTTGCTGTTGTTGCTGTGGCTGCTGCTGGGGCTGCAACGAGGGCTGCGTGGGTGCGGGTGGCGGCGGAGGCGGTAGGCCCACCTGCTGCTGACTGCCGAGCAGCTGCTGCACGTCGCCGCCGCCGATCGGACCGACGTAGGGATTGATCGAGAGCGAGGGTCTGAGGCTGGTCGAGCTCGCCTCCCAGTTGAGGCACTCCGTGTAGAGTAGCTGGCTCTCGTCCATGTCGAAGACCCGACTGTACTCGCCGGTGGCGCCGTAGACGAGGCTCGGCAGGCCTTGCGGCTGCTGCTGCTCCGCGTCGCTGACGCACATGGACGAGGAGCCGCGCCGCGTGTCCCTGATCAGGTCCGGATTCTCTATGTGCTGCTGCTGCTGCTGTTGCATGTGTAGAGAGACCTGCGACGAGGTGGAGTAGCAAGGCATGCCGAGCGTCATTCCGACTTGTTGCGGCTGATGCTGCGGTTGATGATGAAGCCGACCCATGGTCAAGGTGTTGGAGGCCAAGCCGAGGCTCTCCTCGTAAGCCCGACCGATGAGATAATCCTGGTGGCTGTCCGTAGCGGCCAGAGTGTGGCTGATGGGCTGGCGCAGCGTCGCGTAACTGCTGTGGCTGAGGCTCTGTTGCTGCTGGTGCTGCTGCTGCTGGTTTACCAGAGACGAGCTCTTGACCACCTGCTCGCTGAAGCTCGTCGTCTCGATCTCCTCGATCTTCCGCCGACTCATGGTCGAGTTGGCCGACTGAGGATTGTTCAGCGGTTGTTCCAGCTGCAGATTGTTATTAGCACTGTTGCCACCGTTATTGAGGCCAGTGGCAGCCGCCGCCGCTTGCGAGGAATCCCCCTCGGGCGCGGGACTCTTGACGTCTTTTTGGGGCATCCTGCGTAGCCGCACGAACAGTATCATGATGGTGAGCAATATGAGCAGTATGAGAACCAGCAGAGCCGCCGAGATGCCGGCGATCTGACCCGAGCCGAGGGTCGACATGCCGGCGGTGCGCAGCGAGACGTGCAGCGTGAAGTTGGCCTCGACGCTGCCCGCCTGGTTCTCCGCCACGCAGAAGAAGCTCGACGAGTCCGTCTCCTGGGCGTTGGTCAGGATGAGGGTGCTGCGCTTCCTGAACGAGCCCTCCTCGTAGATGATGATCTTCTGATAGCTGTTGACGGCCGAGTGATTGGTCAGTAGCTTGCCGTTCCAGATCCACTTGATGCGCGCCGGCGGGATGGCCGTCACGGTGCACACGATGCTGGCGTTCTCGCCGATGGTGGCCTCGGCGTAGCGCGACACTATCAGCATGACCGGCCTGCAGGCGAACTCGTCGAAGCTCAGCTCGTCGAAGGACTTGTTGACCAGTTGCTCGGGTCGATGGCAGATCGGCGCTATCAGCGTCGGCAGATTCTGCTTCACCAGCCAGGACTTCATCTCGCGCAGATGACAGTCGCAGACCCAGGGGTTCTCGTGCAGGGCTATGCTGGTGAGCTTCTCGAGGGGCTCGAACGTGCCCGGATGCAGAGTCGAGATCTGATTGTGATTGAGCTTGAGGCTCTCGAGGAGCTTGAGGCCTTGGAAGCCCTTGGCGGCGAGCTCGCTCAGCTCGGCGTTGGACAGGTCGAGCTTGACGAGGGTCGGCATGTCCTTGAAGGCGTGGGCCGGTATCTTGCCGAGGGGATTGCGCGCCAGCGAGAGATCGCGCAGGAAGGGCGTCGAGGCGAAGCTGGCCGTCGGCACCGAGGCGAGCTTGTTCTGGCTGAGATCGAGCTCGACGAGATTCGTGAGGCCGTCGAAGGCCTGGGCGTCGATGCGGCTGATGCGACAGTTGCGCAGATAGAGACGCTGGAGATTGGTGAGGCGCACCTTGACGAAGATGCGATTGGGCAAGGCGGCGATGTCGTTGTCCGATACGTCGAGCACCTGGGTCATGGGCTCGAGGCCGTCGGGCACCGAGGTGAGGCCGCGCTGTCTGCACTCCACCGTCTCCTTGCCGCTCTTCCATTTGCACGTGCAGACGTTGGCGCACTTGTCCGAGGACGCCCGCACCGCCGAGCTCGACATCGCGAGCAGCAGCAGCAGCGCCAGGAGTAGACGACAGCCCGTCGACGACGACGACATGTTCATTGCACTAGCTCACGCGCTGCACACACGCACTACTCAACTCATCTCAGCTCCTCCTCGCTATCTGCTCCCGTTGACCAGCATTGTATCAGGAACGACGACGTTGATTTATTTATTTAGATACACAAGTCAAGCGGTGGCAGCACCACTTGGTGTCGTCGAACTTTTCCAAGCGAGAGCGCAAGAGCGAGATAGATGGATGTTTATAGAGGGAAAGCAGAGGCACATAGACGAGCCGACTACTCGCGGGGTGAGTGTGAGCGAGGGAGTAAGAGAGAGGGCGCGGGTGGCACACAGAGTATAAATGCGCGCGGTGGCGGGCTACTACTCGGATCCTCTCTCTCTCTCGCTTACGTAAAAAGCCGCGCCAAGGCGTGCACACCGCTGACACCGAGGAGCTCGAGAGCTTAGACACTGACTGCGAGCTTTCGCAAAATAAATAAATACAATCCACACGCACGCACGCACGCACTGCTGCACCGTGTTGCTGCTCTGTGTGGAGCCTGCAACTACTCGCGGAACTCGGCGCACCGACTGCGGACCACACACACACACACGCTCGCGCTTATTGCGGGGCGCACAAAATGGAGCGCCACAACACTGCTGTACGGCTATATAAGCTCGCGTGGAGCATCAGCACGACGGTGGATGACGAACTCCGATTGGTGTACGATGATTACTGCGCGCGCGAGACTATACACACTGCGCACTTTGGAGTAGCTGCACAGGTGCGCGCACTGCACACACACACACACAGACACGGCTATAATGTGCAACGTATAACGCAGCGCGAGCTTTTTTCAGCCAGTGTCGCTACTGTTGCTGCCTCCTGCCACTTGGCAGCGGACACTCGGCGGTCCGATGATTGCCGATCCACATGCCTCTATACAAGTACTTTGTCGGTGGAGAGAGAGAGAGAGAACAATTTTTGTTCTCGTTAAAGATGCACTCGAGAGATTCATCTATCACCTGTACGATGTATTATTGTTGCTGCCCACCTATACAGACAGACACACACACATGTACCAATACACGGTATTATTTTAACTCGTATATACGACTCCGATGCTGAAGCTACGGTAGCTCGGGTGCAACTCGCGCGCAGCAGCACCAGCAGCGCTAGGTAGGAGCATCGCTGGTGGCATCGGCGGCGGCGGCGTTAACGGCTCTCTCTCTCTCTCTCTCTCTCTCTCTCTTCCTACAACCAAGCCAAGTCAGGGGGTAGTAGTAGTAGTAGCGCACGCGCCAAGCTCTCTCGCCCATAGTATTCAATAGTATGGCGCTTGTATATATATGTAAGGCAGGGTGGCAAAGGTGGATGGACGCGGCGGCGGCGGCAGCCAGCGCAGTTGCGAACGCGCACACGAGCAAAACAGAGAGAGAGAGCAAAGTAGGGCGCACCCTTCGTTCATCTCCCCCTGGCACGGCTCTCTCTCTCTCTCTCTCTCTCTCTCTATCTCTTTCTCTTTCCCAACCGCGTATACCGTGTACGAATATATATACGTACGTGTGCTGCTGCTAGCGCGTGTGGATATATACGCAGATATATAGGTGGGTCAAAATAATACTTTTTTACAAAACCGTGCGCACGTATATCACCGATCTTGACGCGCTTTTGGTATGTTATAGTACATGGTAAAAAGGTCCCAAAAAAAAATTTTTAGACCCCCTCCCCCCTCCTACCCCCCACTTCCGGTATAAACGTCCATTTTCGATCTATATTTTTTCTGAGGACATGAAGCAAGTAAAAAATCTGAAAAAATTCATAAAAATACTTTTCCACAATCCAAACAACCTTGAATTTTTTCAGATTTTTTGAGTGCTTCAGGCCTTCAGATAAAATCATTGAAAATTTCAAAAATCGAGATACGGCGGTATGAGCCGATGTAGTACTCGGAAATTTTTTCAGTTATTTTTCGCATTAAAAAACATAACCTCAATTTTTTTCAGATTTTTTCAGATTACCTAACGCACCTTTTGAAGCCAAAAACCGATTTTTTTGACGAAAATAATTTTTTTAGGACAGTACGGAGCCTCGAAAAATCTGAAAAAAATTTTTTCTTGTTTTTTTCATCAAAATACGTAATCTCAAATTTTTTCAGATTTTTTAATTGAAGGCGATAGCTTCTAGGGCCGAAAAATGCTATTTTTAACAAAAAATGGTTCCTAGAACCCGATGGTTCCGGTGAAAAAATTTGAAAATATTTTTTTTGAATTCCTTGTCAAATTTTAATAAATTTTGACCGTTTCAAAAGTTCGATTGAAGCTTCCTAGCTCATTTTAGAGCAGGACAAAGATTAGTGCAAAATATCTGAAGACGTTTCTGAAGACATTAAGGAATGATAAAACTCGTTTGATGCTCTAAAATGAGCTAGGAAGCTTCAATCGAACTTTTGAAACGGTCAAAATTTATTAAAATTTGACAAGGAATTCAAAAAAAATATTTTCAAATTTTTTCACCGGAACCATCGGGTTCTAGGAACCATTTTTTGTTAAAAATAGCATTTTTCGGCCCTAGAAGCTATCGCCTTCAATTAAAAAATCTGAAAAAATTTGAGATTACGTATTTTGATGAAAAAAACAAGAAAAAATTTTTTTCAGATTTTTCGAGGCTCCGTACTGTCCTAAAAAAATTATTTTCGTCAAAAAAATCGGTTTTTGGCTTCAAAAGGTGCGTTAGGTAATCTGAAAAAATCTGAAAAAAATTGAGGTTATGTTTTTTAATGCGAAAAATAACTGAAAAAATTTCCGAGTACTACATCGGCTCATACCGCCGTATCTCGATTTTTGAAATTTTCAATGATTTTATCTGAAGGCCTGAAGCACTCAAAAAATCTGAAAAAATTCAAGGTTGTTTGGATTGTGGAAAAGTATTTTTATGAATTTTTTCAGATTTTTTACTTGCTTCATGTCCTCAGAAAAAATATAGATAGAAAATGGACGTTTATACCGGAAGTGGGGGGTAGCAGGGGGGAGGGGGTCTAAAAATTTTTTTTTGGGACCTTTTTACCATGTACTATAACATACCAAAAGCGCGTCAAGATCGGTGATATACGTGCGCACGGTTTTGTAAAAAAGTATTATTTTGACCCAGGTATATATATTATAAGCTGCTCGCAGCAGTGCCTGGTGTCGTTGACTCTGAGCGAGCGAGCGAGCGAGCGAGAGAGACCGTTCTCCCTTCTTCTCTCTATCTTGCTCTCTTGCACCCTCCCACCCCCTCTCGCTTTCTCCCTATAAATACACACACGTATTATGCGCGCGCTATATATGTATTTTAATGTATATGGGCCGTATCGCGCAGAAACTGCACGCAGTGCGCTAAACGCGGATAACGAAATTCGCCGCGTCTTTTGTCGACAAAAAAAATATAATTCGCTCGTGCGTGTATCATCAAGAGCTAAATTTTACTAGTTTTAAATTTTACCATCGTTCTTTTACGAAATCAGCGAGTGAATAAATTTAAAGAGGAATTTATAATTTTCGTATGGGGGTTTCGAGGATAATTCTCTCTATTTTACGTAGCAAATTTGTTGGTTAACAACCCTGTCTCTTATCATAGTTAAATTCAAATTCGTAACTGGCCCAAAAATTGAAAAAAAGAAAAAAAAACAATCAAATCCATCCGAATTCGCGTCAGTGCAGCGGAATCCGTCCGCGTTTCACCTTCGTATATACTATATAGACGTTTTAAAACTTTCAATACGCAGCACATTCGATTCGACGTATGATCTTTGCGAATAAATATATTATAATATCTGTCTGTCGCGGGCGATACCGAACCCCGCGTATACTCCTGTGCATATATAAATATACGTTTACATTTATGTTCTTGCGCTACGCTGCTGCCGCTTCGTTTTGCTACTCTAGCGAGCGAGAGAGCCCGGAGCCCCCCGCACACGCGCGCAGCAGCACACGTACCATTCCAACCCCTCGTGTGATACTTTTGCACGTATATATAAGCTTCTCTCTCTCTTTGCCGTAGATATATACGCGCAGGCATAAGCGTGCCGTACGGCGCAAAGAGAGCTTTCTCTCTCTCTCTCTCTCTACACGGGGCTTACGCTCTCTCTCTCTCTCTGAGTATTGCCTGCCGCTCCGATGATGACGAGAGCATCAACGATGATGGGGAGCAAAATATGCTCTCGTAGACTTCTCGAGGGGCTCCGCTAGCTGCTCTGCGATGCTGCCGCACGACGAGGATGTAGCTGCTGCTACATATATACACTAGACTGATTCAAAAAATCGAAGTTTTTCAAAACCTCGATTATACAATCTTAATGTCTTCAATATGCCTAAAAATGAACCCCAAAAATTTTTTAGCCCATTTAAATAATTTTAACTGGTCGCTCAACGAGCATGTAGATTTCTGATTTAAATAAGATTTGAGAATATATTTTATCTCTTTGAATGTTTGAGATAACTCTAAAAAATTTTTACAACTATGAGCGACATGTATTTTGATGCCAAATTTTATCACCTTTCAGAATCCGGCGTCAAAATTGAGATCGGTGCATTATCTCAGTAGTTATGAGCAATTTTGTGCCGAAAAACGTGGTTTTTGTGTAAATCGAGAAAAGTGCATTTGGTTCTTCAAAACAACAGTTCAGCACGATCACCTATTGAAAAAACCGCTGCCAATTTATTGGCAAAGAGCTTCCTTATAAAAAATAATATTAATAAAAGGCATCGGTTATTAACGTGAAAATTCGTATTTTTAAATTTTGATTTACTGTCTAGTGTCCTAACTACCAGTAGATCACGACCATCAGGACCATCAGGGCCACTACATTTCTATGTAAGCCAAAAGGCCGAGAAAATAAAAACTCGTCGTTAATTTTAAAAATATTCGGTGAATTTCTATTTTTTTAGTCTTAAATTAAAGTTTGACTGCTCTGCTTCCATTCTACCGTAAAAAAATATAAAAATTCCTTCATTTATGCATGAAAAAAAATCGAGAAAAAATTTTTTTCAAAAAAAACCATTTTTCATCCCGATACAATGAAGCATAACTCTTTAACTACTCGGTGGATCCTAAAATAAGTTTTTGATGCTTCTTACGACACACAAATCCTTCAAAACAAGCCGAACAACTTCGCGCTGCGTGTCTCCGTTCAAAAGTTACACTGGTTACAGACCACCAGACGTACATACACACACACACACACACACACACACACACACANGGACCGGTCGACGAAGGCCCGATGGACGCATCGACTGATCCCAAATATCAGAGTGTGGATCGAGAGGAGGCACGGAGAGCTGAACTACCACCTCACGCAGCTCTTGACCGGGCATGGCTTCTTTAAACACCATAGCCGCCGCTACGACCTCAATCAAAGCGCGCAATGCCCGGTCTGCTCCTCATCTATCGAGAACGCGGAGCACGTATTCTACCAGTGCCCGAGGTTTAGCGAAGAAAGAGAGAGACTACACTCCCTGCTCCACGAGGTCATGACGCCGGAAAACACCACCAGGCTCATGCTCGCGAGCGAGCCGAACTGGCTCGCGGTTGCTTCATTTGCCTACTCAGTCGTAACAAGACTGAGAGACGAAGAAGCAGACACAAGGTGATGACCGGACGATGCGGCTAGAAGAAGACGCCATTCCAACCAAGCCATCACGGAGCGCATAACGCCAATCCCTCCTCCCCCGTGAAGTAATGCTTAACGGCGGTTTCCGCGGGGAAGGAACAAAGGGAAATTGATGTGGATGTATCTACGTATTCTATGTACCCTAACTCAATATTTTATACTCTCATTGCTATTGTTACATTTTCCTAATGTAAACTTCTACCTCTTTTTTCTGCTCAATAAAACATTAATACATCCAAAAAAAAAAACACACACACACACACACACACACACACACACACACATACATACAGACATTTGTTGGTAATTCAATGTAGTTTCCAAATATATAAACCAAATTGTACTACGAGGTCTGGTTCAAAATCTCGTTTTCGAGCCTATCACAGAGCTTCCTCTATGAGGAAGCAAAACGTGATTTTTCGAGAACCTGAAGCCGAATTACTGAATTTTCAGCTACAAAAACGCATCCCACAAAAACAGCTGTATCTCGGCGAAATTAAGGCCATTTTAAAATCAGAATACGGCGTTGGAAAGGTGAGGAAAAAACCTATCAAACAATGCATTCATATTTTGCTTCCTCATAGAGGAAGCTCTGTGATGGGCTCGAAAATGAGATTTTGAACCAGACCTCGTAGGAAAATTTGGTTTATATATTTGGAAACTACATTGAATTACCAACAAATGTCTGTATGTATGTATTTTTTTTTTCTTTTTTTTTTCTACTTCACCCCATTCGGACACTCACTGGTATCCGCCGTTAGGCATTGCTTCGGTGAGGCCGGGGTTAGTTGAGCATTTCTGCTACTCCTGTTAGTCGTTGTTTTCCATACATCCCCCATCCGTCGCATAGTGATATGCGACGATTAGGGGTTCAGGGACTCATCTTTATCTTCTTGGTGAACCTCCGATCCCGCACGACGCCGTCGGCGATTGTCGTATCCCCTTTTTCAGAACCGTCTATTGCGTGGGCTCACATTGCTGGCATCTCCTCCTGAGTTGGGCCTGGCCCATTCACTTCTCCTTCTGCCCCTGTTTAACCCCCGCGGAACCGCCGTTGGGCACTACTTCGCGGGGAGAGGCTGGGCTGATGCAGCAAGCTCATCACGTTTGCGCTGATTGTTGTTGCGTCTTATTCATTCCGCATCGTCCGGTCATCCTCTTCTGGCCATCTCTTCGCCCCTCAGACCTGTTACGACTGATTTGGCGAAGGTGGCTACCGCAAGCCAGTTCGGCTCGCTCGCGAGCATGAGCCTGGTGGTGTTTTCCGGCGTCATGACCTCGTGGAGCAGGGAGTGTAGTCTCTCTCTTTCTTCGCCAAACCTCGGGCACTGGTAGAATACGTGCTCTGCGTTTTCGACCGTGTTGGGACAGGCCGGGCAATCCACGCTGGCGTTGCGGTCGTAGCGCTGGCTGTGATGTTTGAAGTAGCCA